>NW_008330487.1:899543-935273 GCF_000622305.1 Nannospalax galili
TAGTATATGCATTTCATCACAATTTAAAAGCAAAAACTCCCTGGCCCAGCAGGTACATACACTGCAGCCTCCATAGAGGAACCATAATTCTTCTGTGAAGCCACCCAGGCCAGAGCTCAAGCACAGACAGAGAGGCAGCTGGCCAAAACCACCCAAGATACCTGCCCCTCCCCCTCTCCCTGCAGGTTCCCATGCCAGCTTGGTGCCAACTCCTTCTGGCTCCAACCTAAGGAGGGTCTCCTCTGCTCCTGGACTCAGTATCTTCATCTCTGAAATGGACTCCTGGTCAGGACAGTAACTTGGTCAGAGCCCAGGGTTACTGCATCTGGGTGACCCTGGGTTTCATGGTGTCCCATGTCCAAACTTCCTCATTTGTGGTTCTCAGCAATTCACCACTCTGGGTATTTATGGCTTGGCTACTGCACACCAACTTAATGTGAAATATGTCCATGTGCTCCTCTAGGGAGTGTTTAACCCCTACACAGGTGAGGGGCAAGTCCTGTTGTTCCTCCCACTCTATCCATGGACAAAGAGAGGGGCATTCACTGCCCACAATGGGCAGACAAGGAAAGGCCAAACCAGGATTTGAGCCCAAGTCTTGAACAACCCATCCCATACGCACATGGCCCTCCCTAAACAATTGCTAGGGTCTATGTGTTGCCTACCTGGTGACTCCCCATCCCTTGTGAACCCAACTTATCACCCCATCTCAGACAGGACTCACCTTCTGCCCATTGCAAATGGCAGGAAGAAGTGGACAGCTGGGTCACAGCCAGAGGGTATGAAAGTTCCCCATTGGGCCAGGCGTGGTGGCACATGCCTTTAATCCCAGCACAAGTGAGGCAGAGGCAGGTGGATTCCTGTGAGATTGAGGCCATCCTGGTCTACATAGTGAGTTCTAGGTGGGGCTAGTACTTGCTATATAATTGTGAGGACTGGAACTCAGATTCCAGCACCCATGTAACAAGCCAGGGGTCCCACATACACCTCCAGGGCAGGGTGGAGACAGCAGGATCACTGGAGCTTGGGGGCTTCCAGTGAACCTGAGGCTCAGGGAGAGACTCTGCCTCAAAGGAACAGGTGGAAAGTGAGAGAGGGTACCCAGGCACACACATGTGCATGCACACATACATACAAATAAATAAATCTTTAAAAAATAACTTCACTCCTGTGGTTAACTCTTCAGGGACACAGGATGCTGCTGGCATCAAGGAGTGTCCTGCTGCACCACCTGACACTGTTTCTGTGGGGGAAATCACCTCATCTATCTGATCCAGTTTCCATATCTGAAAAATGGGAATATATATTATATACATGTAATATATACATATATATTTTTTAAGACAATTACCAGGCCTAGAACATGATATATAGGTGAGGATGACCTTGAATTTCTGAGCCTTCTGCCTCTACCTCCCAAGTGCTGGGATTACAGGCATGCACCATCATGCCCAGTTTATGTGGTACTGGGAATTAAACCTAGGGCTTTGCTAGGCAAGCACTCTACTAACTGAGCTATAGAATATTAACCACCTCATTGGGGTCTTTGCGAAGATTAAATGTAAGGACACACACAGAATGACGGTTAATGCTGATTGTCAGCTTGATATATCTATAATCACCTAGAAGACAAAGCTCTGGGTATGTGAGGATGTATCAAAATGGGTTAATTGCGGTGGGAAGGCCCACCATAAATGTCAATGGCACCATTCCATGGGCTGGGGTCCTAGACTGAATAAAAATGAGGAAGAGAGATGAGGGCAGGAGAAATGGCTCAGTGGTTAAGAGCACTGGCTACTTTTGTAGAGGACTGGGGTTCAGTTCCTAGCACCCACATGGTGGTTAACAACCACCTGTGATTCCAGTTCCAGATGATCTGCACCCCCTCCTGGCTTCCTCGGTCATTGCATGACAGGGATGCACTTACATACATGCAGGCAAAACACTCACACACATAAAATAAAAATAAATAAATAAATGTTTAAAAAAAGAAGTCTGGGAAGCAGCACTCATTTCTCTCAGCTTCCTGACTGCAGAGGCAATGTGAGCAGCTTTCTCAAGCGCCTGCCACCATCCTTCCCTGCCATGATGAACTGCACCCTCACACTGGGAGCCAAAATAAACCCTTCCTTCCTTATGTTGCTTTTGTCAGGTATTTTGCTGCATCAAGGAAAACAAATATTTGTAGACAGATATTCTGGCAAGGCTGGGCCTGTGCCACCCACAAGATAGCTCCATTCCTGGGTGCTGATCTATAAGGGCACAGTGAAAGTGCCATTGTTGGTATGGTCTGTAAAATGGGATAACGATACCACAGGGCTTGGGGAAGAACAGGAACCCAACACTGGTGAGGATCTTGGCACAGCTCCTGGCACAGTAAATGCCAGAGAGCACCAAAGGCAGCCTCCAGTTCTTCCCTAGGCCAGGCCTATCTCTAAGCAACCAGGATGTGGGGGAAGGAGGAAAGTTAGATGCCTAAACCAAGAGTCCAATTTTAATCTATTTTTTAGACAGGGTCTCATGTATCCCAGGCTTGTTTCAAACTCACTACACAGCCAAAGCTGACCTTGAACGGATTCTTCTGCCTCCACATTCCGAGTGCTGGGATTACAGACATGCGTCACCGTGTCTAACTTCAGATTTTAAGCCTGACTGTAATTCCCCCATGCTTTCACTGTGTAACCTTAGGCAAGCCAGCTAACCCCTATAAACTGAGGGTCTGAGCAAGCCTGTCTGGCCTCTGCTCCATAGGTGGTGGACTGGGTGACTCAGAGCAGTCTTTGGCTCTGTACTTTCCAGATGGAATTCTCCACCTACATTTGTTTCCTCCAGGGTAACAGTTCCCACAATGCCCACTCCCTGTACACAGGAGCTGAGTGGCTGGCACTTTCCTCCTATTTTTTCATTTTCCCAGCAGCATCCCCAGGAGGGCACTGCTGTGGTGCTCAGCTCACAGATGAGGAGACCAAGGCACAGGGGCTGGCATATCTACCCTCACCAGCCCCATCCCCCCAGCACGGCATGGGTCACCAGGCAGACCAGATGGGAATCTATGGACGGATCTCCCTCCCTAACCAGGAAGCAAGTTCTTCCTGGGCAGGGAAGGGGTTCAGGCACCAGCACGCTCATGCTCACTGACTTAGGCAAGGACACACACACACACACACACACACACACACACACACACACACACTCACTCCATAGACAGGGAAATAGAGGCCCAAGAGAGGACAAGAGTTGTGTCCAGGGACCCACTCCACCACCTCCCCAGGCTGAGTTCATGCTCAGAAAATGGCTACAAAGAAAACCTCTAGATCCCCAGCTCTCGCCTGGGCTCCCCCTCCTAACACGCACACAAATCAGGGACAAAGGAAAGCGAGTCCGGAGCCTTCCTTCAGCAGCCACTGGAGCCCCTCTCCGCCCCTCTTTGTGTGGGGCCAGAAGGGGCGGGAGCTGTCTGAATGAACCTCAGATTTAATGAGGGGAAGAAAAGGAGAGGGGGCTGGGAAAGAAGGGGCCTCTCAGGCGGGTATAGCTGGAGCCCCCCCCCCATGCTGGCTGCTGCCCCAAAACAAAGCTGGCCTCCCCCCAGGTCCCCAACACAGGCGACCAGACAGGCACACACAACCTCCCTCAATTCCTGAATCTTCCCTGGATCCAAAGTTTGGTCCAGGTGGCCAGTGACAACCGTTGACCAACCTCGCTCAACAGCGAGGAGATGGGGGGGCTCCCTCCACCCCACCCCACCCCATCCCCATCCCAGCCTCTGCAGGAGGGAAGGGTCTGATGCTTGCTGGGGGAGTGCCCAAGAGTGTGCGAGCCAGGCAGCGCGTGGAGTAGACAGGATGCAGGCAGACCCGAGGACGATGGGCAGACAGACGGACAGACCCCGAACCCCAGAGACACGGGCGGGACAACTACAAAAGAGGACTGCGCCAGCCGACAGAGATAGACTGACGGACGCACTGCCAGAGAGACAGAAGGGCACCCGGTAGGGAGAGGCCGGGACCCCGCAGGCCACACAAAGAGTCCCGGCGCCCGGGAAGTGAGGGGCGACCCCGCATCCTAGGGGCAGCTCTAGGTCGAGCGGGATGCTGCGGGGTCGCGGGGTATCGGGCTCCCTGCACCCGCCTGCGGCCTCAGTGGCCCGATTCTCAGGAGAGGCGCCGCCCGGGGGGAGCTCGGCCAGGCTGGGCACCCCACCCTCCCCGGCGGTAACCCGAGAGGAGATACCAGCTGTCCGGTGCCCGGCGGCCGGAGCCGGGTGAATGGATGCAGGGCGCGCAGTGAGAAAGGCGCCCCGGGGGGCCAGGAGGCGGGGTGCTGCCCCACAAAGACAAGTTTGGAGACAGGAAAAGAAAGAAAGTATTTGGAGCGAGAAGGTAGAGAAAAAGTGCGCGGGGCCGCGGGAGGCATGGGGCTCGGGGCTGGGGACTCACGCAGCTGAGCAGGGAGCAGGCGCCCAGGCAGGCCCCCATGGCGGCGCCGGGCGCTGGGCGCCGGCCTCGGATCCGGGATCAGGTCGGACTCGGAGCGCTGGGCGTGGCCCCACCCTGGCCCGGCCCCGCCCCGGCCCCGCCCCACCTGCGAAGTGGGCTCGGCACTTTCCGGCAACACTCGGGGCTTCCCGCGACTCACCTGGGACAGGTGCGCGGGGCGGGACCTCACTGAAAAGGCTGATGCCGGAATACCGGACTCTGACCTAGGCTTGTACCCTGAATCAATGCGAGAATTTGGAAATAGACTTGGATTTGAAGTTGGGGCAAGGCCATTGGGTGATCCGATGGGCAGGATCTAAGAGGTGGTCCTCACTGATCTCCTGGCCCTTATCACAGAGTCTCTGCTTATTGAATGATAAATGACTGGATAAAGAAATGCGAGGAATGGGGAGTGGTGACATAGCTCAGTTGGTAGAATGCTTACCTAGCATGTATAAAGCCCTGGGTTTGATCCCCAGAACCACATAAAACTAGCTCATGCATGTAATCCCAGCAGTCAGGAGGAGGAGGTAAAAGGATCAAAAATCCAAGGTTATCCACAGCTACATAGCTAGTTCTAAACCAGCCTGGGATACATAAGACCCTGAGGAAAGGTAATCACTTTACTTCTCTTAGCCTGCCTCAGTTTCCCTAACTGTGAAGTGCTCACCTCAGGGGGCTGATACAACATATAAGAAATGCTTAATAAATAGAAGCCCTTGTCATCCCTGCACCCTTTTAAGACCCCAATCTCATAGTCCCTCAAACTTTCTCCTCTCCATCCACCTGCTCTTCAAACTCTACTGACTCAGAGCAGGCTGGTTTGGGCCATCCACCCCACAGCCACCCCCTGCTCAGCACTCCCCACTCCCTAGGGATGTGCAAACACTGCCTCCTCCCTAAAGAGGTCACTAGGAGGACAGTCCTGGCAGATCATCCCCCAGGGGCAGATGTGAGACCCAGCAGCAGGGTTCTTAATTACTATAGCTCACTCCAGCCCTCTCCTCCTCATGTTAGGGAAGGAAATCCATATGCTTCTGTTGGCCCCAGGGGCCGAAGATCCTGCCCAACTGCTTCCCTGGTGATTCATAGAGCATCAAGCTGAGCCAGTAATTGTGCCAGGGCTGTTCCACAAACACCCTGCACTTTCCCTCCTCCACACATCAGCCCACATGGCGCCTTCCTCTTGAAGGGCCTTCTCCTTATCCCCCTGTGGCACCTTCAAAGCCTTGCTCACATCCCACATCTTCTGGGTGAAGTGAACAGTGGCCACCAGCCCATGTCCTGGCCCTGCTAGAAATGAATCTCCTGTCACTTCCTGGAACATTGTGGCCTCAGGAACAACTAACCTTATCACAGAGCTCAAGCAAGTATGATCGTGACACCATTCAAGTCCACATCTGTCCTGAGAAGTAGATTAATTCCTTGCCCCGATTTATAGATGAGGAAAGAAGCAAAGCAACATGCTCTGGGTAAGCTGAGCCCTGGTCAAACACAGAATGTGGTCACAGAGGTTGTTACTGCACTTCAAGTTCACACAGCTCAGAAGGGGCAGGGCTGGGAGGTCACCCAGCGTAGCCTTGATCTTGGACCTCCACACCTATCCTTGACAGTGTATGCCTCTCTTGGAAAGTAGAGGTGGTAGACCCTGTGCCTCTCCCTACAGCAATTCTTCCATCCTCCCCTACTCTTCCATCCTCCTCCCCTACTCTGTCTTCAGTCCTGAGGAGACTTGTGACTCTCCCTCTGATTCACCTCTGGCTGTCCCTGCACCTTCTGTGAACACAGCACAGGTTACATGGCAAGTCAGGATGTTTGCTGAATGAATGTGTGAACTCCAACTGTAAACCCAGTTTCCTCATTCTTCTGTGTTTGACACCATGACCCAATAGCCCCACCTTCCACAGAACTGTCCCCTAAGCCTGAAATGTACCCCACAGTCCCAGTGTACACATTCCACACTTGGGGTCCCTTTGACACATCTGCCCCATTAGCCCAATCCTCCACCAACAGCACTTCCCCTTCCATTACCCAGCACAGTAGAAATTGCCCGAGACACAGAGGGGTGATACCTGGGGTCCTTATTCTGCCCCAGCCTCCCAGCACCTGATGACATCCTGGGGACACTTCACCTTTTCTACCCCCTCCCCTGAAATGAGCTGTTTATTCTGCTTCACCTTATGAGCAGATAAGAGCATCAAAGAACATTCTAAGAAGTAGCTGTTGTCTGAGGAGAGAGAGAGAGTTAATATGACTGCAGTGTGGACAGAGCCCCTTGGTGTTAGGCTAGAAAATTCCACAACAGGGCACTGTGCTGCTGTGGTCCTGGCTTCACCCCTGCCTGGGACTGGGGCCTGCTGGGCTCTCACATTCCCCTCACCACCCTGCAGGGAGGGACAGCCCACCATGTACAGGACTCACTGTGTAGTCTTGTTCGGGTTCCCCTTCTTCTTTCAGCCTCACGCTTCTCATCTGTAAAATGGAAATGATCAGTTTGCACTGGTTGTCTGGCTGTTGAGGACATGATAAGAGGAAGCAGATAAAAAGGCCTCATTGCTTGGCAACCTGACCCCCCCCCACCCCAATCAGCCTTCCTCTCTGTCTAGAACCTCCTGCATGGAGCCAGACAAACTCTTTCTCTCATACCTCCAAAGACAAGATCACAGTCAGCAGCTTTGTGATCATGGGCCAGTCAGCTAAGCTCTCTGTGCCTCCTTGAAGTGCTGGGATACAGGATTCAGCTCTTCCACTCAAAACCATGGAAACCATGTTCATTGAGATGAAAGGGTCCATCCCCTTATGCCTATTATCACCCAGTCCAGACAGATTCTCAACACCCCAGTCCCCAAAGCTCTGGCTCCACAAGCCACAAGTGTTCTCTGATCTGATCTCAATGAGCCTCTCTTTTCAAATCTGAAATATAGGAAGTAAACCCTCCCCAATCCCTCAGTGCCTCCAGTCTCCCACAGCCCATTAGTGCCCCAATCCCTCTCACCATCCTCCCATCCATAAGGACTCAGACTTGCTCCTGCTTTGAGCCTCCTGTCCCCTGGGCCTCAATCTCTGTTCTGGCCCCTACTTCCTGCTTCTGACCCATTTACAGAGCAGAGCCAAGGCCATCCCTTATGAATATGCATGTAGGATAATGAGGGCTTGGGGTGGGGGAGCACCTGGGAAGAAGCATGATCACCATCCACCCTGCTGTTGCCATACAAACCCCCAGCTAGGGCTGTCCTTCCTCCCAAAGGAGCATGGGAGCCGAAGCAGCAACCTTAACATCCGC
This sequence comes from Nannospalax galili, assembly GCF_000622305.1. NCBI lineage: Eukaryota > Metazoa > Chordata > Mammalia > Rodentia > Spalacidae > Nannospalax > Nannospalax galili. Next base: position 907,305 of record NW_008330487.1, read on the forward strand.
AGACCGTTCCTAAGTGCCTATGGCTGCTGGCACTCTGCTAAGAGCGGCTCCTCAAGATGCACTTAAAGTGGAACCTGCTTTCTCCACATCTCACAAGGACATCCATTCTCTAAGCACATCACCCAGATGGGGTGTGCCCAGTGGTTATGGGCAGAGCCAGGGTGGGCCCAAGTTTCCTCCAGAGAATAGAACATTAAAACTGGGGCTTTCAACCCCTGCTGCCAGATGTTCAGCTGAGAGTGCTGAGCACACATTCATGGGGCCACATCTGAACCTCTCATGCCTGCAGACGAGACTCAGAGTCTTAGGTGACTCTTAGGAGGCCTTGGGGAAAGACCCAGATCCGGCTGAACATGGTGGCTCATGTCTGCAATCCCGGCACTCAGGAGGATTGCTATGAGTTTGAGGCAAGCCTGAACTACAGAGCTCCAGGACAGCCTGAGCTATAGAGTGAGACCCTGTCTTAAAAAAAAAAAAAATAGGAAAAGAGAAAAGGATGGAGGAAAATTGAGGAAGGAAGGAAGGAGGGAGGAAGGAAAAAAGGAGGGAGGGAGGGAAGGAGGGAGGGAGGAAGGAAGGAAGGAAGGAAGGAAAAAAGGAGGGAGAGAGAAAGGAAGGGAGGGAGGAAGGAAGGAGAAAGGGAAAAAAAGGAAGGAAGGGAGGGAAAGAGGGAGGAAGGAAGAAAGGAGAGAGGGAGGAAAGAAGGAGAAAGGGAAAAAAGGAAGGAAAGGAGGGAAGGAGGGAGGAAGGAAGAAAGGAGGGAGGGAGGGAGGGAGGGAGGAAAAACAAAAGAAAGAAAGAAAAATACTCAGAACTAGAAGAAAGTGACTCCATTTGGAATATGTAGAGACAGACAGGTGTGTGCTCACAGTATATGTTCACATGTGTGCAGGCATGATATCATGTGTGCATGGATGTAAGCACAGATGCCCTACAGCTGCCTGGTGTCCACACCTCTGTGCCACCATGGGGCCTTTTTCAAGCAACAGTTACAGAGGCTGTGGGTGCTGGGGACATAGTAGCATCCATGCTAACAGTCCCTGTCAACAGGGAGAGGATGGTCTGGTGGACTTTGTTCCTGACTCTAGAAGGTGTCTGCTTCCTTTGTGGGAAGTGTCTGGGGTGAGGGAGAAGACAGTAGTGAAGGTGGAAAAGATGGGCACACAGGTGGGGTGCTGTCAGATGTGAAGAATGCTGAAGGTGTGCAGATGCTTTCCTCTAAGACAGCAAGGGTCTGTTCAGAATGCAGGTATGAGCATAGGTGTGGTGCACAGACCAGTGTGTGTGATGTGTGTTATATAGATGTATGTGGTTATGTGCATGGAGAGTGCATGTATATTTGGAATGTAAGTCATATATGTGTGCACATGTGGATTTTACATGTAGGGTGTCAGTGTGTGCATGTATGTAATAGTAGGGGGGAGAAGGAAAGAAAAAAAAGTCATCCAACCCAACTTCACACTCATTGCCTGGATAAAGAAACAGGAAGGGAAAGAATGGACCACTGGAGGATGGGTAGACGCATAGATAGAGACGGATGCAGGGATGGGTATTTGAGAAAAAAAACATACAGTGCTTGTTCTAGGTTCCAGTTGGTGATGGGTATTTTTCTTTTCTTTCCTTTCTTTTTTTGGGGGAGGGGCATTTTATTTTTATATTATGTGTATGAGTGTTAAGTATATGCACCAATGTCGTGCAGTGCCCAAGGAGGACAGAAGGGGGTGTCAGATCCCCTGGAACTGTAGTTACAGTTTGTTAGCCATCATGTAGGTGCTGGGATCTGAACCTGGGTCCTCTGCAAGAGCAACCACTCTCCAGCCCCTTGGTTGGGTTTTTAAGGTAGGGTCTCACTATCTCTCTGTGTAGCCCATCATAGACTGGAACTCACTATGTAGCCCAAGATAGCCTTAAACTCTTGGTTCTCCTGCCTTAGCTCCTAAGTGCTGGGTATGTACCACAATGTTGAACTTGACTGCACAATTCTTTTAACATTTCTGCATGCTTGAAAGATTGTTTTGTGTTTGTTTTGTTTTGAGACAGGGTCATACTATATAGCTCTGGCTGACCTGGAACTATGTAAACCAGGCTGGCCTCAAACTCACAGAGATCCACCCGCCTCTGCCTCTAGAGTGCTGGGATTAAAGGTGTGAGCCACCATGCCTACCCTGAAATATTTTTTTATGATAAAACATATACTCAGGAGGTCAGTGAGATGGCTCAGCAGGTAAAGGCACTTGGTGGAAGGAGAGAACAGACTCCTGTATGTTGTCCTCTGACCTCTACGAATGCACCGTGGAATGCTTGCTCCATAAATAATTAAATGTAATCTTTAAAATTTAAATGTATATTCCACATGGGCTGGGTGTCTACGAACAGAGAATCACAGATGAGAAGCAAGGAACAGAAGGCTCGTCAGGCAATTTTAAACTCTGGTCCTATTTCCAGACTTCACAGCACAGCACCGTAAACCCACGTTTTAAAATAATTTCTATAATTATCTTGTTAATCTCTCAAATTCGTTACATCATGTGTGTGTGTGTGTGTGTGTGTGTGTGTGTGTGTGTGTGTGAGTATTTGAAATGCTAACTTGTTAAGCAAAAACATGCAAATACAGGTCATAGTTTTGACATTCTGTTTAGGTATTTCTCTACTTACTGGGAGCTTGGGCTACATGGCCATACACTGTCTTTACCAACAAAGAAATACAGGCTTGGTGAACACACCTATAAACCCGGCACTGGGGAAGTAGAGGCAGGAGGTCTAGGCCCCTCTCAGCCTGCCCTCACAGTTTAGTCCCTTCCTAGTCTCCATGAAGCCAGCACCATCCCTGGGGAGGAGGAGGCGTACTGAGGGTGAGAAAGGACAGCCACCAGCCCCAGGGCAGCTTTGGGGACCAGGAACTCTGTCATCTGAGGCTTGGACACGCTCAGGCCAAGCAGCGTCTTCCGGCCAGCAACAGGGTTGTGGGTGGCTACTTCCGGGAGGGTGATGGGGTGAAGGAGGGTGTCCAGAGCCCCCTCCCTCACAGTGCCAGCGGCTCCTCTCTTCCTCCCATACTTTACCTCCTGCCAGGCTGGTCATCCTCTCCTTCCTGTGACTTAGGTGCAAGCTGCCAACAGCACCTCACTGTGCAGAAACTGGGGCCTGGAGAGAATGTTGCTGCTCAGACCACCCATGAGTCAGGAGAAGCACCGACCCAAAGCCAGGGGAGCCCTGTAGAAGGGGGCTTCGGGCCCAGCAGAACCAGTGGCTGACCCAGAGTACCCTCCTGACCACAGGTCACACACAGAGCTCAAACTAAGAGGGCACCAGAAACAGCATGTGGTTGAGAGCAGGGTCCGAGTTCTCATACCAGTATTGCCATGGAACCCTATCAGGGTGACTGACCTGAGGCAGCTCCTTGCCCCTTACTGACCTGGAGTTCCTCCATCTGTAAAAAGAACAGCTTAAGGTCCACAAGATGGCTCAGGGGGTAAAGGTGCTGGCCACCACACCTGAGTTCAACCTGTAGGGCCCACATGGTGGGAGGAGAGAACTGACTCCCACAAAGCATCCTCTGACCTTCACACATGCACCATGGCGCACGCGCGCACGCACACACACACACACACACACACACACAAATATAGTATAGATAAAATAAATAAAGAAGGAAAAAAAAGTTTAAGGTCACCAGATATGGTAGATACACCTGTAATCCCAGCACTTGAGAGGCTGAGGCAAGAGGACTGTGAGTTCAAGCCCAGCTTGGGCTACACAGTGAGTTCCAGGTCAACCTGAGCTACAGAGAAAGACCCTGTCAATAAATAATTCTTCAAGCCAGAGGGACGGTTATTACTAGCTACTCTCTGGTGAGGACATCATGAACTCACTGATTTCACCATCAGTCATACCCACTGTTCCAGCTGCCACCCCAGATTCCTCAGGCCCACTTGTCTCTGCAGCTGCTGCAGAACAGTTGGGCATCAGGGGTTGCTGGGAGGCTCACTGGCGCCATGGTTGGGAAGCACAAGACTCCCTGTAATCAGGCCAGCCCGTTTCATCTGGACAATCCTGCCAGTGGCAAGCCATCATTAGCTGCCTCAACCTGCTGAGCCCCGGGCTGTGACCCAGGTGCTAAAGACCCAGAGAGAGAGGCAGGTAGTTAGCAAAGCCTTTCATGCCTGGGAGCCCTCCTCAGGCAGAGGGCTCAGGGAAGGGGTCCAGGCAACACAAACAGGAAAGACAGTCTCCCTGAAGCCAAGGCCCCAACTCAGGCAGCAGGTAGCACAAGGGAATACAGAGCACTGTCAGTCTGAGGAGCCTACAATCTCTGAGTTGAAAGGTGTTTAAAAAACATCTGGGGGCCGGATGTGGTGGTGCACACCTTTAGTCCCAGCACTCGGGAGGCAGAGGCAGGCAGATCTCTGTGAGTTCGAGGCCAGCCTGGTCTACATAGAGAGTTCCAGGCCAGCTGGGACTACAGGGAGACCCTGTCTTAAAAACATCAAAAAAACAAAACAAAACAAAACAAAAAAACATCTGGGGGCTGGAGAGATGGCTCAGTGGTTAAGAACACTGACTGTTCTTGCAGAAGACCTCAGTTTGAATCCCAGCACCCACATGGCAGCTAACAACTGTCTGTAACTCCAGTCCCAGGAGCTCTGACAGTCTCTTCTGTCCTCCGCAGGCACTGCACGACACGGGTGCACTTACATGCCGGCAATACACACATACACATAAAATGAAAAATAATAAATAAAAATATTTTTTAAAAAAATCTGTTGTGGTCTGGAGAGATGGCTCAGTGGTTAAGAGCACTGGCTGCTACTGCAGCCGGGCGTGGTGGCGCATGCCTGTAGTCCCAGCACTTGGGAGGCAGAGGCAGGCCAATCTCTGTGAGTTTGATGCCAGCCTGGTCTACACAGTAAGTTCCAGGCCAGCTGGGGCTACAGGGAGACCCTGTCTCAAAAAAGAGCACTGGCTGCTCTTGCCATGGACCCAGGTTCAGTTCCCAGCACCCACATGGCAGCTAACAACTGTCTGTAACTCCAGTTACAGGAGATCTGACACCTTCTTCTGACCTCCACAGGCATTGCAGACAATACACTCATACACATAAAAAAAAATTAAAAATTAAAAAAAACCCATCTGTTGTTTATACTGCCCACACAATGAGTGGGCATTGCACAACATGGGTGCACTTACAAACATGCATGCAATACACTCATACACATAAAATAAAGATAATAAATAAATTTTTTTTAAAAAAATTAAAAAAGCCAGGCCTGATAAGATGGCTCAGCAGATAAAGTCACTTGCTGCCAAGCCTGACAAGCTGAATTCAATCCCTGAGACCCACATGATGGAAGGAGAGAACAGACCCCTACAAGTTGTCCTTTGACTTCCATATACAAGCTATGGTGACCCATGCCACACCCCATCCAACAAAGTAAATAAACAGGAGCTGGCCAGATGGCTCAGCAGGTAAAAGTGTTTGCTGCCGAGCCTGATGACCTTAATTTGATCCCCAGGACTCCACATGATGGAAGGAGAGAACTGACTCCCACAAGTTGTCCTCTGATCCTCTCTGTGAGTGCATGCATGTGCGCAAGCGCACATACACAATAAATGTAATAAAATTAGAAAAAGAGAGTCAGGCATGACGGTATGGAACTTGTAATTTCAGCTACTTGGAAGACTGAGACAGGAGGATCACTTGGGCTTAATTATTCAAGGCCAACCTGGACAACATAGTGAGGTCTTGTTTCAAAAAAAAAACACAAAGAATTCCTCCACAAGCCAGGCCTGTGTATTTGTTATACACAGTAGTAATCCCAGTATACAGGAGGCTGGGGCAGGAGGATCATCACAAGTTCAAGGCTAGCCTAGACCACATAGTGAGTTCAAGGCTAGCCTGGGCTACACAGTTCTCACCCTTAACTCTTTGGGTTTTGTTTGGTTGGTTTTTGTTTTTTGTTTTGGGGGGGTTTTGTTTTGTTTTGTTTTTTGTTTGTTGTCTTTTTGAGACAGGGCCTCCCTATAGCCCCAGCTGGCCTGGAACTCACATATGTATAGACCAGGCTGGCCTGAACTCACAGACATCCACCTGCTTCTGCCTCCTTGGGATTAAAAGCATGTGCCACCACGCCCAGCTTTTGGTTTTGGTTTTTTGAGACAGGGTCTCCCTGTAGCCTCAGCTGACTTAGAACTCGCTATGTAGACGGGGCTGGTCTCCATCTCACAATCTGCCTGCCTCTGCCTCCCAAATGCTGGGACAAAAGGTGTGGGCCACCATACCCGGTGACTCTCTAGTTTTGTTTCTTTTTTTAATTTTTTAAAAAACTTATTTGTTTAATGTGTATGCGTGTATTGCCTGCATGTAGGTAAACGCACCCATGTCGTTCAATGCCCTTGGAGGACAGAGGGACCGGAGTTATGGACAGTTGTTAGCTGCCATGTGGGTGCTGGGATTTGAACCCCAGTCTTCTGCAAGAACAACCAGTGTTCTTAACTGCTGAGCCATCTCTCTAGCCCCGACTCTTCAGTTTTTTATTCTTTCTTCTGCTTTCTTGTTCATTCTCTCTCTCCCCCTCCTCCTCCTCCTCCTCCTCTTCCTCCTCCTTTTTCTCCTCCTCTTCTCCTCCTCCTTCTTTTGTGCTAATGATGGAATCCAGAGACTCACATAAGTAAACCTTCTACCACTGATTTACAATCCGGTCTCACCATATTTTAATTGATTTTTTTTTTTTTTTGAGACAAGGTCTCCCTGTAGCTCCAACTGGAACTCACTCTGCCAGGCCACATCACCAGGCTGGCCTTGATCTCATAGAGGTCTACCTGCCTCTGCCTCCTGAGTGCTGGTATTAAAGGCATGTGCCTAATATCTTTTAATACTTAAGCACTTTTTGGGGTATTTTTGTCTTTTTGAGACAGGGTCTCCCTGTAGCAACAACTGATCTGGAACTCACTCTGTAGACCAGGCTGGTCTTGAACTCACAGAGATCCTCCTGCCTCTGCCTCCCTGGGATTAAAGGTGTGTGCCACCATACCCCAAATTTAAGTACTTTTTAAAAAGATTTATTCTATTTTTAGCTGTGTGTATATGTGCATGTGTCTCTGTGTGTGTGCCATATGTGTGCAGGTACCCATGGAGGCCAGAGCAGGATGTCAGATCCCCTGGAGCTGGAGTTACAGGTGGTTATGAGCCTGACATGGGTGCTGGGAACAAGTGCTCTTAACTGCTGAGCCATCCCTCTAGCCCTGTTTAAGTACCTTTTAAAAGATAATCTGGACTTTGCTACATAAATAATTGTACATGGCTTTTCTCTCATTTAACACTCATTCTGGTTTGAGGTTGTCATGTTTTGTTTTTGACACAGGGTCTCACTATAACCAGGAAGCCCTGAACTCCTGGACTCGAGTGACACCCGCCCCCTCCTCCATGGTACCCGTCACTGTAGGAGTGCACCACTATACCTGGTTCCCGTCACAAGCATTCCTTTTTTTCACTGTTGACAGGGTCTCACTATGTTGCTCAGGCAGATCCCAAACTCCTGGGCTCAAGCAATCCTCTTGCCTCAACTTCAGAGCACCTGGGCCTGCAGGTGCATACCAGCACACCTGGCTACCTTCAAGGACACCTAGCTGCCTTCGAGTACATTTCTTCTTGCCTTTAGAATGGTTCTGTGACAGTACTGGGTGACTCTTCCCGGTCAGAAGCTGTCCTCAACTCACAAGACACTGTCTCAGAAAGATTCCTGGAGCCTTTGGGCTGAACAGTCCCTCTGAATCTGAGTTTTTTTTATGACATAGGCCACTATCTACAACTATCTTCCTCCCTCATTCACTAGTTTGTTTATTTAGTCATGTAGGAGACAGTTTCCTCCCTAGGACAGTAGGGACCAACACACTGCCAATGCCCAGCACATTGGGAGGAGGAGTGCCGGTCAGGGGTAGGGTACTAGCTTAGTGGGCACAAGGCTCTGGACTCCATAGACAATACACACACATACCTTTTATTTCATATTTTGCACTCAATATACAGGGAACCATCAGGACATGCCAGGCACAATTCTAAGCTCTTGGGAACAGAGAAAAAAGAATAAAAATCCCTCACAGCATTCTAATAGGAAGGAAGGAAGGAAGGAAGGAAGGAAGGAAGGAAGGAAGGAAGGAAGGAAGGAAGCCTCCTGCAGTTGCCATTTAGGTCAAAGTTCCTCAAGCATTCCCTCTGCAGTAACCCTAATGGATCTCAAGCAGGAACTTCCCTTAACGTCTCACGTCTCACAGTTTCTGAGCACTGCAAGAAAAAAAAAAAGAAGAAGAAGAAGAATGTTTTCGCTCTAAGGGTGACCAACTCGTGCCATTCAGCTAGGCTGAAGACTCACAGTCTTGTGTCCCAGGACATCCTTTAGACCAGAGTTCCCCAATTCTAAGCAATATGTAAGTATGTCTTTGACTTTGATTTTTTCATATTAAGGTTTGAACCCAGGGCTTTGCATATGTTGGGCAAGATCTTTACCACTGAGCTATAGCCCCAGCCCTCCATGCTGTTTTTTTTTTCCTAATAGCTTTACTGAAATATATTTCACATACCATAAAAATCCACTTACATTAAACTTCACAAAGCATCTTCAGATGGTATGGTACACACCTTTAATTCCAGCACTCGGGAGGCAGAGACAGGCATCTGTGAGTTTGAAGCCAGCCTGGTCTACATAGCAAGTTTCAGGCCAGCTGAGGCTACAAAAAAAAAAAAAAAGCAGTGACTTTTAGAACATCCACAGGGTAAGCAGTAACCTCTCATTCAGTAACTGAAAATCATAAATCTACTCTCCGCCTCTGTGGACCTGTGGATTTTCCTCTTTTAGATATTTCATTTAAATTGAATCAAACAACATGTGGCTTGGGTTTTTGTTTTTTTTTTATTAACATGTACTTATTTGGGAATGGGTCGGTGCATGTGCCACAGCACATGTATCAGGGGACAATTTAATGTAAATCAGTTCTTTCCTCCCATCATGTAGGTCCTAGGAATTGAGCTCGGGTTGTCAGGCTTGGCGGCAGCCACCTTCGCCCACTGAGCCATCTTGCTGGCCCATTTTGTAAATGTCTTCTTTCACTTTTTTACATGCTTGGTTTGTTTTTCCGGGACAGGATTTTGCTCTATAACCCAGGGTGCCCACCTCAGCCTCCTGAGTGCTGGGATTCTTTCACTTCACATGATGTTTCTTGGATTTTTTTCTTTTTTTCTTTTTTTTTTTTGGTCTTTTTGGAAACAGGGTCTCCCCTGTAGCCCCAGCTGTCCCGGAACACACTATATAGACCAGGCTGGCCTTGAACTCAGAGATCCACTTGCCTCTGCCTCCCAAGTGCTGGGATTAAAGGTATACACCACCACACCCAGCTTGACATGATGTTAAAAATAAACATGTTTTCAAGGTGCATCCATGTTGATGCATATATCAGTACTTCATGTTTTCCTGCCAAATAATATTCCATTGTTTAGAGATGTCCTATGTATTTTTTTTAATCCGTGATCAGTTGTTAGGTATGTAGACTCCTTCCATTTTGGGATTATTATGAATAAAGCTGCCCATGGGGTTCAAAGAGCTCACAATTTTCTTGTGAGCACAAATATTTTCAGTTCTCTTAGGGAGATATTTGGAGTTGAATTTCTGGGTCATTATATGTATATATCATTTGTATTTTTTCAAATGTTTATTTTTTTCCACTTTTTTTATTCTTGGTCTTTTTGAGACAGGGCCTCCCTTTATCCCCAACTGACCTAGAACTCATTATGCAGACCAGGTTGGCCTCCAACTCACAGAGATCCACCTGCCTCTGCCTCCCAAGTGCTGGAGTTAAAGGCATGTGCCACCACGCCCAGCTAAATTTCTTTGTGGTTTTTTTTTTTTTAAACATTTTTTTTTATTATGTGTATGTGTGTGATTGTATGTGCACATGTGGGTGCAGATGTCTGTGGAGACCAGAAGAGGGCATCAGATCCCCTGGAGCTGGAGTTATAAGTCATTATGAACCTCCATGTGGGTGCTGACAACCGAACCCGAGTCCTCTGGAAGGGCAGCAAGAGCTCTTAACTGAGCCATTTCTTCAGCCCCCTATTTACATTTCTTGCTTGGTGCCAAGATGATCTTATAAATAAATGTTGAATAAATGGTGGTTATGCTGGCACCTGCCTGTAACCACAGCCCTCAGGAGGCTGAGGCAGGAAGATCAAGAGTTTGAGGCCAGGCTGGGGAGGTGGCTCCATGGTAGATGGCTCAGTGGTTAAGAGCACTGGTTGGTCTTGCAGAAAACCTGGGTTCAAATTCCAGCACCCACATGACAGTGAACAACCGTAACTCCAGTTCCAGGGGATCTGATTCCTTCTTCTGTCTTCTGAGAGCGCTGCACAACAGGGGTAGACTTACACAAATGCAGGCAGAACACTTATACACATAAAACAAAAATTAAGCCGGGTGTGGTAGCGCACGCCTTCAATCCCAGCACTCCGAGAGGCAGAGGCAGGCGGATCTCTGTGAGTTCAAGGCCAGCCTGGTCTACATAGTAAGTTCCAGGACAGCTGGGGCTACAGGGAGACCCTGTCTCAAAAAGACCAAAAAAAAAAAAAATTAAATAAATAAAAAGAGTTTGAGGGCAGCTAAGCTACATAGTGAGAGTGTCTAAAAGAGTGGAAGTTGGCTGGGTGTGGTGGTACAGGCCTTTAATCCCAGCGCTTGGGAGGCAGAGACCAGGGGATCCCTAAAACAAGTTAGAGAGTTACTAGACTAGGCAGAATCCGGGAGCTCCAGGTTCAATGAGAGACCCTGCCTCAACAAATAAGGTGGAGAGCAATTGAGGAACACACACACACACACACACACACACACACACACACACACACACACACCACATACTTGCACTCACACATGCATCCACACACAACACATACACATGAGCTGGATAAGATGTCACTGTCTGTAACCCTAGCACTCAGGAGGCTGAGGGAGGATACAAGTTTGAGGCCAGCCCAGACCATATAGTAAGTTCAAGGCCACAATGAGCTACAGAATGAGCCTCTGTCTCAAACAAATAAATCTGATCATGTGACCAGACCGGGTTGTTTCTTGTTTCTATTCAATACTCAATTCCTAATGGGCATGGCCTTGCACACTTATAATCCCAGTGTTTGGGAGGTTGAGGCAGGAGGACCGTCTGGAATTCTAGACCAGCCTGTGCTACATAGCAAGACCCTGTCTCAAATAAACTCCCTACTAGCAGTCAGGCCTGACTCCAGCTACACTCCGCCACTTGCCTCAGAGTTGTCTAAGCAACTTTCAGTTTCCAAAAATAGGTGTGCAGGCCTCTCCTCCCAATCACCCACTCCATCTCCGATGGAACCCTGTTTGCAGGGCCGGCTTCTGGGGTGCACTACCTCTGCAGAGGAGCCCTGGGGCTGGGAAGAGCTCTGGCTTGCCGTGGTGGGCTGCTGCCATCCCTGAAATTAATCACAAGTTTTAACTAGAGGCAATGTGTTTTCATTCCTCGCTGGAACCTGCCACTTAGGTAGCAGGTCATCTTTGCCTCCAGCCTCTCAAACAGCACAGTACACTCTTCGACCTTGGGGGTCAGAAGAAGAGCCCCTCTTCTGCACCGTGCCTGGCCTAGAGAGTGAGTGAATAAATGAATGAACGAATGAATGAATGCTCAAAATGTATGGCTGTAACTAAGGAAAGAAGGCAGGAGGAAGGGAGAGAAGAAAAGGGGAATGACGGGGAAAGAGGGAAGAAGAGAAGAAGGGGAGGAAAAGGGAGGAAGGGAGGGAAGTTGGGAGGAAAAAAGAGGAGAGGAGTCTATTAGACCAGGAAGAGTAGGGGAGTAGGAATCTCAGGGTAAAGAATGTTGGGAGGGCACATTAAGGAGAAGGAACAGCACAGGGACATAATCCCCGAGGGAGAGCCTTTGGGGGTAGGGCTCAATAGCTGCACTGGCCTCTCCTGAACCCAGGTCTGATGGAAGTGGGAGAGGCAGGTGATGGTGTTCTCTGGAAGCAGCTATTTCCCTGACTCAGGACCAGGAGAAAGGCCGAGAAGAAGTGCTAATTAGTGCTCCTAGAGGGCATCTCCTATGTTGTGCAGGTAACCAGAGGTCAGGTCAAGAAGTCAAGGGGGCCACTGGGGTAGCTTGGACCAGAGTCAGACCGCCAGGGCTTGGTCATCCTAATGATGCAATCAAATTCCTTCATTACCACTGTGCTACCTGACTCCATAGTCAGCAGCTCTGTCCCTATTCCCCACCAGCTGACAGGGCTTCTCTGGGCCCCAGACCCTCCATCTCAGCCTACTCTGCAGCTCCCAACTCTTCATCCCAGAGCCTGGATGGTCTTCAGGGTTCCAGGAGATCAGTGGGAGGGACCAGAGGCAGGTTAGAGCAGCCCCTGCAGTGGGTGTCCCAGCTGACCTTGGGGTTGGGAAGATAATGACCTCTTAGCATTTATGAGTTGAGAACTCAGCTGTGCCCAGCACAAGAAAAAAGATCTACATGGCTTCAAGCCCCTGGAGGGTGGAGTACCCTTATCCAAAATGCCTGGGCCCAGAAGAGTTTCAGCCTGGATTCTGGAACACATAGAGAGGAGGATGTTGGTGTCCTGTTCTATCACCCTCGGCCTTATTCATTTAAGGCAGAGTCTCTCACTGAACTTGGAGCTAGGCTGTGACCCTAACAATCCTCCTGTCTCCACCTGCCACAGGGCTGGGATTACAGGAGCATAGGACCATGCTAGGCTTTTAAAAAAATTTTGGTGCTGGAGATTTGAACTTGGGTCCTAATACTTGCCCAGTAAGCACTCTTAACTGCTGAGCTATCTCTCCAGCCCCTCATTTAATGTTTCTTATGAATATAACCTGGAGTTCCTTCTTTCTAGATATGATTTTTTGGTTTATTTTTTTTACTTTGGTTTAAGGGCTTTTAGTTTGGTTTTGGTTTGGTATTTTTTGGTGATGGGGGATCTTTTTGTTCAATTTTGGGGTTTTGTTGTTTTATATTTATTTTTATTTATGTGTGTGTGTGTGTGTGTGTGTGTGTGTGAAGAGGTCATCAAATCCCCTGTGGCTGAAGTTACAGGTGGTTGTGAGCTGCCCCACATCAGTGCTGGGAGCTGAACTTGGGTCTCTGGAAGAGCAGGAAAGTCTCTCAACCACTAAGCCATCTAGCCAGCCCCTATTGTTGTTGCTTTTATTACATGTATTGTGTGTGTGTGTGTGTATGTGTGTGTCTGTGTGTACATGTGCTTCAGTGCACATGTAGAAGTCAGAAGACAACATGCAGGAATTGATTCTCTCCTTCTGCTATGTGGGTTCCAGGGACGGAACTCAAGTCATCAAACTTGGTGGCAGTCACAGTTACCTGCTGAGCCATCTTGCTGGCAACTTGGTTTGTTTCTTGAGAAAAAGTCCAGCTATGTAGCCCTGGCCTGATACTCACTATATAGCGAAAACTGGCCTTAAATTTTCATCAGTCCTCCTGCCTTCACCTCCCAAGTTCTGGGATCACAGTAACTTTGTGAAAAAGCAAAGTTTGTGTACACTGAGCCATCAGAAAGCAAAGTTATCAACCAGGCATGTTACTGTACACCTGAATCCCAGCACTTGGGAGGCTGAAGCAGGAGAATTGCCAGGAGTTCAAAGCCAGCCTGGGCTATATGCTACATAATGAGTAAATGAGTGCCAGGTCTACCCTGCCAGAACAACAAAGTAACAAAGTAAAACTGTTAAAAAAAAAAAAAAAAAAAAAAAAGCAAGCAGGACATGTCTATAATGTCAACTACTTGGAAAGCTGTAGAGTGAGTTTACGGTCAACCTGGACAACTTAGTCCAACCTTGTCTCAAAAATAAAAAAGCACGCTGAGCATGGGGACACATACCTATAATTCCAGCAGGTGAGAAATACAGACAGGAAAATTGGTACAGAGTCATCCTCAGCTATACAAGGAGTTCAAGGCCAATCTGGACTTTATAAAACCCTGTCCCAGAAAAATAAAAAATAAAAAAATTAGGGTTGGAGAGACAGCTCTGTGATTAAGAGCCCTGACTGCTCTTACAGAAGACCCATGCTCAGTTCCCAGCACCCACAGGGTAGATCACAACTATCTGTAATTCCAGTTAGGGACTCCTCCCTTTTCTGGCCTCTTCAGGCACTAACACACATGTGCACATACATACATACATACAGGCATGCAGAACACTCATACACATGGAAAATAATAAGTAAATAAATCTTTAAAAAAGAAAAGAATTGTTGGTTGTGATGGTGCACACCTGTAATCCCAGCATTTGGGAGGCAGAAGCAGGAGGACCGGGAGTTCAAAGTCACCTTCAACTACGTAGTGAGTTTGAGGCCAGCCTGGGCTACATAGAGACCTTGTTTCAAAAAACAAACAAAATAATATAATTAAAAATAAACATAAAGCACCCTGAAGGCATAGAGGCGGCACATCTCTATGAGTTTGAGGCCAGCCTGGTCTATATAACAAATTCCAGGCCAGCCAGGGCTAGACAGTGAGACTCTGTCTCAAAACAAACAATAAATAATAAAATCATAAATTCTTTTTTAAAAAGTCAAAACTGGGCTGGAGAGATGGTTCAGTGGTTAGGAACACTGGCTGTTCTTACAGAAGACCTGGGCTCGAACCCTAGCACTCACATGGCAGCTAACAACTGGCCCTAACTCCAGTTCCAGGGGATCCAACACCTACTTCTGGACTCCATGGGCATTGCATGACATGGGTGTACTTACACATATACAGGCAATACACTCATACACACAAAATCAATAAAAATAATTTTTTTTTTGTCTTTTTGAAGCAGGGTCTCCCTGTAGCTCCAGCTGTCCTGGAACTCACTTCATAGACCAGGCTGGCCTTGAACTCACAGAGCTCCGCCTGCCTCTGCCTCCCAAGTGCTGGGACTACAGGCTAAATAAAATATTTTTTAAAAGTCAAAACCATTCCTAGCTCATGGGCCATGTAAAAGATTACTACACACTGTGCCTTGTTCTTTCAGATGAACAGAAAAATAAAAAATAATTGAAGGCTCAGGAAGTGGATCCTCCAGGGACAAGGAGGAATTCTGCTAGATGGATAGCATTTTTGGTTTTGGTTTTTGAGACAGGGTCTCATTCTGAGGCCCAGGATAGCTTGAAAATTGCTATATAGCCCAGGTTGGCCCAAAACTCACCATGTAGCCCAGGCTGGCCTTGACCTTGTGGTTGATCACACTGCCTCAGCTTCCCTACATGACCCACCACACCCAGTGTGAGTGGATTTTTGTTCATACTTTCTCTAGAGTCAATCTGCCTCATTAGCAAAGGTTTTTCCTCAGAAGGCTCTCTTTGATTTTATAAATGGACGAGATGTGTTTTGTTACAAGTGCTGCTGCTCTGGTCCCTCTGTGCATGCATCCCACGTCCCTTCACGGAATCATCTGCGGACACTTCTGCAGTGTCAACAGTGTCTTTCTTATCGTCACACTCATCACAATTGCGTTGGCTTGGAACCATTTTGGCTTTCACCATCGATCCGTCAGTGAACTGGACTCATTCTCTATATTAAAGTGCCTGTGATATCCGCTCCCTCCAGCTCATCACACACTGAATGCATGTTTTGCATAAGTAAGGAGGTCAGACACCACTGTTTCAGAAGACTATGTGAAACCTTCAAAGTCACCACCGAACACAGTTTCAGCGCAGAGGTATATGGACAGAGATGGCCACACCGTGTGGACACATGCCCCAAGGTTTGGCAACAGCACCATATTGCATCTTCCATGAGAAATTCCTTTTGAAAACCTTCTACACCCATGCCTCTGATCACTGCTGCAACTGCTCAAGAAAGTATCTTCAGTCAAGCATGGTAGTACACACCTGTAAGCCCAGCACTTGGGAGGCTGAGGCAGGAGGATTGCCAAGAGTTCAAGGTCAGCCTGGTCAAGACCCTAACTCAAAAATCAAAGAAGAAAGTGGAAGAGGATGAGGGGATGGGGAAGGGGGGGATGGGGAGGGAGAAGGAGACCCGGTGTTTTCATATTTATCCTCACTGCCCTAAGGACACCCTTATGGCAGAGTAGAGATGAGACAGGGTGTGGGCACAGACACTGTCAGTGTCCAGGTGGAGGGACAAAACCACACCAGCAAAGTCAGGCTTTGGCTTGCGGCTGCACCACTGTTTGGCTGAGTAGCACATTAGGGGAAGAGGGAGGTGGCGCTGTCAGCCACCCACTATGTGCACCTGACTGGTGTTAGAAGGCCCAGCCCAAAGTCCAACTCTGCTGCTAGCTCTCAGGGTGACCTCCAGCATTTCTCTCTCTCTTAAGGCCTGGGGCTTTCTAGTGTGGCCCAAGTGAGGATGACTTGGAACTCAGAATCTGCTGAGTACAAAGTGCAGATTCCTAATCTGGCTCTATGGTTCCCCCTGGTGGACATATTGGTGTATGACTCCACCTACTCCTCGGCAGGGCCCTGCTAGGAATAACCACTATGGTCTTGACCCCTGGCCCTAGAGGCGGCCTCCGTATATCTCATTCCCAGGTCTCAAGAGGAAGGGAAGGGTCCCAGGAGGTCTGGGTGGGTCAGGAGAATTTCCAGGGTCTGCCTCTGCCACTCTTCTCTCTGAGCCTTGTTTCTTGCTCTTAGACGTGAATAGGATGAGTCCTGGAGTTGGGGGTATAGGCCAATGGCAGAGCATCTGTCTAGCATGCATGAGGTCTTGATTTGACCCCCAACACTGAACACCTGTAATCCAGCACTTAGGACTAGGCAGGAGGGTCAAGGCCATATTAAGTTCAGTGCCAGCCTGGGCTGCACGAGACCCTTTGACAGAACCAAACAGAACCAGTGCAGGGGTTGGGGTGCAGTTTTATACAGGGGTTAGACCCTGGGTTCAATCACTCACTGGTATCATTTTAAAAATATTGATGAGTTCTGGAAAACATAAAGCTTGATTTTTCTTCGTTTTTGTTTGCCTGTGTTAGAGGTGGGTGAGTGTGTATTCATGCATGGGGTGGGGGTGGGTGCACACATGTAGGGGTCAGAGGACAAGCCCAGCTTCAGTCCTCAAGTACTTCCTGCCTTTTGCTTGAAACAGAGTCTCTCATTGGTCTGGAATTTTATTACATAGGGCAGACCAGCTGGCCATAAGTTTTCAGGGATCCTCCTGTCTCCACCCTCATCTCACCATCGCTGCCATCATGCCCAGCTTTTTAATGTGGGTTCTGGGGATTCAAACTAAGTGC
This sequence comes from Nannospalax galili, assembly GCF_000622305.1. Classification (NCBI taxonomy): domain Eukaryota; kingdom Metazoa; phylum Chordata; class Mammalia; order Rodentia; family Spalacidae; genus Nannospalax; species Nannospalax galili. The sequence continues at coordinate 924,575 of NW_008330487.1, forward strand.
TTTACCAACTAAGCCATCTCTCTAGCCCAGGTTTTCTTGTTGCCCTAATGAGCTATGTGAGCACCTCTGGCTCTGACATTTGGACATTTGGGAACAGGAATCATGAGTTTAGGAGATTAAATGGTGCAGGGGCTCTAAGAACTGATGAAAATCATCTCCTAGCTAGGCATGAGTGGTGAGCCATCCTGGCCTACCATGTGAGCATGTGAGATCCTGTCTTAAAGCACAAAACAAAACAAAACAAAAATCATCTCCCAGGGCAAATAAGAGACATTGAAAACATATCAGATTTCTCTCTCTCTCTCTCTCTCTCTCTCTCTCTCTCTCTCTCTCTCATCCTTTGGATCAACTACCATCCCATTATTTTATTATTATTGAAGTGGGGTTTCATTGCAGCCCAGGCTGTCCTGGAACTTTTTAGGTAGCCAAGACTGGACTTGAACTCCTTGAACTCCTGATCTTCCTGGTTCCATCTCCCAGCCCCAAGTGCTGAGATTATAGGAGTTCTCCACCATGGTTGGTTTCACATTCAGACTTTTTAATTTGGTAAACATCTGAGAACACGTTCCATATCAGAACCTGCACTAGGCACTGGCCATACAATAAAGAGCGGGCAAGGCAGACATAGTCCTTACCTCTTACAGCATGGCTCAGTGTAGCACAATGTTTACACTCTAGTTTAAACGCACCACAACAGGAATGGGAACATGTCAACCATGTGGCATACTACTGTTGAAAGGTGAGATATCAAGGGAGGCAGCATGTGAGTAGGGTTTTATTATTTATTTATTTATTTATTTTACATTTATTTGCTATATATGTATGTGCATCTCTCCTGCTGTGAGTAGGAGTTTTTTGGGTTGTTTTTTTTTAAGATTTGGTCAGGCATGGTAACACATGTCTTCAGTCCCAGCACTTGGGAGGCACAGACATGCAGTTCTCTGTGAGTTCAAGGCATGGCCTACATACTAAGTTCCAGGCCAGCCAGGGCTACATAGTGAGACCCTGTCTCAAAAAAACAAACAGCAAAAAAAGATTTATTTTTATTTTATGAGTGTGAGTGTTTTACCTACATGTATATAAATGCGCCACATGCATACAATGCCCATGGAGGCCAGAAGAGGGCACTGGATCTCCTGGAACTGGAATTACAGATTATTGTGAGCTGTCATGTGGGTGTTGAGAACCAAAATCCTGTCCTTTGCAAGAGTAGACAGTGCTTTTAATTGCTGAGTCATCTCTCCTACTGTAAGTAGGGTTTTGGATGGGTACCATAGGCACCACAATTTTTTCCTATCTGTCCATCCAAAAGTTCTTCCTTTTCATGGAAAATGGAACAAACTGTGTTGGGATGGTAAAATCTTAAGACCAATAAGGGCTAGTCCTGAGTGCCTGGGGTGAACAAAGGCACCCAATGACTGTGGTAAGTGGGGTGAGTCAGGGTGGGGTAGAGTCAAACTGAGACCAATCTACAGGATCTGATTGGCCTGCTTGGATCAGGTGGGTCTTCCTGGACCAGCTCTCCTGACCAGGACACTGGCAGGGTGGGAAGTCCCAGGATTCAAACCTGGCCTGGGCCACACCTCATGAGGAGGGGCAACTGTGGGTGAAAAGGGAGGAGCCTAGGTGTGCCAGGCTCTGGAAGTTTGTGACAGTTATTAAACTAGGTCATGAGTGAAGCCCTGGAAAAGACCTGTTCCCTCCATTAAAAAGATCAAGTAACACCCTGCCTTGTGGAATGTCTAATCTGATTGCACACTAGTCAGTGGACATGCTGTTGACATAAAAATATCAACTACAAGTCCAATGGGTGGCACAGGCCTGTAATCTGCACTTGGGAGGTGAAGCCAGGAGGACAGGGGTTTAAGACCTGTCTCAGCTACATATCAAATTACAAGGCCATCCTGGGCTACATGAGACCCTGTCTAAAAAAAAAAAAAAAAAAAAACACTGGCAGGCCAGCAAAATGGCTCAGTGGGTAAAGATGCTTGCTGCTAGACCTAACCTAAAGATGCTTGCTGACTAGACTGGAGTCCAGTCCCCAGAACCCACATAAAGGTAGAAGAGAATCAACCTCTGACCTCCACACATGTGCCCTGGTACCCATGTGCACGCGAGTGCATGAACACACACACACAATAATGTAGTTTTTTTGAGACAGGTCTCACTATGTAGCCCTGCTCATCTAGAACTCACTATGTAGACCAGGCTGGCCTCAAACTCATAGAGACCTGCCTGCCTCTGCCTCCTGAGTGCTGGGATTAAAGGACGGTACTGCCACCACACCTAGCTAATACTTTGGGGGGGGGTCTTTTGAGACAGGGTCTCCCTATAGTCCCAGCTGGCCTGGAACTCACTATGTAGACCAGGGTGACCTGGAACTCACTGAAATCAGCCTGCCTTTGCCTTCTGAGTGCTGGGACTAAAGGTGTGCACCACCACACCCGGTATAAATGTAATTTTAAAAATTAAAAAAGTGGGCTGGAGAGATGGCTCAGCAGTTAAGAACACTGGTTGTTCTTGCAGAAGACCTGGGTTCGAATCCCAGCACCTAGATAGCAGCTAATAACTGTCCATAACTCCAGTCCCAGAGGATCCAACAGCCTCTTCTAACCTCCACAGGCATTGCACGACATGGGTACACTTACCTACATGCAGGTAATACATGCATACACATCATTTAAAAAAAATTTTTTAAGTTTTTTAAAAAATTAAAAAAGCAGTGCTGGAGAGATGGCTCAGCACTTAAGAGCACTGGCTGCTCTTGCAGAGAACCCGGGTTCAACTCCCAGCATCCACATGGTGGCTATGAACTGTCCTTAACTCCAGCTCCAGGGGAATCCGAAGCCCTCTTCTGGTCTCCACGGCATTGCAGAGCCACTCACGTACATTCTGGGTGCACTCACGTACATGCAAGCAATACACTCATACACATAAAAGTAATAATAAATAAATAAATAATAAATAAATAATAAATAAATAATAAATAAATAAGGGAGACCCTGTCTCAAAAAAAATAATAAAAATAATAAATAAATAATAAATAAATAAATAAATAAATAAAACACCAGGTCTTGGGACGCACTGGGCAAGCGCCAGGACCTCGCTTCGGAAGAGGGTGGTGGAGGTCTGGGCAGCCGAGAAGCTGGGGGGACCCACACTGCCCAGGTGCGGCAGGTGAGTAGCTGTTCTGGGAAGGGGGCACCCTGTCACCACGGTGGAGGCACGAGGGTGGTATTTTCTTACTGTGACGTCTAGTGCTGCCACTTTCTTCAGTCAACTGAAAAAAGAAAAGGATGTTTAAGATTTCGTAGTGACTGACTTCTGAAGACAGAATTGGAAAACACCTAGCCAAAGCAAGGCCATGAATTCCTGGTGCTGGGAACTAAAAGAAACCACAAGTCTGTGTCCAAGGAAACGGATCAAGTATTCACTTATAGACCTGTTCAGTATGGAAAACATTATCCTTTATCTCCCACTAAAAAATATTCTTATCAGGGCTGGAGCAATGGATCAGCACCTCTTGCAGAGGACCTGGGTTCAATTCCCAGCACCAACAGGACAGCTACCAACTGTCTTAACTCAGGTTCTGGGGGATCCGACACCCTCTTCCGACCTCCACAGGCGTTGCACGACACAGGTACACTTACATGCAAGCAATACACTCAAATACATAAGATAAAAATAATAAAATACTTTAAATTTTTTAAATTAAAGATAAAAGAAATGAAAAACTCATCAAAATGTTTAAAGTTTTTTTTTAAAAAACAAGGGGCTGGAGAGATGGCTCAGTGGTTAAGAGCACTGGCTGTTCTCGCAGAAGACACAGGTTCAATTCCTAGTCCAGCATGGTGGCTGTCCTAGTTTGTTTCTCCATTGATGTAACAAAACACTCTGGCCACTACCAACATGGGGAGGAAAGGATTTATTTGGCTTACATTTCCCAGGTCACAGTTCATCAGGGAGCCCAAGGTAGGAACTCAGGGCAGGAACCTGGAGGCAGGAGCTGAAGCACAGGCCATGGAGGAGCACTGCTTACTGGCTTGCTCTCCTGACCCATGCTCAGCCTGCTTATTTATACAACACAGGCCCACCTGCCCAGGGGTGGTGTCACCTACAGTGGGCTGGGCCCTCCCACATCACTCAATAATCAAGAAGATGCCTCACAAACATGCCCACAGGCCAGTCCAACGGAGGAAATTCCTTAACTGAGGCTCCCTCAACCCAGGTGTGTCAAGTTGACACTAAAGCTATCCAGCACAGTGGCTACCAACCATCTGTAACTCCAGTTCCAGGGGAATCCAGTGCCCTCTTATGATGTCCTCAGGCATTGCATGACACACATGTAAACAACACATTCATACACATAAAATAAATAATAAAATATTTCTTAAAAATTAAAAAAACAGGCTGGAGAGATGGCTCAGTGGTTAAGAGCACTGACTGCTCTTACAGAGGACCCGGATTCGATTCCCAGCACCCACATGGCGGCTACGAACTGTCCTTAACTCCAGTTCCAGAGGAATTGGAAGCCCTCTTCTGACCTCCTCGGCATCGCACCACACAGGTGCACTTCACATACGTGCAGGCAATACACTCATACACATAAAATAAAAATAATAAAATTTTTTAAAAAATTTAAAAATTCAAAAGGATGTTAGGTCAGACATCATGGCCGACAGTAAATGACTGTTAAAAGGAGCTAAAGGCAGCCCACAGCAGCCTTGACCTACATTCTATCTCTCTAGTTATGTTCTATCAAAGTCAAGCAGTCTGCAGGATCTTCAACATGGAGATCTTTGTTCACCAATGCCTTTGTTACATGCAGATCTGGTGGAAGGCTTCCTGAAGGCTCCATGGGAGCTGAATCTGAGGTCCAATTCATGAAGGCAAACCTGTGTTTAGTGGGGGGCCTGTAATATTCCCTGGGAAGGGACAAAGAGAGGAATCAGGCATAGCACCTGTCCTCAGCAAGCTCCCCACCTGGGCTTGAGTATGGGGAGTGTGGGTCCCCCAGAGCTAGCTCTAGACATCTTCTTATATGTGTGGTATGTGTGTTGTACGTGTGTGTGTTGCATGTGTGTGCTTGTGTGCACGTGCATGTGCACTCACTTGCCCATTTGTGCACATGTGGAGGCCAGAGGTTGATGTCAAGATGTTATCACCCTCCACATTTTGTTTTTTAATTAGTTTGGTGTATGCTTTGGGTTTTTTTTGTTTTGTTTTGTTTTGTTTTGGGGTTTTTTGGTCTTTTTGAGACACGGTCTCCCTGTAGCCCCAGTGTCCTGGAACTCACTATGTAGAACAGGCTGGTCTTGAGCTCACAGAGATCCGCCTGCCTCTGCCTCCCCAGTGCTGGGATTAAAGGCATGTGCCACCATGCCCAGCTTATGCTTTGGTTTTTTTGAGACGGGTTTTTTTGTTTTGTTTTGTTTTGGGGTTTTTTGGTCTTTTTGAGACACGGTCTCCCTGTAGCCCCAGTGTCCTGGAACTCACTATGTAGAACAGGCTGGTCTTGAGCTCACAGAGATCTGCCTGCCTCTGCCTCCCCAGTGCTGGGATTAAAGGCATGTGCCACCATGCCCAGCTTATGCTTTGGTTTTTTTGAGACGGGGTCTCCCTATAGCCCCAGTTGGCCTGGAATCCACTATGTAAATCAGGCTGAGCTCAATCTCACAAAGATAGGCCTGCCTCTGCTTCCCAAGTGTTAGGATTAAAAGTGTGTGCCACCAGGTCTAGTTGCTTTTAATTTTTTAAATTAATTTATTATTTATTTATATGGAACTTGCTGGCCTCAATCTCACAGAAATCCACCTGCCTCTGCCTCCTGAGTGCTGGGATTAAAGGCATGTACCACCAGGCCCAGTTGTTTTTAATTTTTATTTATTTATTTTTATGTATATGACTGTTTTGCCTCTATGTAAGTGCCCCCATGTCATAAAATGTCCACAGGGGACAGAAGGGGGCATCAGATCCCTGGAACTGGAGCTACTGAAGGTTGTTAGCCATCATGGGTGTGCTGGGAACTAAATCCAGGTTCTGTACAAGAGCAGTCAGTTCTTAACCAGTGAGCCATCTCTCAAGCCCTTGCTTTGTTTTTTGAGACAAGGTCTCTTCACTGAACCTGGAACTCAGCATTTCAGCTGGTCGCAGCTCCCAACCCCAGCACTGGGATTACAGGCCTATACTGCCACACCCGGGAGGAGGGAGGGTTTACCTGGGTGTTGGAGACCTGAACTTGAATCTTCATGCTTGTGCACATTACCCACCAAGCCACTGCTCCCCAGATCCATAGACGCCGCCCCCTTGTCAAGGCAAAGTAACAGCTTTGCTTTGAAAGAAATGAAAAAATTGTTTTGTTTTCTGGGCCAAATATGAATGGCCATGGCCCAGGAACACAGATTCTAGGCATCTCAAACATGTCCATCTGCAGCAGAAGGGGATATGTGAACACTTTTAGCTGTAAAACAAAAGAGAGTTCTAAGTCAATACATTTATCAGCTACAGGGGTAGGAGCATCAAGCAAGGCCGCAGGCAGGATGCAGCCCAGCGGGGAATCTTTTCTGTGGGTTTCAGATATTGCCTTCCAGCATGCTGAGCCTTAGGCCTGGGAGAGGCTAAAGATCTGCTAAGATGTTTATCTGTCAGTCACTGGAATGTTAGGTGACATAGATAACAAAAGTTAAGGTTGACTGGCTCTCGATAACCTTGGCTCTGGCGTTACTACATTTCACCTCTATGAATCAGGATGCTCTGTTCAGTCAAGGTCAAGCTCTGTAGGACCTTTAATATGAATGCAGCCCTGGTGAATTTTAGTCCACATCCTCCCCCTTCGCTTTTCACGAAGGACCATGAGCTGTCAGTGTAATCGCTTCTTTCTGCTGCGGTTGATCGTCATTCATTTCCTCTTACCGACCCTCCTGAGATCTTCTACTCTCCCACTCACCTTAATACAATACTACGGGAGAGAGAGGATAGGACCAGAGAGAGGGTGCCACTCCACTCAGAGGAGAGAGCTGCTATGTGTCTCCTTTCCAGAAGGAGGCGCACTGTCAATGGTGGGTCCCTCACACCAAGGTGCGCAACTCAGTTCCAGAGCCAGCACTGAGTTGATTATAATCATCTGACAGGGAGGGCAAAGATAAGCAATCTTCAGGTTCAGAGCAAGACAGTGGTGGCTGGAGGCCTGAGGTTGCACCCAGCTCTGAGTCTAAACTCCCCTTCAAGTGACCTTGACTCACAATTAGCCACCCCAGCTCCTCCACCCTACCATCAGCCTAAAATCTGCTGTGCTGTGATCAGGACAAGGAAAGGAGACTCTAGGCTGGGCTGCCTGTGGCTACTGGAGTCTGGAATTTTTAAAACATTTTATTATTTTCATTTTTTATATGTATGAATATATTGCCTGCATGTATGAAAGTACACCAGGTTGTGCAGTCTGCAGAGGCCAAAAGAGCTGCATCACATCCCTTGGAACTGGAGTTATAGATGGGTTAGCTGTCATGTGGGTGCTGGGAACAGAACCTGGGTCCTCTGTCAGAGCAGTCAATGCTCTTAACCGCTGAGCCATCTCTCTTGCCCCAGAGATTTCTTTTAAACATTTTTATCATTTATTTTGGGGGAGCAGGAGCACACATGTGGGGGTCAGAAGATTGCTTTCAAAAGCTGATTCTGTCCTTCCACATGTGGGTCCTAGGGATCAAATTCAGGTGATCAGGATTGGCAGGTGTCTTTAGCTGGTGAGCCATCTCGAAGCCCTGGAAATCATTCTAAGGCCATCTATTCATGAACGCACACTCACACGCTAATGTCAAATCAACTTCCATTTCTTTTCCCAGGACCCCTATGTCCTGCTTCCAGCATCCTCTGCCTCAGCTAAACCATGGGGTTTGGGGGAAAGGGCTAAAAGGCATAGCTCATGGTCCTGGTGACCCAAGTCTGATGCCTGCTGACATGTGGGTGCCTTATCTCTCCCTGGGGACTCAGAGACAGCATTGTCCAAAATTCCTCTTCTCCTAGAAACTGGAAGCAGACCTGGGCCTGTCTCAGGTTGTCTCACTGAACCTTCAAATGTAGCAACTAGGCTCAGAGATGGTAAGGGATCCGCCTGTCCTGCTGGTAGTGCTAAAGTAAGACTTAAGCTCAGGAAAAGTGACTTCAGAGCAAGACAATGAACCACTGTGCCAGAGGCCTCCAGGGCCCTGACATCTTTATTCTAGAGTGAAAACCAGGATGAGGTGTTCCCAGTGAGTATATGAAAGAGGCTGCTCTATAACCAAGACAGATGTGTACAGCTACCAGTCCATCCCTTTAGCTAAGGGGGTCTTGTCCCCATTGGTCCCCTTCCTGCTGGCTTATGTGGATATGGATGCAGTGAGGCATTCTGGACTATACCGACCAGTACAGACCACACAGCCACGGGGCAGCTCCCAGCCATCTCCCATCCAGCCCCATGTGACAGCCCCATGATTCAAACACTTTTCCCATAGACAGGCTAGACCACAGAACTCCTCCACCCAAACCTTTTGACTGCTTTCAGAAGATCAGGAAGGCTGCTCCCATGTATACACATACACACCCACCATGGAAGGCTGCTCTTATGTAGACCCCCCGACTGGGGGAAGGCTGTTCCTGTGTAGACCCTCCACCGTGAGAAGGCTGCTCTCATCTGGTCCCAAACACCTTCTGGTTTCATCCTTCACCAGTTTTATCCTTTGCCCTCATCCCAGGTCAATAGTCATCAGGAAAAGCTCAGTCTTCCTCAACCAGCTTTGTTTCCTCTACCTTCCTAATTCCTCTCCCACACTTAGCAGCCTCCTATGTATCCCTCAACATACAGCACAGAGTTGTTCCTGTGTGAAGTGTTTTCTCATCTCCCCAGCAGGGTGAGTAGCTTCCTCTCCTGGTTTTCCCTGGCATATCTACAGCCCTCTGTGTTAGTGACAGCTTCAGAAGTGGCCACTCTTGCCCTGTCTCTTATGAGGGCAGTGGCCAAGTCTGGGTCATCTGATGGTCATTGTGCCCAGCCAGTGGGCAGTCAAGCTCAATGAGGATTGACAGGGCAGAAGCAGAAACCCAGGCTGAGACAGATGAAACACCATCTAGACACAGCCCCAGCCAAAGCCTGGTGTCCAGATAAACCGACACTGGGAAAGGGTGGCAGGTAGACACTGAGTGTAGGTCAGACAGGCGGTGGCCCTGCTGCCTGGGCCACTAGCCTTCTGTGTCTGTTAGCCAAGGTAGAAAGGCAGATGGGCCCTGCCTGACTGCTGGCAGGTAGTCCTGGTACGCAGACTACCATGACCCTCTGTGACCAGTGAGTATTTTGGGCTGGGGCTGAGCATCACCTGCTCTCTTGGCTCCACTTGTAGGGCAAAGGGGAGCCTGCCAGCCTGCCCACTGATAGGCTAAAGACAAGGACACTGGAAACATTTGTCCTCTCTGTGCTCTGCTTCAAATCACCCTCCTCCCTACTTGGAAACACTCTTCCTGAATCATCAGTGGCCAAAACTTGAAGAGATTATTGTGGCCTACCCCTGCAAGGAGATGGAAAAGCTGAAGGAAAGAGACAGGTGCAAGGTCACAGTACTAGGTAATAGGAAGGAGTCCGAAGTAGTGGGTGAGCCACACGACCTGGAGAGTCAGCCTGATGAGTCTAAACCCTGTCTGTTGTGTGAGCAGGGCGTGGGACCCACGGTACCTACATCATGAGACTGTCATCAAGATCACATGTTGAAAGACAAACATGGCTGACCAGTACAGGCACTCAGTAAAGGCCACCTGGTTGTAATCCATCATGATAAATGGAAACATCTCCACAGAGCTACAGACCTGATTGCTTTGTTGGACCCAGTCCTTCCTGAGACCAGGTTCCTTCCCTCTCCTAATGTCTATTTACTCTGGAGTCCTAGCAGGCTGCTGCCCACACAGGCTTCCAGACAACCCCAGGAGCCCAGACCTCTAGACTGGTCTTGGTTCTGTACTCTCTTCCAGGAACATATCTGGCCCTGGACTACTGAGGCCAAAGTCCTCTCCCTGCCAGCCCCCTGCTAGGACCTGCCAGCTCTCCTCACTCAGGAACACATAGTGTCACTTGTCCTCACAAACCAGGCTCAGCAAGCTTCCTGGAATGTCTTGGATTTTTCCAAAATCTTGGGCAGGCTGTTCCTGAACAGAGTGCACTCTGAGGCACGGCACTGTGCCAGGAGAGGGGTGCAGGCCACAGACACAGGGGGCAGTGAGGTGCTGGAGACTTACCTTTCTGTGTGTATATGGGCAGGCACACATGAATCTATACTTTATTGACAACTTCATACATGCATACAATGTATCCTGATTATATCCAGCCCCAGTGCCCTTTCTACTTGTGCTGGATAGCTTTAGGGTCAATCTGACATACTTGGGTTGAGGGAGCCTCAATTGGGGAATTGACTTCCTTAGACTGGCCTGTGGCCATGTCCATGGGGAACCTTCTTGATTGTTGAGTGCTGTGAGCGGGCCCAGCCCACTGTGGGTGGTGCCACCCCTGGGTAGGTGGCCCTATATTGTATAAGAAAGCAGGCTGAGGAGGGGCCACAGGAGCAAGCCAGTAAGCAGTGTTCCTCCATGTCCTGTGCTTCAGCTCCTGCTTCCAGGTTCCTGCCCTGAGTTCCTACCTTGGGCTCCCTGATGAACTGTGACCTGGGAGATGTAAACTGAA
>NW_008330487.1:935636-990677 GCF_000622305.1 Nannospalax galili
TAAGAAGAGACCAGAACCTGAAGCAAAACCTTTGCTTTACTGGGACAATTGATGCTGGTTAGCTGGGGCTGAAAAATCAGCTGTAAGTAACGAGAGACCAGCATCACTGAGGTGAAGTCTTCTGGGAGGTATTTCCTCAGGGTCAGCACACAGAGGGGACCCGAGCCTCCATCTCAAGCTAGAAGCAGGACTTGATAATGAGTAAGAGTCTCCTGCATGGTTCTGGTGTTGAAAGCGTGAAGGGGTCACAGAGAGCAGCTGAGGCTTGGCACACAGAGGCCGGGAAAGGCCATAGGTGAAAGTGCAGCTTCAGTTGCAGCGAAGACCCCAGGATTGAAGGGGTCATGGGGCAGGGGCAGGGGCAGGGGCAGGGGCAGGGGCAGGGGCAGGGGCAGGGGCAGGGGCAGGGGCAGGGGCAGGGGCAGGGGCAGGGGCAGGGGCAGGGGCAGGTGTGGAACGCAGCCGGCCTGGGTCTGTGAGATGAGTGAGCTGTGTGTGTTGCGGATGGCAGAGCCAGAAAAGTGGAGCTGCCAGGACCCTATGGAGCCCAGAAGACCCTGAGTGAATCCCAGATGTGCACCCTTGTGCTACGGTTGCTGGACCTTGGTTTGGCTTAGGTGTGCCCGATTCTGATTCTTCCCTTTGAAATAAGACAGTACTTGTTTTGGATTTTACAGAAGCCCACCCATAGTAAAGAGACTTTTAGAAGAGATGGTGGACTTTTGAGTGTTCAGATTTTTTAAGGACTGTGGGATTTTTAAGGTTGTGCTGTTTTGTGTTGTGATATTAATGTTAATATCATATCTTGGGAAAAAGAATTGGAAAGGCTATGGTTTAACAGTGATGTGTTTGTGTGTCAAGTTGACAAGGGGTCAATTGTCCCAGATAGCTTTAGGGTCAACCTGACATACCTGGGCTGAGGGAGCCTCAATTGGGGAATTGCCTTCCTTGGACTGGCCTGTGGCCATGTCTGAGGGGCATCTTCTTGATTGTTGAGTGATGTGAGCAGGAGCTGTGGGTGGTGCCACCCCTGGGTAGGTGGGCCTATGTTGCATAAGAAAGCAGGCTGAGGAGGGGCCACAGGAGCAAGCCAGTAAGCAGTGTTCCTCCATGTCTTGTGCTCCAGCTCCTGCTTCCAGGTTCCTGCCCTGAGTTCCTACCTTGGGCTCCCTGATGAACTGTGACCTGGGAGATGTAAACTGAATAAACCCTTTCCTCCCCAAGTTGGTATTGGTCAGAGTATTTTGTCACAGCAATGAAGAAACAAACTAGGACACCACGTCCTCTGAATTCCCTCCCAACTTCATGTCCTTCTTCATTACCCTCTGAGTCCAATTAGTAGGGTTCGAGGCCAGTCACCTCAGCATAAGCAACCTGCTACTAGTCACACCCCTGAAGAAAAATGACTCCCCTTCCTCTAGCAGTCAGCAACTGCTAATAGCTTCTCAGGAGTGAGTGCTCATGAGCCCCTGTCCCATCCATGCTGAAATGGTGAAGAGCTTGATCTTGTGCTGGTAATCAGAGGTGCTGTGAGTTCATCCATGCAATGGGAATGTCATGCCAGAAGACAGGAGCACTTCCCAGCACTCCTCCCCATCCTCCAGCTCTTACATTCTTTCTGACCCCCCCTCTGCAGTGTTCCCTGAGCCTTGGTGGGGTTGATATAAATGTCCCCTTTAAGGCTGAGCCCTCAACAGTCACTTAATCTCGGCACTTTGATCAGTTATGAGCTCTATCGACTACTGCCAACTGCAAAAAAGAAGCTTCTCTGACCACAGTTAAGAGCAGCACTAATCTATGGGTATAGATTTATTCTTTTCAAAAATTTTTTAAAAATATTTTATTTATATTTTATGTGTATGAATGTATTGCCTGCATGTATGTAAGTATATCTATGTTGTGCAATGTCCTTGGAGGTCAGAAGAAGGTATTAGATTCCCTGGAACTGGAGTTATAGACAATTGTTAGCTACCATGTGGGTGCTGGGACTCAAACTTGGGTCCTCTGTAAGAGCAGCCAGTGCTCTTAACCACAGAGCCATCTCTCCAGCCCTAGATTTATTCTTCTAATTACAAAATGCTCAGTCTAATATCAGAAATTCAGATTTCGGTAAAGGAAATTTATTCATTTGCACATTTGATGAAGGAAAGAGGAACCAGGGCCAGCCCCAAGCCTGCAACCTGGTTTCATTACTTGTTGGGAGCAGCCTTGTCTCCAAAGAAAGCTGCCTTTGAGATCTGGGCTGGCCAAACAGCCTAACAGCAATTCTCACCTGGGAAAACTTGGGGCCCCACCACACACCAGAAATGGCCCAGCATCCTGGCCCTGGGGATGGAGGAAAGGAGAGAGCATCCTCTGTTAAGAAGAAAGCTGATGGGGGTGTGGCCATTTCAAACAGAGAACACGGAAGACCAGGGAGATTGCCAGATAGCTTGGTGGATAGAGCTGTTTGCTACCCTGCAAATCTAATGAGGAGTTTGATCCCCAGAACCCAGGTGAAAGGAGAGAAGCAATTCCAGGAAGTTGTCCTCTGACACCCACATGTGTTGAGCATACACTCCCCCACCCACATTAATAATACATTAAAAAATTAATTTTGTGTTTTGGGGGCATATGTGCCAAGGCATATGTGTAGAGGTCAGAGGACAACTTGTAGGAATCAGGCCTCTTCTTCCACCATGTGAGTCCTAGGGATGGAACTCAGGTCTTCAGGCTTAGCAGCAAGTGCCTCTAACTGTTGAGTGAGCTGGCTGCCCTCAAAAGGAAAAAAAGAGAGATAAACACTTGCCAGGCCCTCTGCACAGTAGAAAGTGATACACACCAGCCCAACCTGAGAACAGCCTGCACTGGAACAGCAGGACAGATTCATGGATCCCATCAAAGCAGGATAAAGACGCGGCTCCCCAAAGACAGGACAGTTAAGCTGAGAAGTAAGTGTTATGTTTGTGAGAAGGTAGGACTAGGCAGGAAGAGCACCAAAACAACCGGACTGTGAGGCATGGCGCCCCCTGCAGGGCACAGAAAAGGGAGTGACTATGGCCTGCAGAGCCTGAGGAGAAAGGCAGGGGCCACGCTTAGGGGAGTGAGGATTGTGCAACTCAACCCAGCAGCTAGGGAAGAGAGTGAGTTCAACCCAGCAGCTAGGGAAAGAATCTTGAAGATAACCATTGTCCCACACTCTCCAATGGACCCTTTCTTGTCCTCTGCATCCTCAGAATCCAGCCTGTTGGGATCCTATTTTTTTTTTTAACAGATGGACAGACTGAGATGCAGGGAGGTCATGGTGGCTCCATGGTCACTCAGCTGGTATATAAGAAACAGAGGCAAGAATGGAGCTGAGTGAGACTCAATCTAGAACTCCTAGAGAGGCGTGTGAGCTAAGATTTCCTGAAAAGCCGAATCTCTGCTGAAGATTCTGCAGACTGACTGGTCAGAACTTGGTGACTGTGAAGCACTGGAAGGCTGAATCCAGAGCTGAATTTATCTTGGGCTGTTTTTAGTCCCTAACATCCTTATAACTATCAGGTGAAAACCTTTTGAAATGTATTAACTTAGCCAACCTCTAGTTTCCCTAAACCTAAAAGCTAAGCATGTTATCAGATAGCATCTGAGACCTATAGTAGAGCTCCAACCCCCACCCCATTTGCTGTGGCCTGTCCACTGATATTCTCATTTGGTAAATGCATTGACTTATGACTTTTTTTTGTTCTGAACTGTAAAGAGTTCACACAGGACAGGGGAATGGCTCTGTGGGCAAAAGTGCTTGCTGAGCTCCATCTGTAATCCCAGCACTCCCATGGTGAGAGGGGAGACGGGAGGCAGACTGGAGAATCAGCCTGAAGCTCACAGGCCAATTGGCCTGGAGCACACAGCACAGAGGCAGAAACGAGAGAGAGCCTGCCTCAACCAGGTGGAAGGCAAGAACTGACTTCCAAAATGTTGTCCTTTGACCTCCACACGCATGCCATGGTGTACCTGTGTGCAGTGTGCACACACATACACACACACACATACAAACACACACACAAATATTTAAATATTAAAAATGAAAGTTACATAACTGTTTCCATACTGGAATATGTCATTTGGGGCCACTTGAATCTGTGTTCCCAGGACCATGGTCATGCATTTGGCTCAGAATAAGTTATTGCATTCGTTTCTGAGTGAGAGCTGTATTTTATGTTGACAGTAGCAAAATTCACTCACATTCATTCATTCATGCAATATATGAACCCCTCTATCTTCCAGACACTCTTCTTAGGACAGGGTTTTATCAATGAGAGAAATTAGATAAGAACAGGCCAAAGAGTTTGGGCTTCACCCCGTGAGCCCCCCAAAGGGCAGGTTTCTGGAACACACAGTGTGCACCCCCTACCCCACCCCCCAGCTTTCCTGAACCAGGAAGGGCACTGGTCTCTTTCCTGGGAGCATCTGCCACAGGCAGTCATTTCTCAGAAGCAAACTGGTGTTGAGTACACCTGTACCTGCTGCCGTCATTTGTCCCCTCGGACCCAGAACTCTAGAACTCTTGAGGAACAAGGAAGTCCATTTCCTAGTGACAGAAGGAACACTCCCTTCTACCTCTACACCTGCATTCCCCTGCCCTGTTGCCCCCGAGATGCCAAAGGCCTTCCTTTATTGAGGGGGAAAGTGATGTGATGGTCAGCAGGCTCTGCCCCTCACCAGCCTGGTCCCCTGAGGCAGAGTTCTTCCATTTGCTGATGCTCGTTTTAAAATTTCTGAGACACCACTAGAAACTGCTTTGGTCATGAAGGACAGTGGAGGTTTTAGGGACAGACACAGTAACAGAAAATCCTTGTACTTCTCCTGAGCCCTGGCCAAGCTGAGCAGCATGGGGTCTTGAGCTCAGAGACAAAGTCTAGACTGACTATCCATGAGGTAACTGCTAAGCTCTGACCTGGGTTACCAAGGCTGATCCTAAGCCACACCCCCTCTCCTTCCACCTGGTTCTTTCCTTATTTTTAACTGTGTGTGTGTGTGTGTGTGCGTGTGTGCTCATGTGTGCCTGATACGTGAGTCAGTGCAGGCATGTGTGTGACATAGTGTATGTGTGATCAGAGAACAACTTTCAGGAGTTGGTTCTCTCCTTCCACTGTGAGTTCCAGGGCTCCACTGAGTCATCTCACCAGATCGCCACCTAGTTTTCATCCTCTCCCCACCTCCCCCAATACTGAGCACTGAATATAGGATCTCATGCATGCTGGGCAAGTGCTCTCTACCAGGGCTATACCACCCACCCTCTTTATTTGTTTCTTTTTGAGACAGGGTCTCACTAAGTTGCCCAGGCTGCCCCTGAACTCACTGTAGCCCACACAGGTCTTGACTATTCAGTCTTCCTGCCTCAGCCTCCCAGGTCCAGCTCCTCCTCTCTTCTAAGCATGCCTGGTTCTCGCCTCACCCTCACAGGGCTGCACCTTCTTTGTCTTGTCATGCTCACTACATTGAGGGTTGAGGTGAGCCACGTCTCTTCTCCCATTCTTCTTGCCTTGAGTAGATTCAGATGTAGCTATATCATCTGGCAGGCAAACATGCCTGTCAAGAGCAGCCTTTCCCCAGGCCTCCCCTTATGGTGATGTCACTAGTCTATGCTTCCACTGCAACTACAAGCTAGGAAGATGGAGAAGAAAGATGAATAACCAGGAAGAAACCAATGAGATGGTCTGGAGGTACCCGGCTGATCCATGGGCCCACTGGGTCGGGGGGGGGGCGCTCCTCATCTTCAGCTGTTTCCTGGGCCCTCCCTGCCGTCTGGATGCCTCTACCAGGAAATGTGCTACTAGCAAGGGAGACAGCCTAGAGGTAGAGGCCAAAGAAGCTGAGCTGGGACTCCATCAACCCAGGGACATAGAGACCCTCCCATCCATCCCTAATCCATAACAACAGGAAGCTTTTCTCTTTGGCTGGGGTAGTAGTTGGGGCTGTTTGTCTCTGCCTGATGTGAAATCACTGGACCTCAGCCTCTTCTCCACTGCCCTCCAGTGGAGAACCCTTGGTGCACTGGGGTGTGCTCAGTTTGGAAAGAGGCCTGTTGGTCCATCCCAGGCCTGCTCCTTACTAGAACACTAGGCAAGCTCTGTTTGAGGTGCCCTGTCTCATCCATGGAGATAAGAACAAAAACAAAGGCAGTAGTTTAGTGTGGTGTCATCCTTGTAATCCCATGCCTTAGGAGGCTGAGGCAGGAGGATCTTGAGTGTGAGGCCAGCCTAGGCTAGCTATGTACTCTGTCTCAAAAGCAAAGCAAACCATGTTTTTCCCTTTTATTTCGTGTGTGTGTGTGTGTGTGTGTGTGTGTGTGTGTGTGTGTGTGTGTGTGTGTGGTGTAGGGGCTAGAGGTGAACTTCTAGTGTCTTCCTTTATTGCTTTCCATCTTATTTTTTGAAATGGTCTCTGACCTGAACCTGGAGCTCACCATTTTGGCTAGCCAGGCCAGCATGTCCCCAGAATCCACCTGTCTTCATACCCCTCCAGTTCAGGGGTTATATCCATGCCCTGCTTTTATACGTGCTAAGGATCTGAACTCAGGTCTTCATGCTTTCATAGTAAGCACCTTATCAGGAACCATTTCCCTATCCCTGTAGTGAGCAATAATGATCAGAATTTTAAATATATTCATTCCCATCATCTCCAAATATGTCCCAAATCTGAGATGAAACAGACTCAGTGTCTTAAGTGAATTGTTCAAGCCACAGCTAGTCCCCACTGAAATAAGGGCTGGAACACAGATCTTTCTGCCAACAGCTGTCAGCCCAACCCCAGCTCTCCAGCACTGCATTATGAGGACCACACAGGCAACAGCCCTGGTCCCCGAGTCTCTGGATATCAGACCTTGAGAGAAGAGGCCCTATGTCTAAAGCCTGTGACCTTGAATCAGAAACCACCCTGTGCCCACCCTCCCCTGGCACTGAGGTCATCAGGGCTCCGGGCCAAGTCCTGAGGCCTGTAAACTTGGCAGAATTGGGCCTCACAGTCTTCTGGCAACTGGACTCTCCAAAAGAATCAAGACCTGGGGTAGGTGAGGATGACAAGACTCTTCCTCACTGGCCTCCTTCCCAGAACAGCCACATGAAGGGAGGAAGTGACTTCCACAGGGACAAACAGAGGCCCCGGAAGGTAGGTTTGCCACACTACAGGTGTGTGGCAGAGCTGGTCAGGTCCCAGGGCTCCCATGCAGACTCCAGCACATCTACTGTGGACAAGTGCACACCACTCCCTCCTGGAATTCATTTTATGCCCCTCTTCCTCTGAGTCCCCAAGTCAGTACAGGCCTCCCAGAGCTACTGGTTATGAGATGCTCCTGGAGGTAAACTACTAGAACATGCACCTTGTTCCTCCTTGTCCTCACAGCCAGGGTGGTGGCATACAGCTGTAACATCAGAAGATAAGGGCAGGAGGAGCTCCAGTCCAAGGTCAACCTGGGCTATATATTGAGATACTTTCTTTTCTTTTCTTTTTTTTTTTTTTGAGACAGGGTCTCCCTGTAGGCACAGCTGGCCTGGATTCACTATGGAAACCAGGCTGGACTTGAACTCTCAGAGATCCACCTGCCTCTGCCTTCTGAGTGCTGGGACTAAAGGCATACATGCCACCATGCCCGGCTTGAGATTTTTTTTTTCTGTCTTTTTGAGGCAGGGTCTCCTGTAGCCACAGCTGGCCTGGATTCCCTAACAGAACCATGCTGGCCTTGAACTCACAGAGATCTGCCTCTGCCTCCTAAGCGCTGGACTACAAGGCATGCTCCACCATGCCCAGCATTGAGATATTTTCTTAACAATAATCATCAAAATTAAAAAGAAACCTGTTGAACTAATGACAATGGGCCCCACTGAGCTTCCTTTGTTCAGCTGTAAAAAGGTGAACAACTTAAAAGGTTTATTCTGACAATGTACTTAAGCCCTCAACCTGCTACAAACCTCAGTATAAGGTGGGTTTTATTATTAAAAGTGTTTTAAGGAGGTTACAAGTTGCTGACAGCAGAGGTCAGAGGAAGGGCTGCAGCAGGGGGTTGCTTCTTTCCACCGAAGGAACCATTGCCCGGAGAACTGCCTGAATTGACAGAATTTCTGCCGGAGGTGAGCATAGACCGACCAGAGCGCAAGCTCAGAGGTCAGAAAGCCTGGAGCCCTGACTGGGTGAAGGAAGTTGAACGGCCGGGGCCAAGGCAAGCTGCAGACATTCCGCAGGGAGGGGCAAGCACGTGTGGCCTAGTACCAAAGAAGAAAGGTCACGTTCGCCCAGAGCAGGTGAGGCCACAGGGGCAGCTCAGCCACACACCGTGTCCATGACGACTCCCCTGCCACTCGGCGGTGGGAGGAACACGAAAGTGGGGCTCAGAGGCCTCTAGATCAGCTTTGCTGTCTGGACGTCAACTCACTTTCCACCTATCCTCACCATGCCATTCCTCTCTGCCTCAGCGCCTCCCTTATAAAATGAGGACCTAGGACCAGCGAGATGGCTCAGTGGGAAAGGGCGCTTGCCGCCAATCTTGATGACCTGAATTCGATCCCCGACACCCATGTTGGGAAAAAGGAGACCCGACTCCCACAAGTTGTGCACCTTGCCTACACATGCACGCACACGACCAGTGTAAAAGGCCAAACAAAGCCCACTTCTTAAAAACGAGGACCAAGGTGCCTGTGACAGACGCTGGGGTTAGCCAGCGTTTTCCCAGCGCGGCCCCTGCTCCAGAGCGCGTTTCCTCTCTCTGGTCTCATCTCCGGGAGGGCGGTCGGTGGACTTGGGTGGCGTGCGCCGCAGCTCTGGGGCTACGGAGAGCTCGCAGCAGCGGAGGACCCAGGCCGCGTGGCGCGGACGCAGCCCCTGCGGAGCCGCGGGCGGGCCCCTTCCCCGGGGCGGGCTGGGGGATGGGCTCCAGCCGCTGTGCCGCCTATTTCGGGAGCTGGGGTGTATGGGCCATGGCTCATCACGTGATGCGAGGGCTATTTAAAGCGGCACTCAGGCCCGGAGCCGCAGTTCCGAGTCTCCGCACGCCTTTCCTCTGGCCGCTCCTTAGTCCAGTCCAGACTCACCATGGTGGACGCCTTCGTCGGGACCTGGAAGCTGGTGGACAGCAAGAATTTCGATGACTACATGAAATCACTCGGTGAGCGAACCGCGGGGTGTAAGATGCCGGGCGGGGAGGTGCTGCAAGCCTAGCCTGGCTCTAAGCTCCGGCTGGGGTATCCTGCGCGCCTGCTGCATCCTCCCTCTCCGGCAAGGTTGGGAATAAGGAGGCGCAGAGGTGGCAGCCTGGGCTGGAGCGTCGGGGCCTGCTGGGAGGGGGCTATCGTGGTCCAAACGTGGGGAGTGTGATACCCAGGCAGGAGGCGCAGGGAAGAGGCATCTGTGGCTGCCGATGTCGGGGCAGGGAGGCGCTTTCTAGGAAGCAAGGTCTGTGATCTGGAGGTGGGTGGAGGTCTGAGGAGGAGAGCTTGAGCTCAGAAGGCTGGAGGCTAGCAGGAAGAGAAAACTAAAAGGAGCATGGGTGGTCTAGAAGTCGAATACGGAGAGGGTATGGGGCAGACAGGGAGTGTTCTGTTGGAGGGAACACCTTGGATCCTCGAGGATGACTAGGGAGCTCGGTGCAGACAGACCTGGGCAGTCAGCAGCAATCCCTTCTCCATGTTGGGGTAGGGAAGGTGCCCTCTTTTCTTACCAGCCTGACCTTCGACTGTAGTGTATGTAAGCAGGCCCTAATCAATGCCCGAGACACGAGTGGTAGGGTGGGGTAAGAGGTCAGTTGCACCTGGGGCTTTTCTACAGCGCGTCCTGCCACCTGTTCAACGCCTGAGATAGGATGAAGGAAGCCTTTGGGCTTGGGTGCAGCAGAGGGTGCCAGAGTGAGGTCAAGGCCTGTGAAAGGGTCACTGGTCTGGCAGGGTTTGGAGAGCTCTGTGGTTTGGGGAAGGAAGGAAAAAGCTTCAAAGAACCTTACTGGTAAGGTCTGTGGAGATAGACTCTCATGCCTTGCTTAGCCAGGAAAACCCAGGATTTTCTTCTCGGAGTGAACCTTGTGTATGCCAGGCAATCACTCCACCACTGAGCTACATCCCCAGCTCTCTTTTTACTCTGTGTCACAGGTCTCACTAATCGTCCGGGCTGGCCTTGAATTTGTAATCTTGCCTCAGCCTTCCAAGTAGCTGAAAACCCAGGATTTCTACTCAGAGTTCCCATGTCACTGAACTGCTCACCCAAAGTATGGCCTCAGTCCTTCCCTTCTTTCCTTGGGCTTGATGAAAATACCCCTTCTCCGAAATCCCCAGCTTGTGACAGGGAAAACTGGGATGGAGTTCGTGGCTGAGCTGGATTCTATGCCTTCCTCCTAAGGAAGGAGGGCCCGAAACAGCAGGCATGCAGAGGGGTGTGTGGGGGATGTCCCCCTCATCTATTTCTGGAACAGAGGTCTATAAAACTTTGTTGTTCTGGTGTTGTGGATCATAATCAAGGCCTTGCCCATGCTAAGTAAGTACCTCCACATGTTGCTCCTGAGGCCGAAGTGCCCATCTGATCTACCATACCCTGAGCACCATGCCCAGACTCCAGGAAGGAAGACCTTCTTCAGAGAAGGTATAGAGAACTAGATGGCCCAGGTTTAGTTCTTCCTCTGAGAGCCAAAAAACTGAGTCCCAGAACTGGGCTGCAACCACCTCACCAGCTGTATTCTGTTCCAGTGTGGCTACCACCTAACACCTATTATCTCTGGGCAGTTGTGTTTATGGTGCTGATTGAACCCAGGGTCTTTCAGCATGCTGAGCATGTGCTGTACCACTGAGCTGCACCCCCAGCCCAGGGCAGCTTCTTCCATTAGGGGCCTGAGATTCCATTCAACACACTTTTTTTCATTGAACATATAGAAAGACCGGAAGCCCTTTGGAAAGCAAAGATTTGCCCAAGTCTAAGCCAACAGCTGGCTTTATTAACTAGAATGCTTGCTTTCCTTCTTTTAGCATGTCACACCTTTGCATGGATCCTAGGCAAAAACAGCTGGTTCAGTGATGAGGCCCGACTCGCTCTGATACCGGCAGGGAGAGTGAAGGCCCTCACTGGCTAGGCAGGGTAGACTGGCACCAGCATGGCTATAGCCAAAGCCCCTGCCCCTCTTTTACTATAGGACCAATGGTTCCCAGGGGACAGAGCATCCCAGCTTAGTACAAATGACCATAGGCACAGAGCAAACACCATGTGGCCAGGTGTATATTTGAAGATCTGACACCATCTCCCTACACTGCCCTGCCTCCTACCTCACCTCCACTTCGAGGACAGATCAGCATGCTGCTGGGGGCAGAGGACAAGGCAGTCACAATGGGAGGTTGGAAACAAAAGGACAGATCTCCGGGAAGCTGTGAAGTGTCACAACCTAGAGTAAAGGCTGGTCTAAGAGGTCAGTTCTCTTGCTTGGAGGCCACTTGGGACCTTACCTAGCACTAAGAGAAACCATGCCTGGATCAGGATAGTACCCCCAAAGCCTTAGACTGGGAGTCAGGAGACTTAAGTTTAGAGTCTCAACTCCTGAATCTACAGAAGGCACAAAATTCCCTGTACTTGGCTAACCAAGAGGCTTTCTGGTCATGTTGCCATATATGGGGGACAAAGGCACTGATGTGTCTCAGGGTGAAGACTTCCAAAGGTAGATAACCCTTGATCCAGGGGCTCTAGAAGGCTGTCATCTTTCCTTTCTTCAGGTCATGGCCTGAGCTGTTCAGGTGGTCAGAAAACAGCAGATGCTATGCTCAGAAGATGGTACAAGGGCTCAGCAGTTAAACTCTGGCGCCAAACATTCAGGGTTTCAATCTGATGTGTGACCTTGGGCTTGAACTCCATGTCAGTGCTTACAGCTACAAAACCTTCCAACAGGAAGCAAGGACTGAGTGATGGAACATATGTATGATTCTTACCACTTAATACCGTATTTTGTCTAATGGCTACAGAGCTAAGGGGAAGACTGAAAAAATGGCCACACAAAGGCTTTGATGGCCGACCCTCCTCCCCCATGCCTAGCCTAAGACTTAGTCTTCGAGCATGTACAGTGCCTCTCTGCTCTAGCTCATATCTTAACCACCTCCCGCTGCCCTCAGGTGTGGGCTTTGCCACCAGGCAGGTGGCTAGCATGACCAAGCCTACCACAATCATCGAGAAGAACGGGGATACTATCGTCATAAAAACACACAGCACCTTCAAGAACACAGAGATCAGCTTTCATCTGGGGGTGGAGTTTGATGAGACGACAGCAGATGACAGGAAGGTCAAGGTGAGTCAGAGAAGGGGGTGTGGAGGATGGTGAGACCTTGAAAGGATGCTAGTCTTAGTGCCTTGGTGGTATACCCTGAGGGGCAGGCTATCAGAAGATTTAAACAAAACAAGGTTCACAAAACCTGCTCAGTGCTCCAGTGTTCCAGGGGTCAGTACACAGCTGCTCTGTTCTTCCTGCCCTTCTTGGGAAGGACCTACCAGCTGCTTCTGAGAGTGGGCAGCACAGCCAGGATGTTCTGACCTTGGGTCTGCCAGCCCCAGCTGGGTGACCTTGTGCAAGGTATGCAGTAGCTCTGAGGACTTCAGTGGTCCTAGCTGTGACCTGAAATGCTTTAGGAACAGTGCCTAGAGTCAGTGCCCTGCACTGAGTGAGGTCATCCAGGCTCCAGTAGCAACGGAGGCAGCTGGGAACCAGAGGCACAGTCCTATTTGGATGCCTCCTCTTTTGTAGGCTAGGCCACTGACCCTGACAAACTCTTTGCAGTGTCACCAACTGACAGGCCAGAGCTATGCTCCAGGGTGGGCATTCACCAACATGAATGTCAGGTGTTTGTAGTCTCCTCTCCAAGCACTTGTCCTCTCAAGGCATGGGGAGCACCTAGTGCCAGAGCTTTACCTTATGGTGGCCCTCTTGTAGCTTGTCCCTGACCTCCAGCACTAGGCCAGGCATAGGAACTAAGGGTCCATGACTTCTATAAGGTGTCCCTATACCAGTGTCCTCTCCACTGTGACCCTGAAATTCAGCTGTTTCTTCTACCTCAGTTACTTCCAGAAAACGGTAGGGATTGGTCTTCCCGGAGACAAAGAGGACCTGCAGCCCGGCACAGGATCACACAACAAGCTGAAGTGGAACAGGGGATGGTGCCCCGAGATGACAGCCCAGTTTGGGTGAACCACAAGCCCTTGGACTTGCCACCTTTTTGAGAGGCCAGATCCCATATTAAACACAACACTGGTCCTCTGCGATGTTTAAGCCCAAAATAATCTGAGTTGCAAAACCAGTGGAGAATGCAGATGATAAAGATAGAATATGGACAACACAAGAAACGAGCGATCCAACTCTGCTCAGTTAGTCCTTAGTCTGGCATACTGCCCCCAAACTCCTAGAGGAGACCTGGAGAGCTGCCAAACATGAACTAGCTGATGCAGGCTGGCAGCACCAAGTGGACACTGGAACCAGAGCTGAAGAGCACTCCAAGGACACCCAGTCTAGGGACCTTGTAGCTGCTACCTCTTGTCAGCTAAGAGTCATGTGACAGAGACTGAAGGGAGGGAAGTCTAAATTTCTAATATATCCTGTCAGCTAGAAAGACCTTCAGGATGCTTCTTTGGCTAGTCTCAAAGGCAGGGATGGGCATGCAGCCCTGTACCTGAGGGGCTCTGAGACTGTGGCTTTACCTAGAGTACTGGAAAGTACCCATCTGTTTCTGGTGCAAAGGAACTGAACCCATGGCCTCATGCTCTCTACCACTGAGCTACATCCCACCCTAAGCTCTTCTTCAGGCTTGTGGTACCACTGGGCTAAGCTGCCTGCCTCACCCACTAGCTGAAGACCCCTCCCTTCCCAGCAGTCATGGAGCAGAAACCCTGTGGGGCTAGGTTGGAGGTGGGCTGCCTGAGCACTGATCCTAGTGCTGTGACTAGTTTGGGTCATAGTATATCCCCTTGGCCCTCGACATTGCCCTTCGTTCCTGGCTCAGGTCACAACTCAGGCCTCTACCCTTTTTCTACAGTCCCTTGTGACACTGGATGGAGGAAAACTTGTTCATGTGCAGAAGTGGGATGGGCAGGAGACAACACTTACACGGGAGCTGAGCGATGGCAAACTCATCCTGGTAAGATGGCAACTTTGGAGCCTTATATAATCATTTGCTACTCCTGTCCCTTAAGCCAATCCCATTTTAAACAGCTTCTTTTAAATGTCCTCCCCTGGGAACCAGAGAAACTGGGACAGGACAGGCAGAGGCAGGGTCATGGGTCTCGATTCACAAAGATCTGGGATCAAATGTCAGCCTATAGGTTGCATGACTCTGGGCAGGTCACCTAGTCCACTGTAAAATAAGTACTAATAAAACACCAACCTTGCAGATGGCTAGGAAGTCTGAAAGAAACATATAGCAAAGCATCATCAAAGGGGGGGAATATAGCAGGACTCCATCATCCTTTCAGCCTGCTGTTTCTGCTTTGTCTCTCCCAAAGCAAGGTAGAAAGCAGGGCCAATCTGGTCCTAGGCTCCTGAGGAGTACGCTTGTATCCCACCATCCCTTCCCTCTCCTCTCTAGGAATGCAACAGGTCCCCCTCCTCCTATTTACCTGTTTTTCTGTTTGGCTTCCTGCAAATATCCATTGTCTGGACAGGACATGACACACCCAGGCCCACATATCTGTTTTGGGACAAGTCTGATGAGGAGAATGTTGGACTGCCCCATGCCTCAGGAATGTGGAGAGCAGCTACCTGTGTTTTTGAGCCTGGTATCTGCACCAGACTTTCCTGGCTCACTGCATCTTGATACTCACACAGGGCTGAGGTCCCCAGAGTTGGGAGTGAGATTCCTAGCTTTGGCAGGGAGGTAACATAAAGGACCAAATACTCGTCGTGCAATTAGACTATGGTAAGGCCATGGGCTTGGCTCTGTGATGCCAGACTGAATAGGGGTGGTTAGGGAAGAGAGATGGCAGCTTAGCAGATGTTTCTCAAACATCCCTGGATGTTTACTTATTTACCTTTTGGTCTGCTATGCCCCATGTACCACCTTAGGTGCTGAACATGAAGGAAAGAGGAACACTCTGGGATTGTAATCAATTTACTTCCTCTTTCAAAGCTCATTTTTTTCCAAATCTCAAAAAATAAATTATAATTCCTACCTTAAAGACTTGATCAGAAAAAAGAAGTACATAAAGGGCTGATCAGGATGAAGAAGGCGGAGTTCCCTTTCTTGCTCAACCTCATCTGATTCTGTCCTTCGTTCTAGACACTCACCCATGGCAATGTGGTGAGCACTCGAATTTATGAAAAAGAGGCGTGACCTGGCTGTACCATCACTGACTGCTCCTGCCGGCTGGCTACCCCTCAACTCAGCACCATGTTGCCTCATTTTTTTTTTCCTTCTCTGGCGTTTTGTATAAATACACTTTGGTTGGGGAATTTTTCTGAAGTCAAGTGGCATCAACCTGGATCCAGTTCCAGTTCTCATTGTGTATGTGGTTTGTTTTTTTTAAAAACTGTGTCGAAGGGTGCTCTGAGGTCAATAAAGCAGAGCAAAGGTCACCCTGTTGCCTTTTTACCTTTGGTGGCACAACTCTGGAGTCTCAGTTTCCCGTGTCCATGAGCTGACTGCCTACAGGTCACTGGGGAGCAGCACTGGCTAAGAAGCTCGGAGGCTGCCAGTCAGCTTACTGTGTGACACATTCAGTGAGCAACAGCTGTGCCTACATGGTACTTTTACACTGGCCCATCGATGGTAAGATGAGCTGATGCTGTCAGTGTAGGGCTTGTCAAGCCTGGGCACTTAACTCCTATTCTGTACAGAATACTCTGTGGGTGGGGCTCTATAGCATGCTGTTATCTCTCCCCTTCCGGAATACAGGTCCACATGTGCCATTGCAGTGAGAGATGGTGATTGTTATTCTACCTGTGCCCAGGCAAGTATCTAAGGTTACAAATTCTCCCAGCTCAGGAGAGGGAGAGGCAGCCCAATCTTTGAGATTGAGGCCAATTTGGTCCATATTGGGAGTTCTAGGCCAGCTGGCTGTGGTGGTGCCAGCCTTTAATCCCAGCACTGAGGCAGTGGTGGCAGGTAGATAGATCTCTATGAGATGGAGTTCTACATAGGGAGTTCTAAGCCAGCTGGGGCTACAAAGACCCTGTCTCAAAAAGCCCAAACAAACAAAAACTACCAAACAACAAAACAAACACCCAAACCTACAAGAACAAATCCTTATTGGTTCACTATATCAACTCAGGGGAAGGAGGTCATCACTACAGAAAGGAGGGCTTTCAATGATCTCTCAAAAAAGCCAGGACCTTATTTGTGCCCCTAGATCCGAGTCTCAGCTTAGCCTGTCTCTAGGGTCTCAGATAACATTAAATGCTTTTCTGTCAGCTAATGAGTTTAAGCCTATAAGTTACCCAGGAAGGATTATAGCAATAAGAACTTTCGGAAACTTTAAAACCAAACACATTTCATTTATGCCAGGAATTTAAGCAGACTTGAAATGGAGCCAGTCAACACACAAAATGATAAACAGAAAGTAGAGGCATGATCTTCGGATTTCTGGTTCAGTAGCCTGTTGGAATACAAGATAAGTCACACTGTAGATCACTGTTTTCTGGTGTGGCCACCGGCTGTCACTTCAGAGTAGACCCTTGTTAAGGGAATGGAAAGGTGAGCACCACTTCTTACCACTCTCCCTCCTGCTGCCAGGGTCCCTCCACCACCAAGTGGTCCAAGAGAGGCAGACAGGCAGGGATGTTCACTCTTCTCCCACCACAGCCAAGCTCACCTCCACAGTAGGACCTGTAGTTCTGGTCTGGACTCCCAAAAAGGAATCCAGCTCTGGCAGTGGCAGCTGGGGAGGGGCCCTGGACCACCTGCTGAATGAAGGAAGTTAGGTAATGAATGCAGTGGCTGCAGGGGTCTTTTGAAAAGGGGCTGGGAACAATAAGGAAAAGACTCATTTGGGAGCTGCTTTTGACCTCTAGCTCCCTGTTCTGCCTGCTGTGTAAGGAAGCATCTCCCATGAGGACAAAGTCAATGGGGTGGGAGACCATATTCTCACTCCTGGCTCATCTTCTCACCGCCACGCCCTCACTCCTTATGCTTCTTCTTGTGCTTCTTCTTCTTCTTCTTCTTCTTTGCAGCCTTGCTGTCTTTTGATGTGTGCCTTGCTTTCTTGCCCATGTCACTCTCAGAATCAGAGCTGTCAGAGTCAGATGACTTCCTGTCTCTATGTTTCTTTTTCTTCTTTTCCTGAAAAGAAAATGTAAACTTTCAACATCACGTGTACATAATTGCTTTTTAAAAAAATTATAGCAGGGTCAGGCATGGTGGCTCACACCTTTAATCCTAGCACTTAGGAGGCAGAGGCAGGTGAATCTTTGTGAGTCTACATAGTGAGTTCCAGGTCAGCTGGGGCTACAGGGAGACCCTGTCTCAAAAGGACCAAAAAAAAATGCTAGCAGGGGAGCTGGCTCAGCAGTCAAGAGCACTGTATATATTTAATATGCAGAGAAAACTGGAAAGGACACAAAGTGGTGTGAAGAAATGCCTCAGGAATGAGCTGAATGAGGGGGAAGTTTCAATTTTTTCTTCAAAGACTATTTTTATTTATTTATATGTATGTGGATAAAGGTATGTGTGTGCAGGGCCCAAGGTGGCCAGAAGAGGTGTTGGATCCCCTGGGGCCGGAATTACAGGCAGTTATGAGCCTGGGTGACAGGAACTGAACTCAGGTCTGATGTAAAAGCAGCAAGTGTTCATAACTGCCAAGCCATCTCTCTAGATCTTAATTCTTTTTACTCCATATAACTCTGTCAGGTTTGATGTTTATTTTCATTTTATTTTATTTGGTCTTTTTGAGGCAGGGTTTCCCTGTAGTTCCAGCTGGCCTGGAACTCACTACTATGTAGACCAGGCTGGCCTTGAACTCATAGAAATTCGCCTGCCTCTGAGCCTGAGCCACCATGCCTGGCTGATGTTTTTTGTTGTTGTTTTTGTTTTTTGGTCTTTTTGAGACAGGGTCTCCCTGGAAGTCGCTCTGTAGACCAAGTTGGCCTCGAACTCACAGAGATCCGCCTGTCTCTGCCTCCTAAGTGCTAGGATTAAAGGCGTGCACCACCATACCTGGCCTGATGTTTCTTTTTCAAAACCTAGCATCTACTACATTTTTTAAAGTACAGAGTATTAAAATCAAAAGGTGTCCCTAGAGATTATCTATCTGGAGACACTGACTCACATGTACAAAGTCACAGAATAAGAATTTAAAAATTTAGAACTCTTGGTTCCCAGTCTGGCTTGTAAGAGCCTTATGACAGGAAAATGGCTCAGACGGGAGTGGTTGCATAACACCTGTAATTCCACACTCAGAAGAGTCTGGAAGGAGGGTGACCACAAGTTTGAGGCTAGCCTGGTTCTATAGTGAAACCCTCTCTCAAAAATGGAGAGAGAAAAGCCTTTAATCCCAGCACTAGACCAAATAAAAAATAAATAAATAAATAAATATAAATAAATAAATGGAAGGAGAAGGAAACCTTTCCTCAAAAGATGGTTAAAGAAAATGGGGCAAGGGCTGAGGAGATGGCTCAACCGGTAAGAGCACTGGCTGCTGTTGCAGAGGACCTGGATCAATTCCCAGCATCCACATGGCGAATAACTACCTGTAACTCCAGTCCCAGGGGATCCGATGCCCTCTCCTGACCTCCTCCAGCACTGCACAACACTGATGCACTTACACATGTGCATGCAATACACTCTTACACATAAAATAAAAAGATGAAAAAATTTTCTTAAAGTGGCAATATATATAGAGTAGAATATTTAATCATATAGGAGAGTGAAATGTCAAACACACAACAACAACAAATAAATGAAATGTCACCTGCTGGAAAACAAATGGAACTTATGATCAAAGTGAAATAAACCAAGCTCAGAAAGAGAAACCACGTATTTTCTCTCATAGGAGTGTATTCTTACAGAAGAATCAAGAAAAAAAACATGAAAATTGAAGGACTATTTGGAAAGAGGAAATGGATGTGTGGGGTAAGGAGGAGGGAGGGGAGTGCATGATCAAAATAAATGACACATATGTCATAGTGAAACTCATTTTGTACAGCAAATATCAACTAATAAGAATATTTTATAAGCCAGGAGTGGTCGTGCACACCTTTAATCCCAGCACTCGGGGCAGAGGCAGGCAAATTTCTGAGATCAAGGTCAGCCTGGTCTACACAGTAAGTTCCAGGCCAGCTGGGGCTATAGAGACTCTGTCTCCAAAATACCAAAAACTGGAGCTGGAGATTGCCCAGGAGTTAAGAACACTGGCTGCTCTTCCAGAGACTTGGGGTTCTATTCCCAGCACCCACATGGCAGCTAACAACCAACTGCCTGTAACTCAAGTTCCAGGATCCAACACCCTCCTCTGATCTCTGTGGGTATTGCATGACACAGGTGCACTTACACATACGCAGGCAATACACTCATACACATAAAATACTTTTCAAAATACTAATAAATAGATAAATTTAGGTCAGACTTTCTGACAAAGCAACAGGAAGAAACAATTATTTTGGACGAGAGACTTTGAGACAAGGTCCCCTGTAGTCCAGGCTACCCTCAAACTCATGTAGCCAAGGCTGGCCTTGAACTCCTGAGCCTCCTACCTCAGTTTCCAGAGTGCTGGAACTGCAGGGATGTACTACCATGCTAGATATCTGCATTGTTTGGAAGAAGTAAACACAGCAGGCTTTTCTGTTACTTTTACATTTATTACTTGTGTGCACACACATGCTCCTTTTACTTTGTGAGTCCTGGGGCTTGAACTCAGGTCATCAAGTGCCTTTACTTGCTAAGCCATCTTGCCAGCCCCTCTACTATCATTTTAAATAAAAACAACCTCATAGGCAAGCCCACTCTACAGGGCATGGCAAGGGAGGTCCAGACCCTAGAAGGCTGAGGCATAGCCATAAAGGAGGGGAAAACATGCATGATCCCTGGTGGCTGCCAGTGTGGACCAGGGACCCAATGTGATCCAAACTTGACCGTTCCCCTTTCCACAGCCCCACAGATGTACTGGTGATAGAAGAATAGTCTCTTTATATCCCTGGAGGGTGATAACCATCATGGGCCACATGTCATGAGAAGAAGCTTTGGGAGGGTCCATGGCCAGAGAAAAGAAAATACTATTCCCTAACATTATTTTTCCTCACATCCAAAGAAAGGGAGAGAAGTGCTCTGAGAAAGAGCAGACGGCTCCAGCCAGAAGTGTTCAAAGGTAAACCAAGGCTTCACATCTTTGTAAATAATTCTGTTGTTTTGTTTTGTTGGTCTTTTTGAGACATGGTCTCCCTGTAGCCCCAGCTGGCCTAGAACTCATTATGAGAACCAGGCTGGCCTTGAACTCAGAGATCCACCTGCCACTGCCTCCTGAGTGCTGGGATTAAAGCCATGCACTGCCATGCCCAGCTTTATTTTTTTTGGTCTTTTTGAGACAAGGTCTCCCTGTATCTCCAGCTGGCCTGGAACTCACTATGTAAACCATGCCAGCCTTGAACTCACAGAGATCCTCCTTCCTCTGACTCCCAAGTGTTGGGACTAAAGGCCTGTGCTACCACACCCAGCCTAGAATTTGACTTTTTTTTGAGATAGGGTCTTACTATGTAGTCTTGGCTAGTCTGGAACTCACTATGTAGATCAGTTTGCCTCAAACTCAGGGAGATCCACCTGCTTCTGCCTCCCAAGTGCTAGAATTAAAAATATGTGCAATCACACGCACTTGCCTTGATTTTTTTGACTATTTTTAATAAATTCGAAATAGTACTGACTTCAAAGGATACTATGAGAATTTAGTAAGTTCTAACTATAGTGCCTGACGCATTACAGGTGCTCAGTGATACCTAAAAAGATCTCCTTCCCCAGTGCTGGGGATGAAACATAGAACTTTGAGCATACCAGGCAAGTGCTCTACCACTGACTTACATCACCAGCTAACCAGTACTGTTTCTTATTTCAGACAATTCCCAGGATTTTTTTTAACTTTTTATTTATTATTTTTATTTAATGTGTATGAGTGTTATGCCCGCATGTAAGTGCAGCCCTGTCATACAGTGCCTTCGGAGGTCAGAAAAGGGCATCAGATCTCCTGTAACTGGAGTTATGGACAGTTGTTAGCTGCCATGTGGGTGCTGGGAATTGAACCCCAGTGCTTGTAACCACTGAACCATCTCTCCAGCCCCCCAGGATGTTCTTATAGTCTCACCAAAGAACTAGAGCAGATGAGTCAAAGTTTTTTTTCAATGAAATAGAGAACAGGCTCTCCAGACTCACACCACCAAGCTCTAGCTGAGAGTTGGCACCTCCCTGGGCAGTGAGACTGTCCTAGTTTGTTCTTTATTGCTGTGACAAAATACTCTGACCAATACGAACTTGGGGAGGAAAGGGTTTATTCAGCTTATATCTCCCAGGTTGCAGTTCATCAGGGAGCCCAAGGTAGGAACTCAGGGCAGGAACCTGGAAGCAGGAGCTGGAGCACAGGCCATGGAGGAACGCTGCTTACTGGCTTGCTCCCCTGGCCCCTGCTCCGCCTGCCTTTTTTTTTTTTTTTTTTTTTTGGTCTTTTTGAGATAGGGTCTCCCTGTAGCCCCAGCTGTCCTGGAATTCACTATGTAGACCAGGCTGGCCTTGAACTCACAGAGATCTGCCTGCCTCTGCCTCCCGAGTGCCAGGATTAAAGGCATGCGCCACCACGCCTGGCCCTCAGCCTGCTTTCTTATGCAACACAAGCCCACCTGCCCAGGGGTGGTACCACCCACAGTGGGCTGGGCCCTTCCACATCACTCATCAAGAAGATGCCCCTCAGACATGGCCACAGGCCAGTCCAATAGAGACAATTCCCCAATTGAGGCTCCCTCAACCCAGGTGTGTCAAGTTGACACTAAAGCTATCCAGCACAGAGACTATGGAAATCCAGGATATTGTGGGCTTGAGAGCTTGACCAGGCTGTCCATTGGGAAGGGCAGGGTCTGGGAAAGTAAATAAGCACAGACAGCCTGTCCCCACCTGGGTAAGGGAAAAAAAGGAGAACCATAACACTGCTTCCCATTAAAGCATTCTACACAGTTGGCTTTCTTTCTGCATTCCTTATATTATTTTCACTGTCAGGTTCTTTTGGCTTAGCTTTTTCTCTTTTTTTTTTTTTTTTTCTTTTTTGACAGGGTCTCACTATGATTCACCATATAAAATCCCATTCCTATTTTATCACTTTATAACCCATTTCCATTCACAACAGTTTTCTCTTGTTCTAACTATACCCAATTAAAATGACTTACAATTTTCAGATACTAGGACAAAAACTGCCATTGTACTAAATACAAAGCTAAACCAACACATCCTATCTTTTCAGATACGGACATGAATTCAACATGCTGACATTTGGTGAAAAGAGGTAGGAGGCTCCAGCCTTGATGTCTTATTATTCCCCAGCAGCAGCAGCAGCAGGAGTAAATACCTACTACTCTAGAAACTGAGGCAGATCTCAGAGTGAAGGAAACCAAGGAAAAATTATTTGGTCTGTCTATCCAAAGTCAGAGGATGCCTGTAATATGCCAGGTATTTCTGAAAATATGTGACATCTTTTCTTAACCCCCCTGACATTTCCTAGTTCTTCAACTTTGCCTAGCATCTTCTGTCTTACAGGCTCTGCATTAAATACTGTCTTCTACCAGAACCCAGAAGTGAGACATGAAACAGACTTGGGAAGAAACAGATGGATTCAACAGCTTGCACTAGCTATTATCAGCAATGCTAAAAGACCTCAACCAAACACCTACAGAAATTATATTCTATACAAATCACCGTCCTCCTCCCAGA
Organism: Nannospalax galili; assembly: GCF_000622305.1. NCBI lineage: Eukaryota > Metazoa > Chordata > Mammalia > Rodentia > Spalacidae > Nannospalax > Nannospalax galili. The sequence continues at coordinate 958,487 of NW_008330487.1, forward strand.
AAAGGTTAAGAGAGAGAATAATTCTTGGAACATATATAATCACAGTTTAAAATTTAGCTCTGGGGGCTGGAGAGATGGCTCAGTGTGTAAGAGCACTGACTGCTCTTGCAAAGGACCAGGGTTCAATTCCCAGCACCCACATGGTGGCTACGAACCATTCTTAACTCCAGTTCCAGGGGAATCCAAAGCACTCTTCTGATCTCTGAGGCATTGTATGACACAGGTGCACTCACATACATGCAGCCAATACACTCATACACATAAAATAAAAATAATGAAAAAAAAATTTTTTTTGGTCTTTTTGAGGCAGGGTTTCCCTGTAGCCCCAGCTGGCCTGGAACTCACTATGTAGATCAGGCTGGACTTGAACTCACACAGATCTGCCTGCCTCTGCCTCCCCAGTGCTGGGACTAAAGGTGTGCGCCACCATGCCGGGTGAAAAAATATTTTTTAAAATATTAGCTCTGGATGGACCTGGAGAGATGGCTCCGTGATTAAGAGCACATGCTGCTCTTCCAGAGGACCCAAGTTCAGTTCCCAGAACCCATACCTGGTGGCTCATAACTGCCTTTAACTCCAGCTCCAGGGGATCCTAAACCCTCTTCTGGCCTCCATGGGCATCTGTACTTACATGCACATACCCACACACATACCTATACACATACACATAATTAAAAATAAAACAAACCGGGCCTTGTGGCTCATGCTTTTAATCCCAGCACTTGGGAGGAAGAGACAGCCAGATCTCGGTGAGATCAAGGTCAGCCTGGTCTATATACCAAGTTCCAGGCCAACTGGGGTTTCCAGGGAGACCCTGTCTCAAAAAAAAGAAAAAGAAAGAGAAAGAAAGAAAGAGTGAAAGAGAGAGAAAGAAAAGGAAAAGAAAGAAAGGGATCTAGCAAAGTTGTAGTATATAACCAATATGCCAAAATCAAGCATGTGTGCACATCTGCAGTCCCAGCACTCGGGAGGCAGAGGCAGGCAGATCTCTGTGAGTTCAAGAGCAGCCTGGTCTATCTATGTAGTGAGTTCCAGGCCAGCCTCTACTACAGGGAGACCCTGTCTAAAACACACACACACATACACACACACATACACACACACACACACACACAAAAAAAAAAACCAAGAAGGAAAAAATCAAGTATGTGTATATTCACTTAAAAATGAGCACTTAGAAAATAAGAAAACAACTCCAGTTGAGTTTAGTGGTAGAGGCTTGTAATTCTACATCTTGGAACCAGAGCCAGATGGACTGTGAGCTCCAGGCCACCCTGCATTACACAGGAAGACCCTGTCTCAAGAAACATAGGCAGGGTAAGGGGGGGAAGGGGGAATGAAAAGACTTCAATTTACAATAGCATCAAAAAGAATATAATGCTGAGGAATAAACTTAAGGAGGTGAAAGAGATACAAAATGCTGCTGAAAGAAACACACAAGGAGGTATAGCTCTAGTCTAGAATGTGTTTAGCATAAGGAAGATGGGTAGAAGGAAGTGGGAGAGGGAGGAAATGGGGAGTGAGAGAGGAAACCTTAATATAATTAAGATGGGGGCTGGAGAGACAGCTCAGCGGTTAATAGCACTAATTGCTCTTACAGAGGACCTAAATTCAGTTCTCAGCACCCACATGGCAGCTAACAACCATCTGTAACTGCAGTTCCAGGGGAATCTGATGCCCTCTTCTGGCCTCCATGGGCACTGTACTTATATATGTGCAGGCAAAACACTCATACACATAAAAATAAATAATTAAAATATGTATATAGTTAAGATATTTGGGGCTGGAGAGATGGCTCAGCGGTTAAGGGCACTGACTGCTCTTGCAGAGAACACCCACATGGCGGCTACAAACCGTCCTTAACTCCAGTTCCTGGAGAATCCGAAGCCCTCTTCTGACCTCCATGGCCTTGCACTACATGGGCGTACTCACATACATGCAGGCAATACACTCATACACATAAAATAAAAAAATAAAACGTTTTTTTTAAAAAAATATTTTTTTTTAAAAAAAAGATATACTTTCCCACGTAAACCTCAGATTCACTGCCATCCCTATCAAAATACCAATGACAAAATTAGAAAAATCCATCCTAGGACTGACTGGTAAGATATTTCAGTAGGTAAAGGTGTTCTGAGTTTGGTCCCCGCAATTCACAGGGTAGAAAGAGAAAACCGACTCCTACAGGTTGTCCTCTGACCTCCACACATGGCATGTGCACTGCCCCCAACATACACAAGAAAAAAGAAAGATCCTAAAATTCATACAGAATTTCCAAGAGAACCTGACTAGTCAATTTTGAAAAGGAAGAATAAAGAAGATTCACATTTCCTATACAGCTACAGAAATGAAAACTAGCCAGGCGTGGTGGCACATGCCTTTAATCCCAGCACCCAGGAGGCAGAGGCGGGTGGGTCTCTGAGTTCAAGGCCAGCTGGGGCTACATATGGACTAAAATTTTAAGTTGGAAGTTATAAAAAAAATCCAGTAATAGTAAAATAAATTAATAATTACAGCCAGGTGTGGTGGCACAATTGGGAGGTGGAGGCAAGAGAATCAGGCATTTAAGGTCATCCTTGACTGTGCAGTATGGCCTTGACATCAGCCTGCGCCATAAGAGATCCTGTCTTAAAAACAAATAAATAATCATAGTCATAAACTGTAACTACAATGACCACAATCATATGTGTGTGTGTGTGTGTGTGTGTGTGTGTGTGTGTGTGTACATACATCTATTTCTATTGTTACCTGGGAAAAAGATCAGAATATGCCAAAAATACTAGTAAGAGTCTCTCTGGAAAGGTTATAAGAGATCCTGGTTTTCTTCATTTTTCACTATTTCTAAATGTCTACAAAAGCATTTTTATTTTAAAATTCCTATTATTTACGTGATAAATAAAAGCAAGACAGCTCTCACCTTCTTTCTTTTCCTAGAAGAATTTCTTGTGGGATCAGGCTTCTCAAATTCTTCTGCCTTGCCAACCTCTTCTTTCTCCTCTTCCTCATCAGGTATCAGAGAATACTTGGTTCCACCTGGCTGCATGAAACAGTCTTTTGCAAAGTGGCCTGCAGAAAAGCAGCAGAAAAGGTAGAGAGGAAGTAGCCTCTTCCCTCCAAAGGTGATGTTCCCCAGAGGCTCCTGACAGGGCCCACTTGTTCGGAAGCTATTACTGAGTTTATTCCAAGCAGAGTTTTTGCCACCTCAAGGTGGCATTGCTCACTCAACCAGAGCGAGGCGAGCAGCTGGTCTTGGAGCTGCAGGAGATGCTGGTGCTGTTTTAGAAAAGTAGGAGATCCAAGCACACAGGCTTGTGCTGCTATCTATTAGCAATGGGGCTTATTAATTTTTAAAGATCTATTTTGGAACTTATTCCTGACAATGAGAGGCTGCTCCAGAGAGCAGGACACTGAACAGAGGGAACTGAGTTGCTGGCCAAACCCTAAAGGAAGATAGGGGGCAGGAAGTGGGCACTCACATCTAAGCTAACACACAGAAACAGGCACCATCACCTAGGGGCACTGAACATTCAGATGTTAGGTCTGACAAGGGCCTTAGAGATCATGAAATCCAACATCCTGTATTTGTGAGGATACCAAGGCCTAGAGTTAACAGCTCAAGGTCACACAGCAGCAATATTAACGCCTGTTTCAGGTTTGATGTCTCTCTGCCCCATGTTCTTTTGGCTACACTGAAGCCAACTACCTTCAGCCTGACCTTTGCTGACTGGAGCAATTCCACTTCTTGTTATTCTTTTCTGTCTTATGGAGCACCTGGTAGATACAAGTTGAAATAGAGACTCCAGCCAGGCATAGTGGCTCATGCCTTTAATTCCAGCACTCAGGAGGCAGAGGCTGGCAGATCTTTGTGAGTTTAAGGCCAGCCTGGTCTACATAGTGAGTTCCAGGCCAGCTGGGGCTACAGAGAGACCCTGTCTTAAGAAAAAAAAAAAGAAAGAAAAGAAATAGACTCCACCCTGAGCCTACAGTGTTGGGGGTTGGGGGGTGCTTTTTAACAGATTCTGTACCTTATGCAGCTTGTTCTAAGTTTCTAGGGCAGGAAAGAACTGTGTGAGATAACCAAAAGCCCATGCATGTATAAGCTACTTTGTACAATGAGTTCAGAAACTGGGTGGAGCCTGGGAGGGGACACAGCACAGGGTTTTCAGGCACCCAGAATGCTGGGGCAGTTTTCCAAGCAGGCATTCCTTCTCTCACTTTTCCCTTTCCATTCTCTCTCTACATTAGTAAGAAACGGGTTTAAGAATTCCAAAAATTTGGGGCTGGAGAGATGGCTCAGCGGTTAAGAGCACTGACTACTCTTGCAGAGGACCTGGATTAAATTCCTAACACCCACATGGTGGCTACAAACTGTCCTAAACTCTAGTTCCAGGGGAATCTGACACCTTCTTCTGACCTTCGAGGCATTGCATGACATGGGTGCACTCACATACATGCAGGCAATACACTCATACACATAAAATAAAAATAATGAAATATTTATTTTTTTAAATTCCACAAATTCAGTCATAGCAAAAGTCTGCTACCAGTCACTGCAGAAAAATGAACAGAGCAAGATGGATGGAAGGTTAGGGAGAAGAGTGACAAATTGAGGTCACCCTGAAAATGAGAAGCTGCCAATCTCCCTCATTATAGCTCCCATAAGGGAAATCAGGCTGAAAGAACTTTTTAATATTTGAGTAAGACTAGAAGAAACCTGAGGAAACAGAGCTAAAAGGAAGTAACTATCCTCTATCTTTTACTACTACAAGGACATTGTATTCTGAACTCTGAAGTTAGAGATAATGATGAGGGAAAAGGGTTTAATTTGGATCCTTAGGAATATATATCCAAGTCATTTAATTTCTACAGAACAGTAATTGTCCTTGGAGGTAAAATTTAGAGTGATAATCATAATTTAACACTCCTAACTCTCCTGGCATAACACTCAGGACCTTGTCCAATCACAGCATTCATCAGCTGCAGAGAGGAAAGTGGAGGTACAGGGGGTGGATAGTGATAGGCACTCCTGGGGCAGAATTCAGAAAAGTAAGCAGAAACCACATCAACTCTAATGGAAGTATGGTAGAACACCATGAATAAGTATAGCCACCAGTCAGCTAAAAACCAAAGTGAGCTAAACCAACACTGCACTGTCTCTTTTATCCAGTACAGGGTTCACAGGGAGAGGGATACAGAGATGGCAGAGGGTTCACAGGGAGGATACAGAGATGGCAGAGGGTTCACAGGGAGAAGGATACAGAGATGGCCGAGGGTTCACAAGGAGGATACAGAGATGGCAGAGGGTTTACAGGGAGAGGGATACAGAGATGGCAGAGGGTTCACAGGGAGAGGGATACAGAGATGGCAGAGGGTTTACAGGGAGAGGGATATGGAGATGGCAGAGGGTTCACAAGGAGAGGGATACAGAGATGGCAGAGGGTTCACAGGGAGAGGGATACAGAGATGGCGGCGGGTTCACAGGGAGAGGGATACAGAGATGGCGGCGGGTTCGCAGGGAGAGGGATACAGAGATGGCGGCGGGTTCGCAGGGAGAGGGATACAGAGATGGCGGCGGGTTCGCAGGGAGAGGGATACAGAGATGGCGGCGGGTTCGCAGGGAGAGGGATACAGAGATGGCGGCGGGTTCGCAGGGAGAGGGATACAGAGATGGCGGCGGGTTCGCAGGGAGAGGGATACAGAGATGGCGGCGGGTTCGCAGGGAGAGGGATACAGAGATGGCGGCGGGTTCGCAGGGAGAGGGATACAGAGATGGCGGCGGGTTCGCAGGGAGAGGGATACAGAGATGGCGGCGGGTTCGCAGGGAGAGGGATACAGAGATGGCGGCGGGTTCGCAGGGAGAGGGATACAGAGATGGCGGCGGGTTCGCAGGGAGAGGGATACAGAGATGGCGGCGGGTTCGCAGGGAGAGGGATACAGAGATGGCGGCGGGTTCGCAGGGAGAGGGATACAGAGATGGCGGCGGGTTCGCAGGGAGAGGGATACAGAGATGGCGGCGGGTTCGCAGGGAGAGGGATACAGAGATGGCGGCGGGTTCGCAGGGAGAGGGATACAGAGATGGCGGCGGGTTCGCAGGGAGAGGGATACAGAGATGGCGGCGGGTTCGCAGGGAGAGGGATACAGAGATGGCGGCGGGTTCGCAGGGAGAGGGATACAGAGATGGCGGCGGGTTCGCAGGGAGAGGGATACAGAGATGGCGGCGGGTTCGCAGGGAGAGGGATACAGAGATGGCGGCGGGTTCGCAGGGAGAGGGATACAGAGATGGCGGCGGGTTCGCAGGGAGAGGGATACAGAGATGGCGGCGGGTTCGCAGGGAGAGGGATACAGAGATGGCGGCGGGTTCGCAGGGAGAGGGATACAGAGATGGCGGCGGGTTCGCAGGGAGAGGGATACAGAGATGGCGGCGGGTTCGCAGGGAGAGGGATACAGAGATGGCAGAGGGTGTACAGGGAGAGGGATATGGAGATGGCTGAGGGTTCACAGGGAGAAGGATACAGAGATTGCAGAGGGTTCACAGGGAGAGGGATACGGAGATGGCAGAGGGTTCACAAGGAGGATACAGAGATGGCAGAGGGTTCACAGGGAGAGGGATACAGAGATGGCCGAGGGTTCACAGGGAGAAGGATACAGAGATGGCAGAGGGTTCACAAGGAGGATACAGAGATGGCCGAGGGTTCATAGGGAGAAGGCCTTACAGAGACGGCAGGGGATTACAGGGAGGGAGATACAGAGATGGCAGGCCCTCCTCACCTTTGCAACCACACTTCTTGCACGTAGTATTCAGGACAGCCTCAAGGCTGATCTTCTGCCCAGTGTAATCCTGGAAGGACCGCCTCCTCCTCTCTTCTTGCCTGTAGTAAAAAAGATACTGACTGCTGACCCTTTTCAGAGATGTGGCCAGAGATAGTACAGGTGATGCTATTGGTTGGGTTTTTGTTTTTTCAAGGAAAAGAGAAGTGTTGGGCAGAACATGACAATAGAACAGCTCTCGCCCTTTTTCTTTTTTTTTAAACTCATTTAGAATGAGACTTTGAATTAACAGCTATGAATAAGACTAGGTCTCATCTCACTAATATATGTACGAAAATACAATTACTCACTAAGCTAAATACCCTACAACCCTTACTAGATCACTCATGGATTTAAAAGACCTTCACAGGCTTTCTACCAAGTCCAAATTGCTTACACCTTGATGTTGAAGGCCTTTCATGGTTTGTCTCTAACCTACTTTCCAGCCTCATCTTTATGCTCTGGCCAAATGAGTCTGTTTCACCTTTTCCAGGTGGTTCAGTGCTTTAGCTCAGGCAGAGCCCACTGTGAAATGCTCTGTTTCCTCTCTGCTCTCACCTCACCAATGCACTGCACCAAGCATTTCAAGGCTCTTATCTTTCTATCAAGTCTTCTTCCTGGAGCCCCTTGGCTATAATTAATCTTTGTTCACATTCCCACACATTTGGAATGAGCACAAGTTTCTGTACATAATAAACATATGAAAACTACATTTGATTGACAGTCTGAACCTCCCTATATAACCAGCCTCTCTTCAAATCACTGTCACATGCTCACGACAGTCATTATGCCTGTCCCAACAGTAATCACTCTTCTTACTTGTAACAGTACACAATCACTGTCCTTATTTTTATGTACAGTAGCTGGCAATGGTGTTACTATACAAATGTAATCCCAGCCCTGGGGTGGCTGAGCATTTTCACAAGTTAGAGGCCAGCCTGAACAATTCAGCAAGAATTTGTCTCAAAATAAAGTAGAAAAGAACTTGCGATGTTAGCTCAGTGTTAGAACATGAGCCTAGCATGTAAGAGGTCTTGTCTTCAATCTCCTGTACCAAAAAAAATCTGTACCTACAGAGATACACACCCCAGATATTTCTGTGTATGGCTTCTGTTGTTTCTGAAAGTTATCCACACTATTATCCATAGTTATGAACCATTATTCTCATTGGTGTATAGTATTCTTTTGCTGCTGCTGCTGTTAAAGGGAGGTTTCACTCTGCTGCCATGTGGGTGCTGGGAATCAATCCTGGATTCTCTGCAAGAGCAGTCAGTGTTCTTAACCACTGAGCCATCTCTCCAGTCCCAGTGTAATTTCTATTATGAACAGTGCTTCTATGAATTTTTTTTTTAAATTTATGTATGTGCATGTGTGCACGTGTGTGTGTGTGTAAGTGCCTGCAGAGGCCAGAAGAGGGCATGGGATTCCTTGGTGCTGGAATTACAGGCAGTTGTGAACCTCCCGATGCTTGGAATCAAACTTAAGTCCTCTAGAAAAGCATGCACATACACAAACCTACATATACACAATTAAAAATAATTAATCATAACAAGGACCAGAAAGATGACTCAGAGAGTAAAGACACTTGCTGCTAAGCCTGAGTTGGATCCCCAAGACTCACACTATAAAAAAGAAAAAAACCCAAGTCCTGCAAGTTGTTCTCTGACCTCAACATACATGTTGTGGCACATGCATGCACACACACACACATACACAAATATATATAATTTTAAAATCTTTAATTTTTTTCTGATTTATTTGTATTTTACATGTATGAGTGTTCTGCCTGCATATATGTAAGTGTACCTGTGTTATGCAATGCCCATGGAGGATGTCAGATCCCTTGGAAATGAAGTTACAACAATTGTTAGCAGTCATGTGGGTGCTACGAACCAAACCCAGGTACTCAGCAAGAGCAGTCAGTGCTCTCAACCCCTGAGCCAGCTCTCCAGCCTTTTAAAAAAAATTTTCTACTGGGTGTGGTGGCGCATGCCTTTAATTCCAGCACTCAGGAGGCAGAGGCAGGTGGATCTCTGAGTTCAAAGCCAGCCTGGTCTCCATAGTGAATCCAGGCCAGCTGTGTCTACCAGAGACCCTGTCTCAAAAAGACCAAAAAAAGAATTTTTTTTTCTGATTTATTATCATTTTATGAATATGAGTGTTTTGCCTACATGTAAGTGCACCATGTGCATGCCTTAGAGTCTTAAAAAAAAAAAAGTAGAACAAAAGATTTCACATATTTTAGACAAAAGCTTCATGAAACATGTGGGTTCAAGAGAGGAAATGCAGAGGACAAAGGTACTCCGTTTTCTGCTCCGTAACTCTGAACTTCTTGACAAAGTACAGCTCAAATGCCATGTTTTGTTTTGAGACAAGGATGACTGTATAGCCCTGACAAATACCGCATTTTCTATGGAATGCTCTCTGCTACAAAAAGGCAGAATTAATTAATTATTCTTTTAGCTTCCAGAGGGGGCTGGAGAGAAAGGATCAGTAGTTAAAAGTACTGACTGCTCTCCCAGAGGACCTAGGTTCAGTTCCCAGCACCCACATGGCAGATAAAAATCATGAATAATTCCACTTCCAGGGGATCTGACGCCCTCTTCTGGCCTTCTAGGTGCACTTACATACAAGCAGACAAAACACTCATACACATAAATAAATAAATAAATAAATAAATAAATAAATAAAATTAGCTTCCACAGCACTGTATCCTCTGATCACTTTACTTTCTTTCATTTACTTATGCTTTCCTCACTGTGCACCTTACGGCAAGACTTCTAGGAGTACTGTGCAGTGTTGCCCGAAACGATGTAATGGTAGAAACATACTATGAATGTCTTAGTACTGCCCTAATATGTGATTGCTAAGTACTTGAAATGCAACTAGTATGACTGAGAAATCAGGTACTAAATTTCATTTATTTATTTTTACTTTTCAAAATACTGAGGATTGAACCTAGGGATTCAACCATGCTAGGCAAGCACTACACCACAAGCTTCATTCTCATCTTTCTTTTTACTTTTTCTTTTGAGATAGTTCCACTAAGTTGCCCAAACTGGCCTTGAACTCCCCCTCTGTAGCCCAGGCAGGCCTTGACCTACCTCAGCCTCCTTAGTAACTAGGGTTATAGGGCTGTACCATCAGATCTAACTCTTAACGTTCAGGTCTCTCTTCTGTCCTCAGACCATTGTGGTAATTTAGCTTCATCTTAGGTCACTTAAGAGTAATGACTGCCACTGGCCTCCATGCCTCTAAATCTTCTCAGCCAATCCACCCAGCATACAATCAGATGAATTTTCATTTCTTATTCTCCAGGAGCTTACAGACTAGCAGCAGAGGGAGATGGCTAAACCATATAAATGGTCTCATGGTGAGTCATAAGCACTCTTCTAAGCACTATTCTATCTAAGCCCTTTCCACATAGTCACTTATTAAATGACACTGAATGCAATATAGGACCCTGATGGAAAATGAGAGGTGGATAACCTGTGAGTAGCTGGAGAGCACATGATGATGCCAAGTTCAACAAGGAAAACTAGAGGATGGGGACCTAGCAAGGCCAATTTGATTGAGAGCCTCTTACACTCACAGGACTCCCTGATGTACCATTGCTTTCCTGCCTCATGCCTTTCCTAGAATCATTTCATCCGCCTGAAACAACATTCCTTTTCCTGCTTTGTGAAAAAACACTATCCACTCAAGACCTAGCTCAAATGTCACCTTTTCTTTGAGCACCATAGCCTGAAATGAACTCTTCCTCATTAAGTTACTTCCTAAAACCCTTTCTTGTAAACTCTCATGCTGTATTTTTTAATAAATGAGTAAATGAATGCACTGCAAGAATGCTAGACACCAAGCACTGTGGGAGTCAAGAAAGATAAAGCCTAGCCCGAGTTCATGGTCATACTATTTAAAAATAAAAATAGTAGCCAGGTGTGGTGGCACATGCCTTTAGTCCCAGCACTTGGGAGGCAAAGGCAAGTGGATCTTTGTGAGTTTGAAGCCAGCCTGGTCTACATAGCAAGTTCCAGGACAGCTGGGGCTACAGGGAGACTGTCTCAAAAAGACCAAAAATAAATAAATAAATAAAAATAGTAACTATTGCTGGGCGTGGTGGCGCACACCTTTAATCTCAACACTCGGGAGGCAGAGGCAGGCAGATCTCTGTGAGTTCAAGGCCAGCCTGGTCTACATAGTGAGTTCCAGGACAGCTGGGGCTACAGGGAGACCCTGTCTCAAAAAGACAAAAAAAAAAAAAAAAAAAAAAAAAAAAAAAAAAAGTAACTATGCCAGGTGGCACACACCCTTAATCCCAGCACTTGGGAAGCAGATGGATCTGAGTGAGATGGAGGCCAGCCTGGTCTACAAAGCAAGTTCCAAGCCAGCTGGGGCTATGGGGAGATTGAACCTGTCTCAAAAATTAATAATATAATAACTACAAGCAATTATCTATATTAAGTGTTCACTACTAAGGTTTACCTAAACTATTCCATCATTTTTAAAATAATTTATTTATGGGGGGGGGATGCATACCGTTGTATGTGTGTGCCGAGGTCAGAGAACAATCTGTAGGACCTGGTTCTCTCCTTCCACCATGTAGGTCTCAGGTATTTAACTAGGATCATCAGGCTTGATTGCAACTGCCCTTATCAGGTGAGCCATCTCATGGGCCCTCACTCTGTCATTTCTGAGATATGTATGTATCCTTACTTCCATTTACAGTGAAAAGGCTGAGGTTTAGAGACTAAGAATCTGTTCAAGGTTATTTTAGTCTGGAGCAGAACTAGGACTCTGAGGTCTAAACCTGAAGTCTGATCATTCCAGCACCCATGCTGCTTTCCTGGCTGCACCTGCGGACCCAGGTTAGCACACGCTCTGCCACTTGGTTATTACTAGACAGTCTATACACAGAGACACTTACAACCTGTAAACAGAAGGCCTTTCCCCTTCCTTACCCTTTTTCTGAGAACAAGAATTATCTCTTTTACTTGTTTTATAGTTTACCATTGTAAGGGTGGCTTTGGCAAATTTCAGAGCTTTTTAAAGAATCTCTAGGACATAGGACTCTTTGGGGGAAAAGCAATTTTATTACAATGTAACCAGCAAGTACCAGACTTTAACATTTCTGAGCCAGTTACAAAAGATTTCTATTGTAACTGAAAAGTGTTTTGTCAATAAGCAGACCTATAGCTGGTGTGATGGCTAATCCTGGGTGTCAACTTGATTGGATCTGAGATTAACTGAAATGAAAGAGATCTTCTTGATTGGATCATCTAAAGCCGGAAGACACACCCTAAATGTGGGCATTACCTTCTGATGGCAGCTGGTATAAAAGACCAAGGCAGAGGGGAACACCAGGCTTCTTGCTGCTTGTCTTCTCTCTCGCTGGTGAGTTCATCTTGCTTCTGTAGACTGAAGACTAGCTGATCTTTTGGAATTTGTCAGACCTTCAGTGCCAGATTGGGACTACTGATTGGGACATCCAGCCTTGTGGACTAAGCAACAGTGTGGTGCAGCCATTGTTAGACTACTCAGACTCTATCCTGTGAGCTAAGCTGATAAATCTCTATACATATATATTCATTCTACCGGTTCTGTTTCTTTTGAGAACCCTGACTAATACAGCTGGGCATGGGGGCACATGCCTTGAATCCCAGCATAGAGTTCCAGGCCAGCTGGGGCCACCGGGAGACCCTGTCTCAAAAAGACCAAAATAAATAATAATAATAATAATAATAATAATAATAATAATAAAATAAGCAGACCTGTAACTCGTCAATGTTTAGAGACTAAACAAAAACACCCAATAGCAAGAACCATTTTGTGATAAATAGGGCAAATGCTTTAACATTAGGTCCTAGATTCAAGTATCTGACACACTAGAATTTTCTATATAACCACACCCTACATATTACCAAGCTAGAAAACAGAAAAAATAAAATTGAAGATTAGGTATGTACCACCACACCCGGCTTCTAATTTTTTTTTTTTTTTGCAATAAAGATCTAATTTAAATAACATTCATTACTTTCTCTTTTTTGATCCTGAGACAGGGTCTCACTATGTAGCTCAGAAAGGCCCCAAACTCATTAAGTAGCTCAGGTCAGCCTTCAACTCACTATTCTCTTGCCTTAGTCTCTCAAGTGCTGGGATTACAGGAATTGCCAGCACATACAGTTTATGTATCAATGAATGACATCGCTGCCACAGAGTGAACTAACATGATGCTTTACCAATGCCATGGTGATGGTGCACAACTTTAATCACAGCATTAGGGAGGTAGAAGCAAGTGGATCTCTGAGTTCCAGGCCCGCTTGGCCTATATAGCAAGTTCCAAGCTAACCAGGGCTATATAGTGAAACCCTGACTCAAAAACAAAAACAAAAACCAACACAACAAATTATATCATGATTAACCTGAAGATAAATGTGTGATTTAGTTGACTTTTCTTGAGACAGGGTCTCCCTGTAGCCCCAGCTGGCCTGGAACTCACTATGTAGACCAGGCTGGCCTTAAACTCACAGAGATCCGCCTGCCTCTGCCTCCCAAGTATTGGGACAAAAGGTGTGCGCCACCACACCCAGCTTAGTTGACTTGCTTGAAAACACTGAAAATAATAAGCCCCTCAAAATCCCTTAAGGGAACTTTTTTCTTGAAGTGTATTTGTGCTTGATGTATGTGGGTAAGCATGTGGAGATCAGGGGACAACTATATGGAGTTGGATCTCTCCACCTTTACATGTGTTTGGGGCCTGAACTCAGATTGTCAGTCTTGCATAGCAAGGAACCTTTACCTGCTGAACTATCTCACCATCACCCTCCTCCAGGGATCTTAAAGATTAAGAAAACTGGTTAGAAATTCAATAAAGGGGACTGGACAGATGTCCAGTATAGCAGGAAATGAGGGCGGCTCAGGAGACTCAGGAGGTAAACAAACTTTACTTGACCAGGAAGGCTGAAACTTGGAAGATTCTCAATGGCCCCTCCGCAGTAAGAGACGCAGTAAACAACTGCTGGAGGAGACAGAGACCCAGCGGCAGTGCTGCTCAGAGCAGACTCCCAGACCTGTGGCACTGTTTGTGAGCTGTGTGGAGAGCTCTGGGGCTGCAGCTTTCATGAGTCATAACCTGCGCTAGGTGGGATTTAAGTGATACCCTAATTTCAAGTCATCCCTGCTCCTGAAAGAACAACTCACACTCCTATTTGCAACCCAACACAAACTCATTAGTTCACCAAGTTGGACTTCAGTGTAATTGTTACTTTGGTCTGTCATGGGCTCCCTTTCTGGGGTTAAGTGTGTGTTTAAGATCCACTGGAAAAGTCTGTCACACAACAGATGGCTCACCAGGTAAAAGTGCTTGCTGCAAAACCTTGAGGACCTGAGCTCAATCCCCAGGACCCACATGGTAGAAGGAGAGAAATGATTCCCACAAGTTGTCCTCTGACCTCCATGCCTACCACCCCTCAAACAAATAAGTGAAAAAAAACTAAAAAAGAAATTCAATAAAGGATTTGAGTCAGACAACAAATTTCCTATATTGCCAGACATCACCCCTAGATCAATAGAAAATCTTCTGTTCAGAAATGAAAGGTCAAAAGAGTCAATGAAAGGTGCTGGTCAAAGATGCGGAAATCTAAACACCACTGCCACTGCACCAAGATTATACTACCCCCACCCCACTGTCTCTTTTTTTTAGCCCAAATGCAGAAACCACTCAGGAGAGGCAAGTAGCAGCAGTCCATGAATGCTCTCAGGCTAACAGGCTGAAGGGCAGAAGCAGAAAAAAGATAAAGACAAAACTGCTGATGAAACATTCCTGTGCTGAAAGATTTGTATGTGAGCACTGCAGCCTTCAACTGCTGCAGTAAGCCAGGTGTGGTGCACACACCTATTATCCCAGCACTTGGGAGACTGTGAGAGTCTGAAGCCACCCTGGGCCAATGAGACCCTGCCTCAAAACAAGCAAAAAACCAGACAAGAACTATACAGCAGGCTTAACTACATTTTATACTGATAAAAACTAAAGGGGATGGGGCTGGAGAGATGGCTCAGCGGTCAAGAGCACTGACTGTTCTTGCAGAAGATCCAGGTTCAAATCCCAGCACCCACATAGCAGCTAACAACTGCCCAGAACTCCAGTCTCAGGGGATCTGATAGCCTCTTCTGACCTCCATGGGCATTGCACGACACAGGTGTACTTACCTGCATGCAGGCAATACACGAATACACATAAAAAAATAAAAATAATAAAATATTTTTAAAAACTAAAGGGCATAATTACATCATAAACGTTCTGTTATTCATTAATATCAATCAATGGTAGTGGTCCCAGTTCATAATTTATTACAACATTCTGTACTTTGGGTAGGGTTTAGGCCCTCATAAACCCTTTACCTACTCAATGATAACGTTGTTGGGATCCAAGTCTTTCCCAGTTCCTTGGTTGACAACCTTCATGGAAAGGGACACTTTTATTCTATCATTTTTCATCTGAAAAAGATAAAAAGAGAGTCACCAAAACCACTTTGTGGGTTGAGGGGAGGGGAACATTCATGTGGGTATATGTGTGTGGAGGCCAGAGATCAACCTCAGGTATCATTCTCAGGAGCCCGTTTTTGAGACAAGGTCTCTTATTGGGACCTGGAACTTACCAATTGGGCTAGGCTGGCTGGCCAGCAAGCCTGAGGGCGCTTTCTGTCTGCACCTCTCCAGCGCTAGGTGACAAGTACTTTACCAACTGAGCTATGTCCCCAGCCCCTCCAAACCTCTTAAGTACTTAATTGAGACTGCCAAACCACTATCATTTCATAATCATAATCAAACTTCTAATCTCAGAATAAACACTAGGCTCCTCTAATGACAAAGTCCTGAGCTAAGCACACTGGGAGCAAAGAAGCAGACCAAGGAAATGGGCCTTGCCCATTCCTATCTCAGGGGAAAACCAGCAATGATTTCTCAGAAATCCAAGAACAGGGGCCACTGAGATGATTCAGCAGGTAAAGATACCTGCCACCAAGTCTAAGACATGAGTTTGATCCCTGGGACCAAAGGAGAAAGGAGAAAACCAATTTCACCAAGTTGTCCTCTGAGCTCCGTAACAACCACAGCCTGCCTTTGAACATAAGAGAGAGAGAGAGAGAGAGAGAGAGAGAGAGAGAGAGAGAGATGCACACAGAAACACAAGACATACACACATAATCCTCCTGCTTCACCCTCCTGAGTGTTGGGATTCTAAGCATATGCCACCACGCTCGGCTCTGGTACACTTTTGTATCTGGATAATTGAGCACACAGAAGCATTGGAATAGTTTTTTCAGCTTTTTAGTAGCTCTTCTGGCATTGCCCCTACAGTTTCCTGGTGGAATAGCAGACTGCGTGCTCCTGTGCCTCTGATACCCATTCCTGTTCCCGCAGCGCTCGTGCCCTCTGGTGAGCAGTTATTAACCGGACCTTGAGGTCTCATTTCCCTCCCATCGCATGGTGCCAGGCACTAGGAAAAATGATTGTAAACTCTGTGTCCTTTTTCATTCTGGCCCAAATTGAAGTGTATCTAACAGGTGCACTTTGAAATTTGTGGTAAAGATTAGGTTTCCTTCTTTCTGATTCTTTTCTCTCTTTTCCCCTGTCTACCGGATATGGTAACTTCAGGAGGCAAGGTTCACAAACATGCACTTACTGCACCACACTTCTGTAGTTCATGTTATTCCTTCTAAATTTGCAAGACAGACAACTGAAGATTCAAATTCAAGATGATTGTGGCAAGATTTATAAATAAAACTTGCCCCCAAAAGGCCAGGCATCATGGTGTATGCTTTTAAATCCCAGCACTCAGGAAGTGGAGGCAGGGAAATTACTCTGAGTCTAGGCCAGCCAGGGCTACACGGTGAGACTGTCTCAAAAAAAATTTTAAATACACCTGGGCATGGTGGCACTATTAACATTTATACATTCACCATCATAAAATCCCCCCAAAAACCTCAATGTTTTAGTTTTTCAAACCATATGAAGAAGCAGTAGTGCATGACTTTACCTCCCGGCCAATAAGCTTCACCCACACTTTGTCTCCAACATCGACCATCTCAGAGGGCTTATCCACACGACAAGATGACATGTGAGTTCGATGGACCAGACCTAGGTACAAGAAAGAGAAATAAGTATTTATAGTCTAAACTGGATAAGAAAAAGGTTAAGAGTTGAGAAATAGAAGGGACATTTTTAAATTTTCAGTGAAAATGTAAATTAACTTAAAACTTCAAACTAAAACAATTTCAGATCACCTTTTTGCCCAATCAACCAAGAAACAGTATTTAAATGGCTGCTGGGCTAGAGTATATCTCAGTGGTAGAACATGCACTTAGCATGCAATAAGTCAGGGATTCAATCCTTAACATCAAAAAATAAACATAAAAAATAAATGAAGTAGGGGCTGGAGAGATGGCTCAGCGGTTAAGAGCACTGACTGCTCTTGCAGAGGACCTGGGTTCGATTCCCAGCACCCACATGGTGGCTACAAACCATCCTTAACTCCAGTTCCGGGGAATCCAAAGCCCTCTTCTGACCTCCACTGCATTGTACAACACAGGTGCCCTCACATACATGCAGGCAATACACTCACATACATAAAATAAAAATAAATAAATAAACCTTTTTTTTTTTTAAAGTACTTTTGGGATTAGAAAGATGGCTCAATGGTTAAGAACACTAGTTGCTCTTGCAGGGGACCCAGGTTCAGTTCCCAGCATCTACACAGTGGCTAACAACCATCAGTTACTCCAGTTCCAAGGGATTCGATGTCCACTTCTGACCTCTGTGGGCACTGCATGGACATGTTACAGTTAGATAATGCAGGCAAAACACTCATACACATAAAATAAAAATAAACCAAAAAAAATTTAAGTACTTTATATTTTTGTTTTTTTTTTTAAAGACATTGTCTCCCTATAGTCCCAGATGGCCTGGCACTCACTATGTAGACCAGGTTGACCTTGAACTCATAGAGATTCACCTGCCTCCGCCTCCCAAAGGTGTATGCCACCACACCCCACCTTTAAGTACTTTTTTAAAAAAGGATTTCAACCTGGGCATGGTGGCGCATGCCTGTAGTCCCAGCACTGGGAGGCAGAGGCAGGCGGATCTCTGTAAGTTCAAGGCCAGCCTTGTCTACGTAGTGAGTTCCAGGGCAGCAGCTGGGGCTACAGGGAGACCCTGTCTCAAAAAGACCAAAAAAAAAAAAAAAAAGGATTTCACCTTGCAGCTAAGACTGGTCTGCTTCAACCTCCCAAGAGTTAGGATTACAGGCCTGTGCCACCATATCCTGGCAATGTTTAGAAAACAATATCCAATGTTGGTGGAAGCAAAATAAGACACTTAAATATATAAATAAAAACTATATGATTAAAGTAACTTTAAATCTTAAAATATCCCTTTCCTGACTGTTCAAAGCTGTTCCTTGAGTGAACTACCTTCTTTCTACATTCCAAAATAATTCATCTCCCATGTGATTAAAGCTGACGTAATTCCCAACTGTGGGTACAAGACAGAGTGTAGTCTATCAAAGTACTCCATCCTCCTGGTCACAGTAATTTGTTGGTTCAGGGATAGACATAAGAAGTCAGCTAAAATCAATCTTCTTTCTTAAAACATTTCTAAGCATCACAAATTACAAAAACTGACAATTCCCATCTTTACCAGCAGGTGGCAAGAGTCAGCCAGAGGAAAGTAGAAAGAGACAAAGCCTAGAGGTATAAACTGAGCATCCGAGCCAGGTCTGGGGCACTGTGCTGTAATCCAGTCCTTAGGAGACAAGGTAGGGACAGAGCTTGAGGCCAGGCTGGGCTATATATGGAGACACTTTCTTGAAAAACAAAACAAATCAAAAAACAAACATCTGGTAACAGCCAAAGCCAAAACGATTTATCCTACAAGTCTCCAGCCGTATCAGTCAGAAACATGTTTCTGCCCCTTTTTACCAGAGTTCTGACTAGCAGTTTCACTATAATCTCATCTGAGAATCTGAAGAAAATATATTTTTTTAAGAAATTCAGATTGAGCTATGCACCCCAGGCTTGAAGTGGTCACATCTTGGCTCAGGCTCCCGAGTAGCTGGGACTACAGGTGCATGCCACCATGCCTGGCACAATATATCAAGACAGGAAAATTGAGGAACAACTTCATATCCAACAGAAGGAGCACAATTAAATTAATCTAGTCACTAGATGGGCCATTCAATTATTTATACAAAACATGTCAGTGATTAATTCTTTGGTAAAAATTTGTTGAATCCTACTATATGTCAAGTCCCATGTACATCTAGCATTTATCCCAGCACTCAGGAGGCAGAGGCAGGTAGAGCTCTGTGAGTTCAAGGCCAGCCTGGTCTACATAGTGAGTTCCAGGACAGCGGGGGCTACATGGAGACCCTGTCTCAAAAAGACCAAAAAAAAAAAAAAGGGTATGAGGCTGGAGAGATGGCTCAGCAGTTAAGCACACTGACTCCTCTTGCAGAGGACCTAGGTTCGAGTCTCAGCACCCACATGACAGCTAACAACAGTCTGTAACTCCAGTTGCAGGGGATCTGAGCCCTCTTCTGACCTCTGAGGGCATCTCACAACATGGGTACACAAGAGTATAACACAAAATTATATATATATGGCTACAAATGCTTAAAATACATTTTAAAAACTGAAAGAAATTGCCCAAAATACTAACAGTGGGTATATTATGGATGAACCTTTTCATTTTCAAATTAGTTCATAATAGAGAAAACCACTTTTGGAGAAAATGAAAGTAAATAAGTAATTATTTTGAATCATAAGACAGAAGTCATGTATAAAATAACTGTCCTCTCTAGTGGCTTGAGATCTTTTAGTTTAGGTTTTTCTGTTTGTTTTTTGAGACAGGGTATCTTTTTTTTTTTTTTTTTTTTTTTTTCAGACAGGGTCTCCCTGTAGCCCCAGCTGTCCTGGAACTCACTATGTAGACCAGGCTGGCCTCCTGAGTGCTGGGATTAAAGGCGTGCGCCACCACGCCAGGTAAGGCAGAGTATCTTTGTAGCCATGGCTGGAACTCAATATGTAGACCAAGCTGGCCTCACAGAGATTCACCTGTCTCTGCCTCCCAAGTGCTGGGATTAAATGTGTGCACCATCATGCCTGGCTCTTTAGGGGTTTTTTTTTTTTTTTTTTTGGTCTTTTTTTCTTTTTGGTGCTGGGATTAAAGGTCATGCGCCACCACGCTATTTTATTATTTTTTATGTGTATGTGTGTATTGCCTGCATGTAGGTTAAGTGCACCTCTGTCGTGCAATGCCCACGGAGGACAGAAGTCTGTCAGATCCCCTGGAACTGGAGTTACAGACAGCTGTTAGCTGCCATGTGGGTGCTGGGATCCGAACCCCGGTCTTCTGCAAGAACAGCCAGTGTTCTAACCACTGAGCCATCTCTCCAGCCCCCTATTTTTATGTGTATGATTATTCTGCCTAAATGAATGTACATGTACTATGTGTGCAGTGCCCACAGAGGTCAGAAGAGAGTGTTGGATCCCCTGGTACTAGAGTTACAGATAGTTGTTAGTTGCTATGTGGGTGCTGGAAACCAAACTCTTAACCACCGAGCCATCTCTCCAGCCTTAGCTTTATTTTTTGAGTGAAGTCTTGCTATGTAGCCAAAGTTGGCCTCAAACTTTGATCCTCCTGTCTCAATATCCCAAGTACTAGATTCTAAACATGTACTTCACATTCCCACATACAAGTGTCTGTACATGGGTGAAATTCAGAGTGTCTATTTAACCCTCCTGTTTGAAGCGCCTATTAGAAGCCAATATTTTCTTTAGCCATGGCCAATGAGTCTCTTACACCTAAACCAGTTGACTCTAAAGATTGATATGCTATCTCCAAAATGCTTTATATATATAAACTTTGTTTTTCATTTCAGATCAACATACAATCTACAATTGGGTAAAATGCATACATCTGGGGTTTTATCCCCCCATTATAATGATGCAAAGAGCAGTGTTGAATAACTGAAAAGATTAAAGAAGAAATTTGGATCCCTTGAAGAAAAGAAAAACCTTACACTTTGGCATTTTGGGCTACAACAGTCTTCTAATGGTTAAAATTCATTATGTTCTTCTATCATTAATGTGTATTATAAAGGAAATTAACCTTGTACCTAATATACTTGACGTTTCATTTCTTTCCTAAAATTAAAGGTCTAGTTACTGAAATACCGCAGGGAAATATTGGCCATTAAACAATCTGCCCTTCTCCCACCTGATACCAAGTATGATATTCTTTTGATCCAGGTGTCTCTCTCCTGGATAATGTACTATTTCTAGAAGCATTAACAGTGGAAAATTAGAAACAGGTTAAAATCATTACATGGTGTGCTCGAATGAATAAAGCAATGTTTACAAAAGGTAATTTAAAGAGGAAACAAGCTGGATGTGGTGGTGCACACCTGTAATCCCAAGACTCTGGAGAAAACTGTAGCAGATTCTGTAAACTCAAGGCTAATCTCATAGGTAGTGAGTTGGAGGCCAGCCTGAGCTACACAGCAAGAAAACAAAATAATAGCCAAGGGAGGGTGGGAACCAAAGATGGAGAAAGTTTCATTAACTGTAAAATCTACACATTTCAAATAAAGAATATAATCTAAATCTCAACGTGTTTAAAAAAAAAAAAAAAAAAAGGTTTTGGAATGTAGCCCAGGCTGACCTTGAATTCTCTAAGTAGCTGAGGATGAACCTGAACTCCCAGCCCTCCAAACTCACCTCCTACCAACTCACCTATATTCCAGCGTGTTAAATTTTATACAGGTTTGTGACTATAAAGAAATATGCTGGGCATGGTGGTGCACGCCTTTGATCCCAGCACTTGAGAGGCAGAGGCAGGTAGATCTTTGTGAGTTCGAGGCCAGCCTGGTATACATTGTAAGTTCTAGGACAGCTGGGGCTACAAGGAGACCCTGTCTCAAAAGAGACAGAAAAAAAAAAAAAAAAAGAAAGAAAGAAATATGCCAGCTGGGTATCATGGCAAATGCCTGCACTCCCAACACTTAGGAGTAGAGCCAAGAGGATCAAGAGTTCAAGGTCATCCTCATCTACACAGCATGTTTAAAGACCAGTCTAGGCTACAAGAGATCCTGTCAAACAAAACAAAAACCTGGAGAGGTGTAGCTCAAGTACTTGGTGGAGTACATGGGTAAGGCCCTGGCTTTGATGCCAGTACTACCAGAAAACCAAAAACTCAATTCCCGAAATTACATTCCAACCCTTCCCCCGCTTCTCCTTCTCTTTCCTTTCCCTCCTCTCCCTTCCCAGTGTTGGGGATCACATCCCCGACTTCATGCATATTAGGCAAGCCTTTTACCACTAAGCCAAACTCACAGCCCTTCTGGTGCTCACTGTCTCCTACTGCATCATTTTTTTGGGGGGGTCTTTTTGAGTCAGGGTCTCCCTGTAGCTCCATTTTATCTTGTGCTTGATTTAATCTCATGTTATTCTGTTCTTTATGGCCCCATGAGCAAGGATATATCATATACATGATGTACAGCCTAGTTGTGTAGTATGCTACACAAGCTAGGTTTATGCAAGTATATTTTATGATGCCTACAAGGCAACAAAATTGCCTAACAAACCATTTGTCAGACTGTATCCCCACTATTAAGCAATGTAAGACTGCAGTTTTTATGTTATATTTAGGAATAATGACAAGACAAATAAGTCAGGCTGGCCTCAAACCTACAATCCTCATGCCTCAGTCTCTGGACGCTGAGATTCCAGAAGCATGCCACCATGCCAGGCCTTGTGATTGCTCCATCCCCACCCACCTCAAACATTTCTGATCCATAGTTAGTTGAATCCATAGACATGGAACCCGTGGATACAGAGGGTCAAATGTAACAGAAACAGAATTCAACAGGAGTCTGTCAGTGCCTTCACACCATAAAAATACTTTTTCTTTTAAGCCGGGCGTGGTAAGTCGGGCGTGGTGGTGCATGCCCTTGGGAGGCAGAGGCAGGTGGATCTCTGTGAGTTGGAGGCCAGCCTGGTCTAGGTAATGAGTTTCAGGACAGCTGGGGCTACAGAGAGACCGTCTCAAAAACACCAAAACAAACAAACAAACCCCAACAAACCACAACCTTTTTTAGACTTTATTTTATGTGAATGTTTTGCCTGCATGTATACAAGTGAACCATGTGCATGCCTGGTGTGCACAGAGGCCAGAAGAGGGCATCAGAGCCCCTGGAACTGAGAGTTATAGACAGTTGCTAGCTGCCACGGGGGTGCTGGGAAACGAAACGAACCCAGTCCTTTGCAAGAGTAGCCAATGCTCTTAACAGCTGAGCCAGCTCCCCAGTCCCATGTCCCCAAATTTTTTATTACTGAGTTACATTATCCTTTCTATTGAAAAGGAGAAAGGTCAACTCACCTATAAACAGTGGAAGCATACAATTCTAGTCTCCTAGATGCTCCAAATGTAACAGAAACAAATAATCTATTTCTCTCCCATCTGTGTGTATAGAGGAGAATCCTGAGGATTGAATCTAGGCCTTGTGCATACTAGGCAAGCCCTCTACCACTGAGCTTCACTCCCAAACCCCTGAGCTTAGATTTCTGATATGAAGCCACAAATGCCCACAGGACATATCATATCAAACTCATCATCATATTAATAACTCCAACAGGACTCTTAAACAGAGTGAGCCCCAACAGAATGACTGCTGGTCTAAGAAGAAAATAACACAACCCTGACAACTTGGAAAGAACTAGGTCTTCAATCACTATGTGAGACAACCAGTCAGCCTACATAGAACTCACTATGTAAACCAGTCTGGCCTCAACTCAAAGTGCTGGGACTAAAGGCGTGCACCACCACACCCAGCCCCAACAATCACTTCTTTCACAACTTTAATGGTAATAAAGGAAGAAGGTAAAAATTTCACTCCATGGTGGCGCACGCCTTTAATCCCAGCACTCAGGAGGTAGAGGCGGGCAGATCTCTGTAGTTCAAGGCCAGCCTGGTCTACATAGTGAGTTCCAGGACAGCTGGAGCTACAGGGAGACCCTGTCTCAGAAAAGACCCCCCCCCCAAAAAAATTTCACTCCCTTAGGGGACAACTGTAGCCCAAACATGTCAAAATGAAAGGTATCCCTTATCAATGGAGATTCTAAGTCCCCTCTCCAGACTTTGACCCAGTGGCTCATCTTCAGTTAATGACATATAACAATAGCAATAATGTAAACACGTAAGTTAGAGTGCTTTTACATTGTTTATCTGCTGGATTATAAATCCCTTCAAACATTTACTAACACTACATTGTAGACAAAAATAGATCTAAGAATGATTAAGAGATGGTATTGTCAATCAACCAGAGTCTAAAATATCCACAATGTTCCCTTTCCACAGATGAGAAAACTAAGGCTCAAAAACCAAGTAACTTGCCCAAGTTAAGAAACTAGTAATGGCAGAGTTGGGACCTGAACTTTTTTTAAAAATATTTTATTATTTGCTTATTTATTTTATGTGTATGAGTGTAATGCCTGCATGTAAGTGCACCCGTGTCATGCAATGCCAGAAGAGGGCATCAGATCCCCGGGAACTGGAGTTACAGATGGTTGTCAGTCGCCATGTGGGTGCTGGGAATCGAACCCCAGTTCACTGGAAGAACAGCCAGTGCTCTTAACTGCTGAGCCATCTCTCCAGCCCCAGGACCTGAACTTATGTATTCATTCAACAAGATTTACTGAATACATACTATACCTCAGACAGTGCACGACGCCCAGAGCCATCTGAACAGCCTAGCTGTTCTGTTACTCAGTGAACTCACCTTCATTACATGCTACTGTACTTTGTTGACATCCCTAGACTGTGAACAACCTGAGGGCAGCAGGAACTTTTTCTCTCATCTTTGTGATCCCACTGGAAATAGTACTGAAAGTGGAGCTCAAGAATTTTTTTTTAATATTTTATTATTTTATGTGTATGAGTGTTATGCCTGCATGTAGGTAAGTGCACCTGTGTTGTGCAATGCTCTCGGAAGACAGAAGAGGCTGTCGGATCCCCTGGAACTGGAGTTATGACAGTTGTTTGCTGCCATGTGGGTGCTGGGATTCGAACCCGGGTCTTCTGCAAGAAGAACCAGTGTTCTTAACCATTGAGCCATCTCTCCAGACCCAAGAATTATTTTTTTAAAGATTTTTTTGCATGTGTGTATGAGTGTTTTACCTGCATGTAAGTGTACTATGTGTGTGCTTGGTATCCCAAGAAGCCAGAAGAGGGTGTCAGATCCCCTGGAGTTACAGACAGTTGTTAGCCACCAGGTGGGTGCTGGAATTAAATCCAGGTCCTCTGCAAGAACAGCCAAGTGCTCTTAACCTCTGAGCCATCCCCATTGAACTAACTGCTAAATATATTTGGTCTTCCACCATACACAAGGAACTCTAAAATTATGGTATTAAATAATCTCTGCTCTCAAAATTTGCTAAGTTTAGTGCTGGTGAGCAGATTACAGCAGAAAAAAAAAAAGCTCACTCAGCCCAAGGGCTGCATTGTTTACTCTGTCACCAGGGATATTGCTTTTTCCGTTGAATTTTTGTGATTGTCATACAATACAATCTAACAGTATTTAGACCCCCTCCCTGACATTGCTATTTTAAGCTTAAATTATTAAAATGAAAAAATCAGCAGCTATTATAGTGGACGTCACAAATACATTAAAATATAAAAATACATTTGGTTGGTTGTGGTGGCTCACACCTGTAGTCTCATCACCTGGAAGGCTGAGGCAGGAGGACTGCTGTGAGTTCAAAGATAGTCTGGGATACGTTATGAGACCTGGTCTCAAAAATCTAAAAATAGGACCGGTGAGATTGATCAGCAGGTAAAAAGTCTGGCTGAAAGTCTGATGACCTGAGTTCAATCCCTGGTACCCATATAAAAAAGTCAGATGGGGAGGCATGCACCTGTAATTCCAGCACTCCTATGGCAGTATGGGAGGTAGAGACAGAAGAATTGCCTGGAGTACACAGCCCAGCAGAAACGAGAGAGACCCTGCCTCAACAAAGCAGAAGGGAGAACCAGCTCCCACAAGCTGTCCTCTGACCTCCACACATTCACCATGGCACATGTACAACACCCCATAACAATAATATTTGTATGCATATGCATACAGAAGTGTGTGTACTGTTTGGTCTTTGTCCTTGCTTCTAGCAAAGAATCCATAAAACATGATTTCCTGAATAACAGGAATATCTTTTATTCATAAGTAGCCACCTTTGATCACATTTGAGTTCATGCCAATAAGGTGACAAAGGGCCCTCTAGATACGTCCTGGATGGGACTGGTCACAAAAAGAAAAAAAAAGTCAAGTGAGCTGGAACATGCAGCTCCACAACCAAACTCCCACTTCCAGAAATGAGGAGGGAGGAAGGGTTGGAGCGGGCTTTATCAACACTTATGAAAAGAGACCCACATAACTTATCCTAGTGCTGGGAAAGTGTAGAGAGAGGATGAGAAGCCTTCGGCCCACTCTACTCATACCTGCCCTATCCATCCCTTCTATTATTTGGTGTTCCTGAGTTGTGCCCCTCATAAATCAGTAAAGGTGCAAAGGTGTTTCATGAGCTCTGTAAATTATTCTAAATTACTCCCCCCCACCCCCGCCAACCTGGCCTACTCTAGCAAATTACCAATCTTAACAAAGAAGTCATGAGAAACTCCAGATTAAAGCTGATTCGTCATTTGCAGGGGCTTCTGGAGTGGGAGCAATGCTGTAGGATGGAGCTCCTTTAACTGTGGGCATCTCACTAATTCATGATTCATAATGCCAAAATGAACTGACAATTGTTGGATATCTTGTTTGTGTCCAGAAAAATGAAAACCTGGTTAGTGTGAGAAAACAAATCAGAAAAAAAATCTATAACATTACCACCATCACATAAAGTTCTATTGAATACCAGTATAGGGGCAAGTTTAAGGGCAAGGAGATGGCTCAATGAGTAAGGAACTTTCCACCAACCCTGATGACCTGAGTTCAATCCCTGGAACCCATATGGTAGAAGTAGAGAGTACCAACTCCTGAAAGTTGTCCTCTGACTGCCACATGAATGTTATGACTTGCTCCTATACCCCACCCACATATACAAAACAAACGTCACCCACATATACAAAACAAATAAATGTTTGAAAAGAAAAAGGAAATCTAGTTTCTATCTAAATACCAGAAGGGCTCTACAAACTCAATAGCAGTTTTGAATTCTAAGAACAGAATCTGGAAAAACACTCAAATTAGAGCCTCCTGCATCAAAGAGTTAAGTTCTTATCAGACCACAGTCACCTCATTGCTCAGTTCTTCTGGGATGGGACCTAATGATGCCTGCCCTTGGAAAAGCTAAGACACTGTAGGGAAGTCAACTCTTCAAGCTATCCACAAAACCTACACAAGATGCCAGGATTAAAGCTCAGTTTCTACCTAATTATTTGGCTCCCTGAGAGCTCTCCATCTGACACAGCTGTCAGACTGACAGATTCACTTGTAAGCTGTCAGACACTATCACAAGCATTATCTGACAGGGAACAGACACAAGTGAGGTAAAAACTGACTGCTGAAAAGTAGCTGGACTTTAATCTCCACACAGTCCCCAAAGTGTCACATAAATGCCCAAGTAAAAATGGCACTGGTAGCCATGGTAAGCACGCTAACAAGAAAAAAAAAATCTGTCTTTAGGCAGAAAGAGGTGCATATCCTATAGAAGAGGATGAGTTCCACCTCATTAAGTCCCAGCCAACAGAAAACGGGGAACTTAATTACAGACTGCTGACTGCCAGCTTGAAAACCACTGGCAAACTGTTTCTAACGCCAATATGCAACGTGCAGCACAGTAGCCCCAAGGATAAATAAAGGCATGGCTTTATAAGTCAAAGATCATCTACTAGGCTTTTTTGTTGTTGGTTTGCTTTGGTTTTGGTTTTTTGAGACAGGGTCTCCCTGTAGCCACTGATGACTTTGATATGTAGACCAGGCTGGCCTTAATCTCAACAGAGATCTGCCTGCCTCTGCCCTTGGAGTTTGGCTCTGCCTCCTAGGATTGAAGGTGTATACCACCACACCCAGCCCAGTTAGGCTTTTTGAAAGGGGAAAAAAAAAAAAAAACTATAAAAGATTGCAAAAACTAAAAACTCCCTCTCCTATGTTATACCTTCCCTTAGCAAGACAATTCTCCAACGATAGTCGCCACTGGGAAGAGTTTGCAGAATATTCTGCCAGAGCTTCTTCTAAGCATATATAATCACTAATACACACGCACACACACATAATATAAAGTCTTCAAAAGGGTAGGGCCCTCAAGGAGTACACTATACAAATTCTTCTATAACTACTATATACTACCATACCTGGATTTTATTTATTTTTTTTGACAGGGTCTCCATAGGCCCAGCCCACTTGGAACTCACTATGTAGACCAGGGCTGGCCTCCATCTCAGAGATCAGCCTGCCTCTGCCTCCCAAGTGCTAGGATTAAAGGTGTATACCACTTCACCCAGAGATTTTATTTACTTTTAATAGGTTCATTCTTATTTCTAATTTAAAATTTTTTTAAAAATTTAATTTTATTATGTGTTTTGCCTGCCATGTGTAAGTGCACCATGTGTATGCAAATCCAAAGAAGCCTCAAGGATATCATCTATAACTCCCCTGTAACTGGAATTAGAGATGGTTATTAATCGCTGTGTGGGTGCTGGAAAACCAACTTGGGTCCTCTACAAGAGCAGCCAGTGCTCTTAACAGTTGAGCTATCTCTCCAGTCCCTTATTTTTCCTCCCTCCCTCCCTTCCATGTGCAGTGGGGGAATGTACACACGTGGAGGTTATAGGACAACTTCGGAGTCAATTCTTTTACCATGTGGGTTCAGGATATCGAATTCAAGCTGTCAGGCGTGGCAGCAGGCACCTTCACACACTAAGCTATCTCACTGGCCCTGTTTTTTTTGAGACAGGACTTTGTTATGTAACCCAGACTGGTGTCAAACTCACTGCAATTCTCCTGCCTTAGCCTCCAGAAAGCTGGAATTATAGGCATGAGCCACCACATCAGGCTTTGTTTCATAGACCATAAAATTCACTTGTGTGCTTGTCAGTCTTACCATGGTAACCCAGGCTGGCTTCAAATTTACCATGTAGCCCAGACTAGCTGTGAGTTTGACTCAGTCCTGCCTGAGCCTCCTTTAGTGCTGAGTTTACAGGTATGTGCCACTATGCCTGACAAGATTTTCATTCTACTGTCTGAGATTGTGATACTTTGTTTTTTGGAGGTGTGTGTACACATGTATGTGATACAAACATTAGTGTACAGGTGTATATACCTATCCATGTATGCGCAGAGGCCACAGCAGGACAGTAGGTATCTTCCTCCAACACTCTTTGCCTTATTGCTTTGAGTCTGGGTCTCTGACTGAACTGGAAGCTGCAGTTTAGGGTAGGCTGGCTGGTCAGCCAGTGAGTTCTTGGGATCCACCTGTCTCTGCTCTCCAATGCTGGGGTTACAGGCATTTTGACCATGTCTGGCTTTTTATGTAGGTGCTGGGGATTTGAGCTCAGGTCCTCATACTTGCAGAGCAAGAGTTCTTACCTACTGAGGCATTTCCTACGTGTCTTTCTTTTTTCATGAAAGAGTCACTATGTAGATTTTTTAGGCCACTACACATGGCTAAAATGCTTTTTCTAATCTTTTAACTATTATTTTTTTATTTTATGTGTATGAGTGTATTGTCTGCATGTATGTGAGTGCACCTGTGTCGTGCAATGTGGTAGAGGTCAGAAGAGGGTTTCAGATTCCCCTGGAACTGGATTTAAGGATGGTTCACAGCCTCCATGTGGGTGCTGGGAATCGAACCCAGGTCCTCTGCAAGAGCAATCAGGGCTCTTAACCACTGAGCCATCTCTCCAGCCCCATTTCTAATCTTTTAAAAATAAACATCATCTATTTGGTGCTCAGTTATGGAGACTGGGAAGTCTAAGATCAATGTATGATAGACTGGGTGTTTGGTAAAGACCCAATCTATTTCCAAAACTGTAATTTGGAGTGCTGTATCCTCACATAGTTGAAGAGCAAAAGGTGGAGTGCTTATAATCAGTGGTGTCTTACAGCTGCTATCAGTCAGACAGCTTTTTATGGAACCCCGTGAAAACCTTCCATTAACCTTTCCAGTTAGATGGAACATTGATGTCTTAGATACATAGTTACTGGTGCTGTAGGTGTAGCTTAGTTTCAAGGGAAAAGCAAATGCTTAGCATGCACAAGGTCTTGGGTTCAATCCTAGCACCAAAATAATTAAATAAAAAATAAAATGAGCACATTAAAATGTTATTACTTATCAGCAAAAGTTGTGATCACATATATTCTTTTTTTTTTTTTTTTTTTTTTTTGTGTCTTTTCCATGGTTTCAATAGCTATTGTTTAAAGTTGAAATTAGAATTTCATGTGACTAGATTGCCCCAGTGGCCCTGTGAACACAGGCCTACTCCATTGGTGGAAGGCAAAGAAATTCACAAGGTAATATACAACTTATGGTCTGAGAGAAACAGGGCATTTGCCTTTTTGAGACAGGGTCTCCCTGTAGCCCCAGCTGTCCTGGAACTCACTCTGTAGACTAGGCTGGTCTCGAACTCTCAAAGATCCACCTGCCTCTGCCTCCCAAGTGATGGGATTAAAGACGTGTGCCACCACGCCCAGCAATCACGTATATTCTTAATAGTAAACAGAAATGCTAAAAAACCACCTATTTCCAACCCCAGGTAGTAATGGGAATCTTCAAAATATTTGTTAATCTCAAAGATCATGTTTTAGGCTGACACGATGGCTTATTCAGTCAAAGTGCTTCACACACACACACTTCTGATGACCTGTTTGCCCCCCAGAACTGTAATCCCAGCACTCCTACGGCAAGATGACAGGGGGAGATAGAAAAATTGCCTGGAGACTTGTGGGTCAGCTAGCCTGAAGTGCACAATACTGCAGAAACAAGAGACAGGGAAGGGGAGAACTTAGACCCCAAAGTTGTCCTCTGACCTCCACACATATGCCATGGCACACAGGTACCCATTCATATGTTCTCTCTCTGTCTCTGTCTCTCTCTCTCTCTCTCTCTCTCTCACACACACACACACACACACACACACACACACCACTAGTAATAATAAAAATTTTAAATATGTATGTAAAAACTCAAGTTTTAGTTTGTACTCCCTTTTCTAATAGTTACCTAATTTGGTGTTTCAACTTTCTCACTACGGGAAAACCTTTTCTTTCCTTATTTTTTCTTTTTTTCTTTTGTGATAGGGTCTCATCTCATGCATCCCAAATGGCCTCAAGCTCATAACATGGCCAAGAATGACTTGAAAAAAATTTTTTTGATTTATTTATTTTTATTTTATGTGTGTAAGTGTTATGCCTGCATGTGTGTAAGCGCACCTGTGTTGTGCAATGCCTGCGGAGGACAGAAGAGGGAGTCATATCCTCTGGAATTGGAGTTATGGACAGTTGTTAGCTGCCATGTGTGTGTTGGGATTCAAAGCCAAGTCTTCTGCAAGAACAGTCAGTGCTCTAACACTGAGCCATCTCTCCAGTCCCAAAGAATATCTTTTTTTAAAAAAAGATATTATTTCTTATTTATTTTATGTATATGAGTGTATTGCCTGAATGTATGTAGTTGCACCTGTGTCATGCAATGCCTGCAGAGGTCAGAAGAGCATGCTGGGATTCCCTGGAACTGGAGTTACAGAGAGTTGTTAGCCACCACCATGTGGGCGCTGGGAAAAGAACACAGGTTCTCTGCAGCCAGTGCTCTTAACTACTGAGCCATCTCTCCAGCCCCATAATCTAACTTTTTGTATTGTTTTGTTTTGGTCTTTTTGAGACAGGGTCTCCCTGTAGCCCCTGCTGGCCTGGAACTCACCTTGTAGACCAGGCTGGCCTTGAACTCACA
The DNA here is from genome assembly GCF_000622305.1 of Nannospalax galili. Taxonomy (NCBI): domain Eukaryota; kingdom Metazoa; phylum Chordata; class Mammalia; order Rodentia; family Spalacidae; genus Nannospalax; species Nannospalax galili. The sequence continues at coordinate 990,280 of NW_008330487.1, forward strand.
GAGATCCACCTGCCTCTGCCTCCTGAGTGCTGGGACTGCAGGCATGCACCACCACACAGGCCCTAAATAATTTTTAATTTCACAGCACATGCTACATTAGTTTTTACACTTTCTGCCTACGGTCATTGGTGATGTATTAGTGAGCTTTCATTGATTTTGGTGTGTTTGTTGTTGCTACTATAATAATTTTTTTCCCTCACTGAGTGGTACCGGGAATTGAATCCTCAAGAGTAGACTGCTTACTAAAAAAATCCCCTGCCAGGCGTGGTGGCACACACCTTTAATCCCGGCACTTGGGAGGCAGAGGCAGGTGGATCTTTGTGAGTTCGAGGCCAGCCTGGTCTACATAGTGAGTTCCAGGACAGCTGGGGCTACAAGGAGACCCTGTCTCAAAAAAG
>NW_008330487.1:990832-991473 GCF_000622305.1 Nannospalax galili
CCAATAAAACTGGAAAAAATATTAAAAAATCAAAAGTTTGGGGACTAGAGAGATGGCTCAGTGGTTAAAAGTACTGGCTGCTCTTGCAGAGAACCCAGGTTGGATTCCCAGCACCCACAAGGTGGCTAACAACTATCCTTAATTCCAGTTCCACAGGATCCGATGCCCTCTTCTGACCTCTGTGGGCACTGCACACACTTTGTGCATGTATATCTATGCAGGCAAAACACTCATACACATAAATTTTTTTTTGGTTTTTTCTTTTTGAGGCAGGGTCTTCCTGTAGCCCCAGCTATCCTGGAACTCACTATGTAGACCAGACTGGCCTTGAACTCACAGAGATTCGCCTGCCTCTGCCTCCCAAGTGCTGGGACTACAGGCATGCGCCACCACGCCTGGCATACATAAAATTTTTTAAATATTAAAAAAAAGATTTGCAGGGCTGGAGAGATGGCTCAGCGGTTAAGAGTGCTGACTGCTCTAGCAAAGGACCTGGTTCGATTCCCAGCACCTACATGGCAGCTACAAACCGTCCTTAACTCCAGTTCCAGGGGACTCCGAAGCCCTCTTCTGACCTCCGCGGCATTGCATGACACAGGTGCACTCACATACATGCAGGCAATACACTTATACACATAAAA
>NW_008330487.1:992259-997871 GCF_000622305.1 Nannospalax galili
CAGGGGAATCCGAAGCCCTCTTCTGACCTCCACGGCATTGCATGACATGGTGCACTCACATACATGCAGGCAATACCCTTATACACATAAAATAAAAATAATAAAATATTTTTTTAAAAAGATTTGCAAAGTGCCTCACAGAAATACAAGAAATAGGAAAAATAAAGGCAACACGACTCCTTCAAAAGCTTGTAACCAACTACTAAACTCACAGACACTGAGATAATTAAAATGCTGGGTGAAGATTTCAAATGTTCATCAGTAAAACTGACCAATGACTCAAAGAGGCTAGAAAGAAACAGATGAATTCAGTTCAGTTCAAAGCCTGGAGAGCAATGTCCGCAACACTAAGTAAGGTCAACAAAACGGACGAGAAAAATCAACAATATAAATGAAACCATCAATTACTGGAAGAAAAATTCAGCAAAGAAACTGAGTTTTGAGGGGAAAAAAAAACAACCAAACCCTCAATGAATCAAATATTTCACTCAAATGGCAACAAGGGAAAAATAAACGAGTATGCCCATCATGTTCATGAATTCTGGGATCTGATCAAGGGATAAAACGTAAGAACACTCAGGATAGAAGATAAAAACTGAGATAAAACTAAAGCATTGAGATTTACTCAATGAAATTATAGCAGAAAATCCCCATCTAGAGAAAGAATGGACACCCAAAGTCAAGAGGCAATTTTAGAGCACTAACAGACATGATCAGAGAAGAACTGTCTCATAACAGGGAAGTCACTCAGACAAAGTACTCAGCATGGTGGCACACACCTTTAATCCCAGTACTCAGGAGGCAGAGGCGGGCAGATCTCTGTTTGATTGAGGTCAGGCTAATCTCTATAGCAAGTTACTGACCAGCTGGGGCTATAGGAAGACCCTGTCTCAAAAAGACCCAAAGAAAAGAGAAACCCACACAAAGCAACTGTGCCTACTTGTCAGCATTCCAGAAATAAAATACAATAAACAAAAAAACTGTCTGAAAACGTAGAACCTACAGCTAGGATGTGGTAGGTTATAGTTAAAAGAGTGAAATGAAGGGCTCCCACCTTGCTTTCGACAACCGGGGATTTTGACAAAGGCTCCATAGTCTGTCACCATAGCAACCTATAAAGACAAAAGCAAAACAAAACAAAACAAAAATCAATGCCATACAACTGAGAATCAATTTTTTGTCCTTCTCGTTGCTTTTTTTTTTTTTTTTGACAGTCTCCCTGGTAATACAGGCTGGTCTCAAACTTGCTGTATAGGCAATTACCATGAATTAAACTTTATTCTTTTCAGTGGCTTTAGTTGGTTCCCCTTGAACAATCAGCATTTCAGCTTTACCATAACTAAAACAAAAATAGATAAGAATCATTTACACTGCTATTCACTGACAATCTGAATACTCACCACATACAAACACTTCAAAATCTACAGGACTAGGTCAGGGAAGGTGCCACACACCTTTAATCCTAGCACCAGGGAGCCAGAGGCAGACTCTGTGAGTACCAGACTGCCCTAGTATACACAAGGAGTTTCAGGCTAGCAAGGGCTACACAGTAGACCGTGCATCAAAACAACAACAACAAAAAATCCTCATGATTATACAAAGCTGATACAGTTACATGCATTTGAAAGGTGATAAACTGATGATGGAGAAATTATTTACCCAAGGTCCAAAACTAGCAAGTAGCAGGGCTGGAATTTAAGACCAGTCTTTTTAAAAATATTTATTTATTTATTTATTTGCATGAGTGTTTTGCCTGCATGTATATAAGGGCACTTCATGCATACAATGCCCACAGAGGCCAGAAGGCATGAGATCCCCTGGAACAGAAGTTATGGGTGGTTATTAGCCACCATGTGGGTGCTAGGAACTGAACCCACATCCTCTTTAAGAGCAGCCAGTGTTCTTAAACACTGAGCCATCTCTCCAGCTCTTTAATGATAAAACTGTAAGGGCCAAAAGGAATGTGGCATTAGATATTCCATTTTCTTCTGACAACAGTCCTAGCAAGTAAGCTGGCAGGGTCCTGTGTTACAGATGAGATAGTTTAGGTGTAGAAAGAACAGGGTTTGGAGTAAAAACTGTGGCTTCTCCTCCTAGCTGTGCCATTTCCTACCTGTGGGACACTGAAACCAACTTGTCTTTCAGGGCCTAAATTCTCATTTGTTCTCATTCTAGAGCCACAGATAAGAAAAGATACACAACATGTACATTCAGTAGCAGCATTTTAATAATTTACAGGATAAGACAATGAAGCACAGACATAGTAAGAGTGATAGAAAGGTGGGGACTGGAGAGATGGCTCAGCAGTTACGAGCACTCACTGGCTGCTCTTGCAGAGGACCCAGATTAGAGTCCCAGCACCCACATGGGTGCACCCACAACCGTTTGTAACTCCAGTTCCAGGGCATCCAACATCCTCTTCTGACCTCCACGGGTATTGCATGACATGGGTACATTTACATATATGCAGGTAATACACTCATACACACAAAATAAAAATAATAAATAAAAGAGTGGTGGAAAGGTATACAACTTAGAATCAAGCGAGGGACAGAACCCAGGTCCCCTGATTTCCCAGGTAACACCTCCTACTTCACCAAATATCAGTACTCATTTCGATATTAGATGGAAAAAGATTTGTTTTGTTTTGATTTTTTTTTTTTTTTTTCGGTCTTTTTCAGACAGGGTCTCCCTGTAGCCTCAGCTGTCCTGGAACTCACTATGTAGACCAGACTGGCCTTGAACTCACAGAGATCCGCCTGCCTCTGCCTCCCGAGTGCTGGGATTAAAAGTGTGAGTCATCATGTCCAACTAGATGGAATAAAAAATTTTAAACTTCCATGAGTGTTTTCTCTTATTTGTTTATTCATTTATTGTTTTTGCTTTTTTTGAGTCAGGGTCTCACACACAGGCTGACTTCAAACTTATTAACAATCCCCCTGCCCCTTAGCCTCCCAAATGCTGAGACTGTATGCACAAACCATTACACCTGGGTTTCTATTCTTTTTGTTTTACATTTTGTGTGTGTGTGTGTGTGTGTGTGTGTGTATTCATGTATCCGTGCCATGGCATGTGTGAGGACATCAGAGGACAATTTGCAGTAGTCAGTTCTCTCCTTCCACTATGTTGTCAGCTTGGCAACAAACACCCTTACTCACTAAACAAACTCATCAGCCCTCCCCTGCTCATTTTTCAATGAGCACATTGGGATAGAACCACCTGAACTCTCTAAGACACAGCATAAAGAAAGTTATAAGCCAAAAAAAAAAAGCTCCTGCTGAACACAGAAAAACAAGGTATGAAAAAGCAGGATCAGGGGCTGGAGAGATGGCTCAGTGGTTAAGAGCACTGACTGCTCTTGCAGAGGACCTGGGTTTGATTCCCAGGACCCACATGGTGGCTATGAACTGTCCTTAACTCTAGTTCCAGGGGAATCTAAAGCTCTCTTCTGACCTCCAAGGCATTGCATGACACAGGTGCACTCACATACATGCAGACAATACGCTCATAGACATAAAATAAAAATAATTTTTAAAAAAATTAAAAAAGAGCCAGGTGCGGTGGTGCACGCCTTTAATCCCAGCACTTGGGAGGCAGAGGCAGGCAGATCTTTGTGAGTTCAAGGCCAGCCTGGTCTACATAGTGAGTTCCAGGACAGCTGGGGCTACAGGGAGACCCTGTCTCAAAAAAGACAAAAAGAAAAAGAAAAATTAGGATCAAACAGTTCCCCAGAACTAGCACAATAATGTAAATACATAAAATTAAGGAAGGTGGAGTCAGAGAAAGGACTTCGAGAAAGATGTTAGAGATTAGCTAGTCCATCCAGGCACAGTGACATGCACCTATAACTCCTAGGATAAGGGGGTGGGGGGGGTATGAGGCAGGAGGATTGCCATGAATCTGCATTTAAGGCCAACCTGGGTTCCAGGCCAGCCTGACCTACAGAGTGAGACCCTCTCACTCTCCTTCCTCTCTCTCTGCTCCCACCAGAGATTAGTCAGTCCAGTCCTATCATTTTTCAAATTAAATAAATCAAGACCAGAGATACAAAGTATGTACCCAAGTTCACAAAGCAATTTGTTCTGTGTGAAAAGAGTCCCATAGATGAAGTATTTCCATTTTTCAATTAAAATAAGAGCAAATCTCTTCTTTCTGTACCAACTTAACACACTCTGACTGACTTTTGCTCCAGGATTCTAGAAAAAGAGCTGAGAGGCCTCATGTTATATGACAATGTCATTAAAGAGTAGAATTACCTGAAATTAGAATTAGCAGCATCTGGAAGTTAGAGCCCAAACCACCCTGTGCTGTAAATTAAGACAATCTAACTTCTCAATCCTGAAGCTCCAGGGTCACATTATCACCTTTAGAGGTAATAACAGACCTTAATTTGGCCTCTCCCAAAAGGAAAGTTTAATGTGCTTCAGAACAGATGCACTCAACTGTCGGACAGGAACAGGCATTCTTGTCTCTTTCCAGGTGTTTCCATCACTGGGTCTCCCAGGGCGTAGCGTTTAAATGAGCAGGATGGCACCTGCCATAGATGAGCACAGTTGGCCTGGTGTCCCAAGAATAATTATTCAAATTGCTCAGGAGGGGAAATCAGTAATTATCTCAACTGAAATTCAGACTTTAGGTAAAATGAATTTCCCTTCAGATCAGAGCTCACATTAGCCTTGAAACTTGTTCTCCCCATAATGTAAATGAATTTGAGGTTCAGAGTTCCTTGTCCAAAGTTAGAGAGTTGCACAGCCAGGTATAGAAAAGAAATGTTCTGACTTCTAGTCCAATGATATTTCCACCTTACTAACATTAATCTCAGTCAGCACTTCTTTGCCTCTGGCAAGACTAAGACAAATCCTAACTGCCAGTGCTATGCTTGTACCCCTTCCACACTTAATAGACACTGCAGCAAGATCTCAGAGGATGAAAAGAGACAGCTGTGGGCTTTACATCTATGCAATCCCTGGACACAACTCAGCCCTGCTAAGCCCATTAAGGGGAGAACTCCTAGAACAGGAGCTGGACCTCCAGCTTCTTCAAGGACAATTAGTCTTATAATGGGACTACAGTTTTATTCCAATATTTATAGAGCAGCTATGTATACAAGATATTATGTCAGGGAATATGAAATAAAAACTTAAAAAAGGGATACCCAACCTGTTTTTAAAAGAATATGAATGGCCAAGGTAAGTTATTACAAACAGGTAGCTAAATAAAAATGCTATTGTGGGCCGGGCATGTTGGTGCACCTTTAATCCCAACACTCGAAGGCAGAGGCAAGTGGATCTCTGTGAGTTTGAGACCAACCAGGTTTACATAGTGAGTTCCAGGCTACTTGGAGCTATAGGGAGACCTGTCTCAAAAAGAAAAAAAAAGAACCAAAAAAAAAAAAAAAAAAAAAGTGATAAATGCTGTAATAGAATTATCCAAGCTGATCTATCATTTCCTACCTACACCTCAACTCAGTTAAAACAATTCTTTGGGATCTTTTGATTCCTCAATACATTTAAGTGCAATCAAACAACCCCAGTGATAGTTTGTTGGAAAACAGACTTGAAAGATTTCGAATCCAGCTTTACCATTCTATAATCATTGCATTACCTTAAAAA
>NW_008330487.1:998021-1014712 GCF_000622305.1 Nannospalax galili
CACCACGCCCGGCCTTTTTTTATTTTTTAATTATTTTATTATTTTTATTTTATGTGTATGCATGTATTGCCTGCATGTAAGTGCACCCATGTTATACAATGCCCACAGAGGCCAGAAGAGGGTGGCCAATCCCCTGGAACTGGAGTAACAAACAGTTGTTAGTCGCCATGGGGGTGCTGGGAATTGAACCTGGGTCCACTGCAATAGTAGCCAGAGCTCTTAACCACTGAGCCATCCCTCAGCCCACCTAAGTCATGTTTGAAGATTTATTTTACTATTTTTAATTTTGTGTGTGTGTCTCTATGTTTGCATCTAATGGACATGAGGTATCCTCAGAAGCCTTAGATTCCCCTGGAGCTGGAGTTATAGGCAGTTGTGAGCCACCTGGGATGGGGTTGAGAACCAATCTTGGGTCCTCTGGAGGAGCAGGATGTGCTCTTAACCACTAAGCCATCTCTCCAGTCACCCCTAGGTTTTTTTTTTTTTTTTTTTTTAAGCATCCTTTTCCCTTTTGTCTGTTTTTACTTTTTATTAGTTTGTTTCAAACAGGATGTCACACTGGAACCCAAGCTGGCCAGGAACTTGTGGTGATCCTTTGGCCTCCATCTTCCACGATTTGGGATTAAGGGCTTGTACCCCCACACCCAGCTCAGAGTATCCTTTTAGAAAAATATACTCCTGGAGCTGGAGAGATGGCTCAGCAGTTAAGAGCACTGGCTGCTCTTGCAAAGGACCCAGGTTTGAGTCTCAGCACCCACAGAGCAGCTAACAACTGTCTGCAACTCCAGTTCCAGGGGATCTGATGCCCTCTTCTGGTCTCCGGCATTGCACAATATAGGTGCACTTAGCCACATGCAGTCAATACACTCATACACATAAAAAAATTTCTTTCAAACAAAAATATACTCTTGGCAGTAGCAATCAGAAGCATAAAGTTCTCCAGCACTCTGGAGGTAGAGGCAGGGAAACAAGTTCAAAGTCAGTCTGGGTCATACAGGGAGTTCTAGACCAATCTAGGCTACCTACAGGACACACTGTCTTGAAAGAAAGGTGGGGAGGAGGAGAGGGAGGGAGAAAAGAGGAGGTAGGGAGGGAAGGGAAGTCTAAAAGATAGCAATGTTGGTAGGAAAGCGCATGATTAGAAGGAACAGCTCCTATCAGGCCAGCCTGGGAGACAAGGAATGTGAGAGAAAGAGAGACAGACAGACAGACAGAGAAAGAAAGAGAGAGACAGAGAAAATAGTGTCTTAGTCTATTCCCACTGCTATAACAAAATGTCATAGCTATGTAACTTATAATAGAAATTTATTCCTCACAGTTCTGCAGCCTCTGATCAAGGCACTAGCAGATTTGGTTGGTTGATAAGGGCTCCTTCTCTGCATCGAAGAAAATACATTGTTGCTGTGTCCTCCAGAGTGGACAAATGCTGTGTTCTCATAAGATAAAAGAACTGAAATGCCAGGCAACTATTTGCTGCCTGTTTTATAAGGGCACTGATCTCATTTGCAAGGTGGTTTGAATGGCTGTATCTCTTCTAAACTTCATATTGAAACCTAACCCCTGATGCAACAGATTTAAAAGGTGGTACCTTCAGGAAGTGTGTTTAGTGAGCTTCACACAACTATAATGAAACTTGAGACAAACAAAAGGAAAATTTGTTTTAGTTCAGTTTCAGAGGTTTCAATGACCCGTCACTTTAGGCCACTGGTGAACACAGATCATGGTTGGAAGCCTATGGTGGAACAGAGTAACTTTCCTCACGGCAGCCAGGAAACAAAGAGAAAGAGAAGGCTCCAGGGACAAGATATGTCCCAAGGGCACCCCTACAAGGACCCACTCCCTTCAAAGGTCCCACTTCTTAGGCTTCTATCATCTTCCAATAGTCTGTCAAAATATAAACTCATTGTATCAGTTACTTTCCCCATTGCTGTCATGAAATACCCAATGAAAGTAGCCTAAGGAAGGTCTATCTGGTTCACAGTTGGAGGTTATGGTCCACTCTAGCAAAGAAGGGCAGGACAACAGGAGCAAGCAACAGATTGTCATATCACATCCACAACCAGGAACAGGGAAGGATGAGTGCTGGTGCTCAGCTCACTTTCTCCTTTGTAAACAGTCTAGGACACCCTCCCATGGGGTCCCCATCACTGCCCACATTTCGGGTGGGTCTTCTCACTTCAATTAACGTAGAAACTCCCTTACAGACATGCCCACAGGCTTCTTTCCAACTTGATTCTAGCTCCTGTCAAACTGACAATCAATACGAATCAACACTCCTATTAGTGAATTAATCTCATGGTAAGGTCAGACCTCTCATGATCTAATCACTCCTAGAAGCCCTACTTCCGAACACTGAACTGGGGACCAAGCCTTCCCATATTAATCTTGAGGGACACTTTATATTCAAACTGTAACAGGAAGTGACAAGGTTGTACAGGTTCTGCTGTCATGGATTGATCACTCCTCATAAAGGGCTTGAGGAGGAAAGTCATACTTCCTACCATGTAAAAACACAGCCTTTGTTCACTCCAGAGAATGCAGCCACAAGGCTACATCAGGAACTAGAGAGAGGCCTGCACCATACACCAAATCTGAGGCTATCTTGATTTTGGACCTTCCAACCTCCAGAACTGTGAGAAGTATACTTTTGTTCTTTATTAATTATCGAGTCCCAAGTATCTCATTATAGTAGCACAAAGGGACTGACACACAGCATATGCAGAAGTCCTGAAGAGAAAGCAAGCTTAGAGTGTTCAAAGCTGCAATGAAGGTCTGGAGAGATGGCTTGGTGATTAAGAGAACTTGCTGCTCTTAGAGGGGACCCAGATTTAGTTCCCAGCACCCACATGGCAGCTCACAACTGTAATTACATTTCTAGGGGATCCTCTGCTTGCATTGCATGTACATGGCATACACATCAAATAAAAACAAATAAAAAAAAAATGTTGTACCTGGGGTTGGTGGTGCACACCTTTAATCCCCAGTACCTAGGAAGCAAAGGCAGGCAGATCTCTTTGAGATCAGGGCCAGTCTGGTCTACATAGTAAGTTCCAGGCCAGCTAGGAGCTACAGGACCCTGTCTCAAAAAGACAAAAAAAAGGGGGGGGGCTTAATATGTAAGTTAAAAGCCAGGTGTGGTGGTGCACACCTTTAATCCCAACACTTGGGAGGCAGAGGCAGGCAAATCCCTATGAGTTTGAGGCCAGCCTGATCTACATGAGTTCCAGGCCAGCTGGGGCTACAGGAAGACCTTGTCTCAAAAATACCAAAAATAATAAAATATAAGTTAAAGATGCTATAAGATACCAAAATGAAGGTGTCAAGTACACAGATGTCTGTAGCTTAGAGGAGATACATGTGTACCAGAGGCCCCAGTGGCCTTCCCATTCAAGATAATCTCAAATGAACAGGAAAACTCAGATGCTTTTCCCCCTCAATACATTCGTAATACATTCTAAATTAGAGGTTTCAAAGTTCAAACTATACCTCTCCTTGGAAAATAGTGTAGAGTGCAGGCAAGTTTTCCATGGTGTCAGGCCTTCCTGAATTCATCCTTAAATGTTCTATGGCTCCTCCATTTCTCTTCTGCTACAGCTAATTCAAGTGTCCTGTCACAGAGAAACAAGTAACATAGAGAGACATCTGTATTAAAGACGAATGAAGGTAAGACTCAGTCATTAAAGTACCCACCACAGAAGTCTATGCACCTAAGTTCAGATCCCACACCCACATGAAAGCCAGGCATGATGGCACGTCTATAAACCCAATTCTAGGGCGATAGAGACAAGTGGGTCCACAGAGCTCATTGGCCAATCACTCTCAACAAAGTGATGAGCTCTAGGTTTGGTGAAGAGACCCTGTCTCAAAAAGTAAGGGGAAGGGGCTGGTGAGATGGCTCAGAGGTTAAGAATATGTGTTCCTACAGCGGACTCAAGTTCAGTTCCCAGGACCCAAATCTGGCAGCTAACAGCTACATAAACTCCAGCTTCAGGGGATCTGACACCTCTGGCCTCTGCGGCCACCTACACACACACACACACACACACACACACACACACACACTCTCTCTCTCTCTCTCTCTCTAAAAAAAAGGTATGGTGAAGAATAATCCAAGACACCAACATGGATCTCTGGTCTCCACATGCATGCCCACACAGGCATTAAATCTGAAGAAACTCCAAAAAGAGAAGAGTCCAAGATATCACATTGATAGTCTCTATCATGGCGCCCTTTAATCTTGTATCCTTACAATAAACTTGCTTTTCTGCTTTAGCCAACCAAAGATTGTCTGTCTACCTACCTACTTATTTTTGGCTAGGCATAATGGTATGCACCTTTAATCCCAGCACTTGGGAGGCAGGGGCAGGTGACTCTCTGTGAGCTCCAGGCTAGCCTGGTCTACATAGCAATTTTCAGGTCAGCCAGGGCTACATAGTTAAACCGTCTCAAAAAAAAAAAAAACTTAAAAAAAAATTTTTTATGTCTGTATGCCTGAGTGCATATATGTGCACCACTTGCAGGGGCCAGAAGAGGGCCCCAGATCCCCTGGAGATAGCATTACAAGAAGCTGTAAGACACCCATCGTGGGTGCTAGGAACTGGCACTGAACCTGAACCTGGGTCCTCTGCAAGAACAAGCACTCTTAACCACTGAGCCATCTCTCCACTCTCCAAAGATATATATTTTCATTTAAAAGCATAGAGAGGGGTGGGGGAAATGGCTTAGCCAGTAAAGCACTTGCTACACAAACATGAGGACCTGCATTCCATCCCCAGCACCCAAGTAAAAAATCCAGACACAGCTGTGCATGCTTGTAATCCCAGTGTTGCAGAAGCAGAGATAGGAGGATCCCTGGGGCTGGGTGGTTATCGAGTCTAGCAGAGTCAGTGAGCATCAGGTTCAATGAGAGACACTGCCTCAAAAAATAAAGTGGAAAGCAACTGAAAAAGACACTTGAGGGGTGTGGTGGCACACAGCTTTATTCCCAACACCTGGGAGGCAAAGGCAGGTGGAGCTCTGTGAGTTCAAGGCCAGCCTGGTCTACAGAGTGAGTTTCAGGCCAGCTGAGACTATAGGGAGACCCTGCCTCAAAAAGATTAAAAAAAAAAAAAAAAAAAAGACCTGATATCAATATCTCATCTCCCTACCAGACACATGCACACCTGCACACGCAGACACACACACACACACCACAAATAAAAGTACACAGAAAGAATGGCAGTTGATCTGCAATTCTTAAGAAATGCCTCATAAACAAGTTAATTTCAAGTATTACAGCCTGACTGAATTCTGCCTCTTCTCCTTCCAGCTATGTATTTTCATGTCTAGCCTTTCCCTTCTCCCTGCACAGCATCCCTCACCTCATATGCAGAACGAGTGTTATTAATCAGAATTATATGGTTCTAAGAGACCTTTTAAAAGCCCTGCAACATTTGGAACAGTAAAAGTGAAGTACAGAGCCTGTAACAGCACCTGGGACATCTGAAATGAGCACAAGGGTCTAGTAAATTCCTCTTAGTCCTTACTTCCTCTCCACAGTCATAGAAAGCGCAATACAAGCAGAAAGAAATTCAACTGCTTCTTGCAGAATCTTGCTGTGATAGGAGTATAAAGAGGGACATCTAAAGCTCTCCCGCTTTCTCTGCCTGTGCAACAGAAACTTAAGAAATCCTATTCAGTTTTTTTATTGTTCTTTGTTTTGTTTGCCTGGTTTTTTGTTTGTTTTTTTGCAGTGCTTAAGCGTGAAGCCAAATTATATCCCTAGCCCTTGGTTTGGTAAGACAGAATCTCACTATGTAGTCCAGGCTGGCTTTAAACTCAAAATTGTCCTGTCTCTGCCTCCCACATCCAAGGGCTGGGATTGCAGGCATGAACCACATCTGACGCCCTGTGCAGTTGGGGGTTGGGAGAGGGTGAAACAGGATCTCACTCTAATCTGGCAGGAGCTGGAACTCACAATGTAACCCAGGATAGCCTTGGGTTTCAGAGCAATCCTCCTGCCTCAGTCTCTCAAAGCTGGATTGCAAGTGCGTGCCAGGAGATGACTTGATTCCTCTCAGGCATTCAACACATCACCAAATCCTACCCAGTTACCTCCCAGTCATCCAAAGAATCTGTTTAATTCTCTGCAGTTTCACCATGAACTCAGTCCTTGCTGGCATCTGAACATGTTCCCTGAGTGGTCTATTTCCCTCCAGTAGAGCTCCCCTCATCATTCAATCTGTTCACACCATTAGGCCTGTGGGATCAAGCCATCTCCTCCACCATATCCCACCCCCCAGATGAGGAAAAACTTTCACTGGTTTTCTATAAATTTTAAAGTAAAAGCTACAAACTCCTGCAAAGTCTGACCTCCATGACCTCAAGCTTCATGCGATACCATACGCTCCTTCCTTCTCTCTCAGCACACTGGCTCTTTGTGCCTTTTAGTCCTCTTCCGACTGATAGGGCACCTCTGCGCATGCTGCTCTGTACACAATGTTCTAATTAGAACTGACCCATCAGACAGCCAGGCATCCTGTCCTCTGAAAGGCCTTCCTGCCTACAGTTACTCAAAGCATATGGTTCTCTCTCTCTAGGTAGTCTTCCAATCAGCTACGGAGATAGTATGTTTCACTCACATCCTAAAAGACACTAACGCCCTGAGATCAGGGCCCATGTTTCTTCAATGTGCGCCCCCGCACCCCCCGCAACGCTATGCACAATAAATTACATCGACCACTTAGGAAACAGTCTGGTTCAGAGGCATGAATCTTAACATTGTGCTCTGGAGGAGCCGTCGGGGCATGTCCTCCATCACTGGCTCTCTCAGTGGGTATAATAAATTAAGCACTAATAAAAGACCAGTGACAGAAACTAGTCGGCCTCTTCCAAACCGGGCACTGAGGGAGGCCAGGAGAAAGCCTTTTCCGAGGACACCAGCACAGCGCTGGACAAAGGGGGCGGCGTTGAAGAGGGCAGCTGTCAAGGGCTGGTCCGAGACCCCAAAGCTTTGTCCTGCCCGCCCAGGAACTACTCACCAGAGCGCTGAATTCAGGGAACCCTCTCCCACCCCACCGCCGCTGTCGGAGCCTCCCAAGAGAACGACAGGCTCAGGCCTACCACCCAGGCGCAGCCTCCAGATTCCAGCATCCACCCACCCCAGCTCCCTCACACTCACTCCGCGCAGGCTCCCAGTCGCGGGGCCGCAGCATCTCCCGGAACGCCGAGCCCTATCCGCGCGTTCCCACCCACAAGGCACAGCGTGCCTAGGAGGGCCGGCAGCCCCGCGCGCCAATCCCGGAGTCGCGCCCTGCTGACGTTAAAGGAAACAACCAATCGCAAGAGCGCAGCCAGAAAGCGGTGCCGAGGTGAATGCTGGAACTCTATTGGTCACTCAGCGCCGCCGGAAGTTCTGGAGGAATGACCCAGGCGGAGCCAATCGCGCGGCGTCTGAGGCCAGCCGCGCGGTTTGTGGCGGCGCTGAAGAGAGAGGCTGCCGCCATGATAGAGCAGCAGAAGCGTAAGGGCCCCGAACTGCCACTGGTTCCCGTAAAGCGGCCGCGCCATGAGTTGCTGTTGGGAGCGGCGGGGTCGGGCCCCGGAGCTGGGCAGCAGCAGGCGACGCCGGGAGCTTTGCTGCAGGCGGTAAGTGGACAGGCAGCCGGCCCTCGGAGCTGTACCGATGATCCGGTGCTGCGGGGACCGGAAGAGTGCACCTGACGTTCAAGAGACCTCTGTGAAAGTGTGTTATCCTGCGTATGTTCACGCACGTCTCCCTCCCTGCCTGACACTTGTCTTCAGCCTTTCCGTCGCCCCGCGAGCTGGCATTACTATCAGTTAAAGTCTAGGGCTCAAAATCAAGACCCGAGTTTCTGCATCCCCAATCTTCCAGACATCCAGCATTAAAAAAAATGTTCAGAAGAGATTGTAGGATGGATGGATGGATGGATGGATGGATGGATGGATAAATCAGTAAATAAGGGAGAGAGGGAAAGCACGAAGGGAAATGAATGATACTGCCTCGTTTTGCCAACTTGGACAGTTTCCTCTTTCTCTGCACTAATATTATTAAACGGTAATTAACATGGACTGGCTCTTGTGTTGTTTCGCTTGTGAAATCGCCATTAATCTCGATAATAGCATAAGAGAAATTGTTATTTTGCAGATGGGAAAGCAAACTCTTATTTAGAAAGATTTTAAATCAGAATTCATGCCCCTTCACTACATGTCTTGTAAAATAGATATAGTAGGGGCTGGAGAGATGGCTCACCGGTTAAGAGCACTGACCGCTCTTGCAGAGGACCTGGGTTCAATTCACTTAACTCCAGTTCCAGGGGAATCCGAAGCCACCTCTGACCTCCGCGGCACTGCACTACACGGGTGCACTCACATACATGCAGGCAATACACTCATACACATAAAATAAAAATAATAAAATATTTTTTAAAAAATAGGGATAGTAATCACACCTCTCCTACTGTGATAATTAGGTTCAGATGAGGAAATTTGTGCCCCCTGCCTCAACGCGGTCATCTCTCAGCAAATCCTCCTGGCATGGTCCTTAAAACAAATAAAGTAGGCAAATGAAGTGGGGTTGTAGTTCCAGGTATCTGGAGACTGGCAAGAGGATTTCCTGAGGAGAGAATTTAGAGGCCAGCCTACACAACATGGCAAGGTCCTGTTTCAGGAGGGTAAAAAATGGCAGAACACATACACAATTCCATCACTGAGGAGGCTGAGGCAGGAGGATCAAGAGTTCCAAGCTAGCCTAGACTATTATAGCAAAAGCCTGTCTCAGAGAAAGAGAAATATATCTACATAACATCTAGAATTTCCATTTCTTGCCTCAGTCCATACCTCCTAGTCTAAGGCATTTTTATGTCATCTGGCATCCTTGTAGAAGGAGCCTCCCTGGTATTCCTGCTTTGTCCTTGAATCAAGGATCAGCTATCAATCTAGTAGCCAGGGGAATCCTTCTAATCATTAAATCACATTATTCTCCGCTGAAAATTTTGTGTTTTATTCATTTAGAATTTGTGTTTATTTCATTTAGAGTAAAAACAATCCAATTCCCTGTAATTTCTCCCCATTTTACCTCTTAAGTCACCTGCCTGTCAAATTTCACTCGCTTTTTCTTGTCACCAGGTCTTTTAGTTTTTTGTTGCATTTGCTGGAATGGTCTTTCAAATGTCCAATGGTTACCCACTCAGCTCCTTCAAATCTTTGTTCAGGTACCACTTTTTCAGTGGGACTTTCCTGATTGCTCTGTTTTAACTTGTAGCATTACAGCATGTGATACTCTCTGAAACCTGTATTGCTATTTTTTTTCCCCATGGCCTACAACACTATGTACTGTTTTTTTCTTTCTCTTGCCCTCTTTCCCACTAGAATGCAAGTTTCATTGTTTGTTTTATTCAGTGCTGTTTCTCTAGTGCCTAGAACAGTACATGGCGTGTAATATTTTTTTAAACAAATATACTGCATGAATATGTCAAAATGAAACCCATTACATTGTACCCTTAATATGTACTTTGTTTTATTTTTGTTTTTTGAGATCTGTAGCTATAGCTGGCCTGAAACTCATTATGTAGACCAGGCCAGCCTCAATCTCAGAGAGATCCACCTTCCTCTGCCTCCCAAGCACTAGGATTAAAGATATGTACCACCATGCCCTGCAGTGTGTGCTAATAAAAGTAAAACAAATTAAATATGCTGGAAACTCCTAAAGAGATTTCAGGATTATGGGTAGTATACTTGTTTTTATTTGACAAGTAAATCTGTCAGCCCAGAATTGGGTAAATTGCCAAGCCTTCGTGCCCAAGAACATAATCGAAACTGCTTTGTCAAGCTTGGTATACTGAGTGATATACACTTGTAACTCCCAACACTCAGGAGAGTTCAAGGGCAACCTGAGCTATTTAACAAGACTATAACAGTCCCCCCCTCCCCAATCCATTTTGCCTAAAAATACTGTACTATGCAGGGTTGTTTGGAAGGCCAATTGAGTGAACTAGAGACTAGGAAAAATGATGAATGACTAGGAGTGTTCCTGCAGCCACAGAGCTTCGTTTCTTTGGGGTAAATGAAATATATATACAAATACATGAGGAAGGTAATTGCAGGTAGTGATGGTGGCTTTGACAATACAGTGGAGTTAATGAAATACTGTGGAGGGATGGCACACTACTTTAGTGTTAAAAAAGACTTTCTGGAGAGGAAATACTTAAAAGGAGCCAAATACAAGGGAAAGGACTCTTAGACACTTTATGTGTGAAGATCCTGAGGAGGAAGTAAGCTTAATATGATTAAGCAATCAGAAGTTGACTGTGAGATATCTCTAACGCAATTATTTTGCTTTGTCTTTTCTTTCTACTCCCCATCCCTCTACCCCCCCATCCCCCCATTTTACAGCTTCCTTTGCCTCTTTTGTTTAGGGACCTCCAAGATGTTCTTCCCTTCAAGCCCCAATCATGTTGCTCTCAGGACATGAAGGAGAAGTGTACTGCTGCAAGTTTCACCCCAGTGGATCCACCTTAGCATCTGCAGGATTTGACCGACTGATACGTAAGGCATAGGTTTTGAATCTGGAGTTTCTACCCTCTGCCAAATAAAGTTTTTGTTGTTTTGTTTTAATCTTTGGTGCCACAGAAGGTATCAGTCTGAATTTGTAAGTTAAATTACATGGATAACATGATAAAAATCAGGGTTTAAAATGCTGACTAATCACTTGAATGTAGAACTTTGGGTCTGTACTATATGGTAAATAAGGAGGGAACCATTTTTACTAAGTACAAAGTAGGTTGAAGCCGGGCGTGGTGGCGCACACCTGTAGTCCCAGCACTTGGGAGGTAGAGGCAGGCGGATCTCTGTGAGTTCAAGGCCAGCCTGGTCTACAAAGTGAGTTCCAGGACAGCTGGGACCACAGGGAGACCCTGCTTCAAAAAGACCAAAAAAAAAAAAGAAAGAAAAGAAAAAGAAAGTAGGTTGCTTTATAAAGACAAATCTTGAGCTGACTTAACAAGAGAAGCAGTTTAGCTTCAATAGGTTAATGAGAGTTTGGGGAAAAAGAAAACTACTATTTATATGACCTTCATGGACCAGGTGTTGGGGTGGCACATGCCTTTTTAATACCAGCACTCAGGAGGCAAGAGGCAGAGGCAGGTGGATCTCTCTGAGTTCAAGGCCAGCCAGGGATACATAACATAATAAGTCCCTGTCTTTTAAAAAAAAAAAGATATGAGGCCTTCTTAATCTACACCCAGGATCCTAGTATATGAAGAGGGATGATGGGATACAAATTGATAGTTTACTTAAGTAATTTGCTGCCAAATTATCAGCTTTCAGGAATACCTGTATTTGAAAAATAAATGGGGGCTAGAGAGACAATCAATGGTTAAGAGAACTTGTTCTTACAGAAGACCTCATTTCAGTTCCCAGCACCCATGTCAGGCAGCTCACAATTACCTGTAACTCCAGTTCCAGAAGGTCCAATGCCCTCTGCCCTCTTCTGGTTCTTCAGGCACATATATGCACATACATACAAAGACATAAATAATAAATCTTTTTTGAGAAAGAAAAGAAAAATAAGTAGAAAATGAAAGTTAGGCTATGCATCCAGTGGTCCATCATTTTCCACTCTGCTCACAGACTTGGCATACAAGAAAAAAGTACCTACTTTTTAAAAATTAAGTGATAAAATAGCCCAGTCAGAAAAACATGAGTTAAATCCTCAGAACCCACATAAAAGGCCAGGTAGGTTGGTGTGTGCTTGTAATCTCTGCTCTGGGGAGGCAAAAAGATGGGTTGATAGGGCCCACTGGCTGGCCTACCTAGATTACTTGGCAAGTTCACACAAGTGAGAGACCCTATTTCAAAAAAGTTGACAGCCAGGCATGGTTAATCCCAGCACTCAGGAAGCTGAAGCAATTGGATCTCTTTGAGTTCAAAGCCAGCCTAGTCTACATAACAAGTTCCAGGTCAGCTGGGGCTACATAATGAGACTTCATCTCAAAAAAAAGAGAACATGGAGAGGTGACTCAGCGGTTAAGAGCACTGGTTGCTCTTCCAGAGGACCTGGGTTCAATTCCCAGCACCCACATGGCAGCTAACAACCATCTATAACTCCAGGGGATCCAGTGCCACCTTCTGGCCTCTATGGGCTTTGCATGGCACAGGTGTGCTTACATACATGCAGGCAAAATATTCATAGACATAAAATAAAAAGTCTATTAAAAGTGAACAACACCTCTAATCCCAGCACTCAGGAGGCAGTGGTAGGTGGATCTCTTGAGTTTGAGGCCAGCCTGGTCTACATAGTGAGTTCCAGGACAGCTGGGGCTACAGGGGGATCCTGTCTCAAAAAATAAATAAAATAAAAATAAAAGTGGACAACACCTGAGGAATGATTCCTGAGGTTTTCCTCTGGCCTCCACATGCATGAATGCACCTACGTATATACACCTGTACACACACAAATTTTAGTTTCAGGAAAATTGATCTGTTAGAACTAATAGTATTCCATAGGAGTATAACTTCAGAGATGATAATTTGTTGTTATACAAGTAACTTTGTACAGCCAGTAGCATGTTTTCATTTGTCTGATAATACTCAAGAGACCCTATCTTCCTAACAGTGTTGTGGAATGTCTATGGCGACTGTGATAATTATGCTACATTGAAGGGACACAGTGGAGCAGTGATGGAACTGCATTATAATACAGATGGCAGGTAAGTGCTCTGCATACTGAAATGGCAACTGCTCATACTAATTCTGCTTAGCATCCTTTACCTTTGGCCTTGAGCCTCCTCTTGGGAGACCATCTCAAAAGCTGTGGAATTTTGGCCAGGTGTAGTAAGGATAATCTGGTAATTTTGGCACTGGGAAAGCTGAGGCTGGAGAATCACAAGTTTAAGGCCCACATGAGCTATGTAGTGTAGTCACCATGTATAGTTAGAAACTCATTGTCACTGTCTCCTCTATGCCAGTACTCCAGAAAGATTTGTTTTCTGTGATAAGACATAAAGCAAAATTAAGTTTTATATATAGAAATTAGCTATTTTTAATATGAAGGTAATAAACTATATTATATGTTGAGAAACTAAAAGAAGCAAATAGATGAAAGAATAGTTCATGTTCTTACCTCCCCAAAAATACCATTTAGAGTCTGCCCTCGTGGCACACCCAGCCCCTGGGAGGCAGAGAGAGGCATCTGAGTTGAAGTCCAGCCTCTGCCTCCTGAGTGCTGGGATTAAAGGTATAAGCCACCATGCTCAGTCACATCCAGCTTTTTACATGGGTACTGAAGCTTTGAACTCAAGTCCTCATGCTTGCACAGCAAGTGCTCTTGCCAGCTGAGCTATATCCCCAGCCTCATTTTTTTCATTGTGAAACAAGATCTTTTTAAGTTGCTCATGCTGGCCTAGAACTTGAGGTCCTTCTGCCTTGGCTCTAGAATGACTAAGATTACAGGTATGTGACACTGCACCTGGTGTGTTTTTCATTTCTGACCTCTTAAAGTCTTAACAGTGCTCCATTAACACTTCCTTAGTATTATATACTTTTCAAATAGAGCATTATAGTGGGCATGGTTACATGCACCTATAATCCCAGCACTTGAAAGACAGGAGCATTTTGAATTCAAGACCATCCTGGGCTACATATAGTAAGACCTTATGTTAAAGAACAAAGAAAGCAATTACAACTTAGAAATCATTCTCGGGGCTTGGTTAAGAACACTGGCTGTTCTTGCAGAAGACCTGGTTTTGAATCCCAGCATCCACATGGCAGCTAACAACTGTCTGTAACTCCAGTTCCGGGGGATCCAACAGCCTCTTCTATCCTCCACGGGCATTCATGACATGGGTGCACTTACCTACATGCAGACAATACATGCATACACATAAAATAAAAATAATAAATATTTTTTAAAAGGAATCATTCTCAAACAAAACCTTTTTTTTTTAGACAAAAGATTGGGATTATTCAGCTCTTAGGTCTAGCATTTGCTTGGTCTACCTCACCTCCACCATAATGGGAAGCAAGAGTATATTATATATGCTTGTATCTCAAAGGTGAAAAAGATTGACAGAACTGCTGTAATAACTATATGATGTGGGTCAACCTTAGGAGTCTAGAACAAAGGGATTTTCAAAGGTGGGTAAAGAATTGCAGTATCATGTGCTAAACACACAGAACACAGTAGATACTTTGAAGGAATCGGCACATTTTGGTAAATGAGAAGTGGATTGCTGCTCTTTGTCTTTACTTACCTCTTTCGTGCACCTTCTCTTCTCTTCTAGTATGCTCTTCTCAGCATCCACAGATAAAACTGTGGCAGTGTGGGACAGTGAAACAGGTGAGAGGGTTAAAAGGCTGAAGGGGCATACTTCCTTCGTGAATTCCTGTTACCCAGCCAGGAGGGGCCCCCAGCTTGTCTGCACTGGCAGTGACGATGGTACTGTTAAGGTGGGTATCATCTTGTCTGTGTAGCAGTTTGAATGGCTTAATGTAAATCTTCTTGTCTTAACTACCAATATTCTGCCCTTCTACACACAACTTAGCTTTAGTGCTCATTTTCCAAAACACATTTAAAATTTTTCTCTGTTTTAACGTAATACCCTATGGAATTCTATTGGAACTATAGGTTAAATTGCTAATTAGAATAAATGTACCATGTGAATTTGATTCTGGGCTCAGCTGTTAATTTTGTGACATTGAGCAATTCACTCTCTAAGCTTCAGTTTCTTAATCTTTAGAACTGTAATAGTAATATAAATGTCTTACAAGGTTATTGTGAAATTACAGATATCTAAAAAGCTCAGTAGTCTCAATAGCCCAGGATGGGAATTTAAAGATCATTTAGTTCAATGATCTGTGTATTAGAATTACTTGAAGAACCTGCTAAAAATACCCAGAGTACAGCCTGAACTATATGGTGATACTTGTCTCAAAGGTCCAAATAGGCTGTGCAAAGTGGCACATACCTTTAAATCCCAGTATTTGGGAGGCAAAGGCAGGTGAATCTCTTGGGTTCCAGGTCAGCCTGGTCTACATAGTAAGTTCCAGGCCAACTAGGGCTATATAGTGAGACTTTTTCTCCCCCCAAAAAGCAAAGATAACAAAAGTACCCAAAGTGATGATTGTAGTCCATGTCCTCATGCCTGTCATCCCAGATCCCAACCCTTGGAAGGTTGAGACCTGTGAATGCTTAGTTCAAGGTCAGCCTGAGAATCTAATAAGACCCCATTTCAAGATAAATAAATACTGCTCAGATTCTGGTTCAGTGAGTCTGGAATGATCTTTAGAACTTTTTCTTTTTTCTTTTTCTTATCTTTTTTTTGAGACAGGGTCTCCCCATAGCCCCAGCTGTCTTGGAACTCACTATGTGGACCATACTGGCCTTGAACTCACAGATTAGTGTCAACTTGACACACCTGGGTTGAGGGAGCCTCAATCAGGGAATTGCCTCTATTGGACTGGCCTGTGGCCATGTCTGAAGGGCATCTTCTTCATGAGTGATGTGGGAGGGCCCAGCCCACTGTGAGTGGTGCCACCCCTGGGCAGGTGGGCCTGTATTACATAAGAAAGCAGGCTGAGCAGGGGCCAAGGGAGCAAGCCTGTAAGCAGCCATGGCCTGTGCTCCAGCTCCTGCCTCCAGGTTCCTGCCCTGAGTTCCTACCCTGGGCTCCCTGATGAACTGCGGGCGACCTGGGAGATGTAAGACAAATAAACCCTTTCCTCCCCAATTTGGTATTGGTCAGAGTATTTTGTCACAGCAATGAAGAACAAACTAGGACACTCTGCCTCCCGAGTGCTGGGATTAAAGGTGTACACCACCACACCCGGCCGATCTTTAGAACTTTTAACTGTTCTTCCATGTCTGACCTTTTAGAAGCCATTGACCTCATCCAGCATCTTCATTTTACAAATAAATAAGGCTTAGAAATGAGAAAAGAAAAGTTATCTCAACAGCATACTTCATGAGTTTCATTATGACACTTTCATACATACTTATTCATTATTCCTTGTTCATAGCCCCACTACACACATTATTTTACTATGTTTACCATCTTCTTGCTTTTTAACTTTTATCTTGTTGTTACTTTTGAGACAGAATGTCAATAAATTGCCCAGGTTGGCTCTGAACTCAGTCCCCCTCTATCTCAAATCTACAGCCTTCAAAGCCACCAAACCCTTGTTTACATTTTCTTTGTTTTACTGGTTCTGGGTATAGAACCTGGGACCTCATAAATGCTAGGAAAGTACTTCACCACTAGGTTAAACACTCAGCCTTTTTAAAATGAAATTTAAAAAATAAATAGGGGCTGGAGAGATGGCTCAGCACTTAAGAACACTGACTGCTCTTGCAGAAGATCTGGGTTCCAATCCCAGCACCCACATGACAGCTAACAACTATCCATAACTCCAGTTCCAGGGGCTCCAACAGCCTCTTTTGTGCACGACACGGGTGCACTTACCTACATGCAGGCAATGCACTCATATACATAAAATAAAAATAAGTAAAATATTAATAAATAAATAAATAAATGGTGATTTATTGGCATTGTTAGATTATCTACCTTGACCTGTTCCTCTCTGGATGATACTCTATGCCTAATCACTTGGTGCCTCCTTGATGCTTGGAGAAGAGGAAAGGCTGTGGCTTGTGACTAGTTTGTAAGTCTGGAACTACAGCCTACCTATACTGAATT
>NW_008330487.1:1015209-1022152 GCF_000622305.1 Nannospalax galili
ACCACCACGCCTGGCTTTAAAGCAGTAGTTTTTAAATGGAAAATATGTCTTACCACCTAAAAGTGATTACTTTTCATCCAGTTCTTAGAGTATCTGTACTGAGAATGTACACCAAAGCATCTTGACACTTAAACATTTTGTTCCAAACTGAATCCTTATGCAATTTAGAAAGTTTTCTAGGGCATGCTAGTGAGATGACTCAGCTTTTTGTTGGCCTTAAGTTGCCAGCTACCACAATCTCAGAAGTTTAAAAAGGTTAGCTTCTGGGGTTGGAGAGATGACTCAGTGGTTAAGAGCACTGGCTGGTCTTGCAGAGGACCCAGGTTCAGTTCCCAGCACCCATGTGGTGATTCCCAGTACTTCATAAAGCAGGTGTGGTGGCACATACCTGTAATGAATCCCAGCACTTGAGAGGTGTACATAGAATCAGAAGTTCAAAGTCATCATCAGCTACATAGCAAGTTTGAGGCCAACCTAGAATATATCAGACCCTGTCTCAAAAAAATATTTTAAAAATGTAAATGTGTGAATGTATAGGCATGTATCTCCATATATGTTTACTGCCTGACTGTACTGAGAAGGCTTAGGAACACCATCCTACTGCCCAGATCTTGGTCCCTTATTGAGAGTCAAACACAGGGCCTCATGCATGGTAGGTAAATGTTCTACTGCTGAGCCACACCCTAGCTTCATGTTTTAGTCTTTAAATCATTTGCCAATAAACAGAACCAAGGCTCTTATGTTGGGCCTGGGCAGAGAAAATACTTTAAGATGACCTTAGAACATCTTATACCAAAACTTACAGGCACATGATCAAATTGAGTATTATTAGTAATGAGACAAAATTGTGAGCCATTTGTATATAATGTATATAATGAAGTTGTATTATGATTTCTATGATATTCCTACCAAAGATGCAAATCTTCAATTTAATTACGAGGAAACGTCAGGTAAATACAAATGTAGGGAGATAATATTCCTGTAATTTTCACAAATTCTTAAAACTCAAGGAAAATCTGAAAGAGACTAAAAGTACACGACGAATTTAAAATATTCCAAACTGAATCCTTATACCCCCCCCCAAAAAAATAGAATCAGACGGTTAATACATGTCAATGTCAATTTCTTTTCTTTTTTTTTTTTTTGGTCTTTTTGAGACAGGGTCTCCCTGTAGCCCCAGCTGTCCTGGAACTCACTATGTAGACCAGGCTGGCCTTGAACTCACAGAGATCCGCCTGCCCCTGCCTCCCAAGTGCTGGGATTAAAGGCATGCGCCACCACACCTGGCTAATTTCTTTATTTTAATGGTTGTAGTAAGGTTAAGTAGGAAAACATCTTTGTAGGACAAACACTATAAAGTGTTTAGGATTGATGAGGCATCATTAGTCATCAACTTACCCTAAAATGATTTTAGCAGAAAAGAAAAGTTCTTTTTCAACAAGTTTGTGATTATTTCAAAATTTAAAAAGTATTCTAATCGCCGGGCGTGGTGGCACACGCCTTTAATCCCAGCACTTGGGAGGCAGGGGCAGGCAGATCTTTGTGAGTTCCAGAACAGCCTGGTCTACATAGTGAGTTCCAAGACAGCTGGGGCTACAAGGAGACCCTGTCTCAAAAACAGACAAAAAAAAAAAAAAAAAAAAAAAAAAAAAAAAATTCTAATCACTCTTAAGTGGCTACCATACCTTTTAGGTTAAAGACAGATTGGCGCCAGGCATTGGGGCACATGCCTATAATCCCATCACACAAGAGGCTGAGGCAAGAAAATGGTGAGTTTGAGGCTAGCCTGGGCTGTATAGTGAAACCCTGCCTCAGAAAAACAGAAAAAGAAATAAGGGAGAAAGATTATTTTAATCTGTATAAAGAGTGTCTATTGATGTCAGGCATGGTGGTGCACACCTTTAATCCCAACATTTAGGAAGCAAAATATCTATTGAGACAAAAATTGAAGGAAATTTTTATAAGATCTATATGAGCCTGATTATCAAGGCTTGAATTAACCAAGAGATTTGGGCTTATTCTAGAGGGGTTGTAGAATTGAATGTTCTTTAAGAAAAAAGCAAAGCATTCTTGGGTGTCTTTTCCTATAAATTTTTTATGCTTGAAATAAAATTTAAATTCACCACTTAAAGCTTAAAGTGAAACTTAAAGCTGTAGCTCTGTTTAGAGCACTTTCCTAGCATGCACAGGATCCTAGCACTGTAAAATGAATGAAATAAAGTGTAAAGTGGCTTTTAGATCATGCATTGTATAGCCATTGCCACAATCACAAATGATAATTGGACATTTCATCATTCAAAAAAGCCCAGCACCCATTCAGAAGTCACTCCTGCTTCCTGCCTGTGTTCCAACTCCTTGCAACTCCCAACCTGCCTTTTATCTCTGATTTGTCTGTTCTAGACATGTCAAATAAAAACAGGTAAGTTGTAATCTCAGTTCAGGGGGAGATCTCAATCTGAGGCTGATCTGGGTTTCTGTGCAGTCTGTACAACAATCTACGATCGCTGTTCTTTTGGTTTTGAATGAGTGAACTCTAAGTTTATGGCAAGCCAAAGTAAAAGACACACAAGGAGAAGAAGCAACAAGTAGATAGTAAACATCAAGTTAAGAGTTTATAACATCCGACCAAGATGGCTGGAGTAGCCTGATTTAGGAAGCAAGCAAAGGTGGCATCAAACCAGAGGCTTACAGACATTCAGCAGAAATTGACTGGTGTGCTAGATGTGATAGTGTTTGCTGGTACATGCCTTTAATCCCAGGCAGAGGCAGACTGATCTCTGAGTTTGAGGCCAGCCTGGTCTACATAGAGAGTTCCAGGGCAGCCAAGGCTACATGGTGAATGGTGAGAGCATGTCTCAAAAAAAAAAGGTGGGGGAAGTTGAAGCAGTGAACTGAAGTTCCCAGCTGAGCTGATTTTCTCCATGAGCGTCTGGCTTCTCTTTTCCACTGCAGGCATTTTTATACCATAGGATAAGCAATTGTAACCTTTGTTGGAAATAGTTTACCTTCTATCTGTCCTCAAGGGCACAATGTTTTAATACCTTTAGCTTCTTGCTGTTTTTCCCTCTCCTACTTAGAGCTATCTTGACCCAGTACAGGGCTTTTTGGAGAAGACAAGGGAGGACAGTCTGCTGTGTGGTCTAGGAAGATTCAACTCAAACTTCTGGCCTTAAGCAGTTGGTTTGGCTCAGCCTCTTCCATAGATGACAATATACGTATACATCATTTATTTACTTTAACAAAGGAATCTGAGCCAAGCTATGGCATGTATTTGTAGTCCCAGCCATTCAGAAATCTGACCCAATAGGAACTAGGAGTTTGGGGCCCTGTGCAACAAACAGTAAGACCTATTATGAAAAGGAGATGGAGAGGGAGGAAGGAGACTGAAAATATTACCAAAATGATTTGTTTCACTTTCAAATAAATTGGCAAAATTGTAGTCTTTTCTCACTGCATGTTAGTAGGATATCCAGGGTACTTTTCAGAGTGGAATCCCTATTAGAAATGTGTTCATAGCCACAAAGTACTTGAACTTAGGGGTGTACTTCTTAGAGTGATGCTAATGATGTTACCTGTTCTTGCTTCAGCTTTGGGACATCCGGAAGAAAGCAGCCATCCAGACATTTCAGAACACATACCAGGTGTTAGCTGTGACCTTCAATGACACAAGTGATCAGATTATCTCTGGTGGAATAGACAATGATATCAAGGTATGTTTGATGTTTATGTTATATTTCCCTCACACATATACACACAGAATGTATCAGAAGCTGATTTCTTAAAAAATATTTATTTTCATTTTATATGTATGATTGTATTGCCTACATGTATGTAAGTGCACCCATGTCATGCAGTGCCCACCAAGATCAGAAGAAGGCATCAAATCCCCTGGAACTGGAGTTACATATGGTTGTTAGCCGCCATGTGAGTGCTGAGAATCAAACCCGGGTCCACTGCAAGAGCCTAACTGAGCCATCTCTCCAGCCCCAGAAGCTGATTTTTTTTTTTTTTAAGATTTATTTTATGTGTACATATGAGTGCCTGCACATATGTATATGCATCACACACGTGCCTGGTGCCCTCATAGGCCAGAAGAGAGCATTTGGTCCTCTGGAGCTCGAGTTACATATGATTGTGAGCCACCATGTGGGTGCTGGGAACCAAACCTGAGTCCTCTGCAAGAGCAGCCAGTGCTCTTAACCACCAAGCCATCTTTCCAGTCCCAGATGCTAATCTTTTTAAACTTCTGTGATTGTGGTAGTTGGCAACTTAATGTCAAAAAGTAAGGTAGTAACTTGAAACTTAGTTTCTCTCCCATCCTCAAATGACTTCCTAAATCAAAGCTTACATTGTAGCTCATATAAATGCATCAAGATCAAGCAGTAAATTTGAAGTATGAAGTACTGAGGTGTGGAGGGAACTGTGGAAAATACAGAGTACCTTTCATTCCCTGACTAGACATTTGTTTATTTTTAATACATTTATTTATATATTTATTTATGTGGGAATACATGCACACTTGTGCCATGGTACATGTGGAGGTCAGAGAATAGCTTGCAGAGTTCTCTCCTTCCATCATATGTGGTGATCACACGCAAGTTGTCAGACTTGGTGGCAGGTTCCTTTACCTGCTGAGCCATCTCGACAGCCTCCCAAAGGCAGCCAAAGTTTTTTTTTTAAACACTACTAGTCTAATGAGATGGTGAATCAGTTTATGATTATCTACCCTTATCTCTCTTTTTGACACTTTAGGAAGGACGTTTTCTAAGCTTCTCCAAGAATTAGAGAACCTAATGGCATTAGAGAAAGGCAGTAGACAAGTAGGCCATACAGTATAACTAAAACTTTATCAAGTAATTGTCTTGAGTTCTAATCCTTCCACCATTTTCTAGTTTTGTGATGTCAGGCATGCTCTTTTAACTTCTTTAAGCCTCTGTTTTCTCATGTGAACAACTAAATTGTATGGTAGTAGCAACAACAGTAGCATCTACCTCATAGGGTTGTGAGGGTGTACTAGAACCACCAGCAGAGTTCCTAGACGTAGCATGAGCCAATAAATGGCAGCTGTTCTGGAGCCACAATTTGTGTCTACTTGCCTGTTGGCCTCTGAAGATCTGAGGCTTTTCCTTACAGCTGCCTTACTGCAAGCAGAGTAACCGTTAGGTTAATACTCAGCTTCCTGTGGTGATCCTGTCTAGATACTCCTACAGGCCCATTTCCTTCTCTTTGCTTTTACTAGATGAATGTCCTTCCTTTTGTCTGAAGGTAGTCCTTCAAGTGACAAGACTTCACCTTTCTTCCTACATCATACCATCAGCCTCTTTTCTATATTTTTTTTTTCCTTTTAGGTAGGCTCTTTTTTTGTTTTTTTGTTTTTTGTTTTTTTGGGTTTTTTTGAGGCAGGGTCTCCCTGTAGCACCAGCTGGCCTGGAACTCACTATGTAGACCAGGCTGGCCTTAAACTCACAGAGATCCACCTGCCTCTGCCTCCCAAGTATTGGAACTAAAGGCGTGCCCCACCGCACCTGGCCTTAGGCAGGTTCTTAATGTAGGCTGGTCTTGATCAAGCTTTCTGTGTAACCAAGAATAGCCTTAAACTTCTGATCCAGCCTCTGCCTCTCAAGTACTGGGATTGTCACATGCCTCCCCATACCCAGTTTATTTGATGCTGGAGCTTGAACGCAGGGCTTCATGCATGCTAGGCAAGCACTCTATCATCTAGATTGCATCTCTGGCTCACTACATTTCTTCTCAGCAGATAGGTCTGTTACAGAGGGAGCAGAGAGAATCATTCTTCAGCATCCTCTCTTATCACACTGTGGATCTTCCCTTCATACCCACACTTCTTGAAGAAGACTGACTATGGTGATGAGGTGATGATAATAACCTTGTTGTGAGTTGTATCCCCACAACTCACTGAATAGGAGACAGACACCCCTGATGATCATACCCACTGTCTTCATTTCTTTTTTCCCTTTCATTCCTCCAGATCTTTCCATCATGTCTAATAGTCTGGCCTCTGCTTCTGTGGCTGCAATTCTTTTCAAGGTCACCTGTGATGGTTAATGTTGTCAATTTGGCAGGCTCTAGAATTACCTAGGAGACAAGCCTCTGGACCTACCTATGAGGAATTCTCTTAGTTTAATTGAGATAGGGAGAGCCACCCTAAATGTGGGTACCATTCGTTGCGCTTCGGTTCTAGACTGCATGTGAAAAGGAGAAAGGTAGCTGAGCTCTAGCATTCATCACCCAATGAATGATTTCTTTGTTGATAAATTCGGCATCATCCTCTTTTTAGCCTTTTTCCCCCTTTTTACCAAAGTCCCCTATACAACAGACATGACCTGTCTTCCCAAAGCTCTTTGACAACAGCCTTAGCACTCTGCTAGCTTCTACCCCCATCTCATAGGCTATTATGATCTACTTACTCCGGGTATTTTTCTCTTTCCCTTTTCTTCCTCCTTTTTTTGAGGTCATACCAAAGGCTTTATGCATGCTAGAAAGTGCTCTACCACTGGCCTATCTCCCAACCCTGTATGGATTCTTTATTATATTTAACTGATAAATATTCATTGTACATAGTGTGGGTTTCAAAATGAGATATACTGTATCATGTACTTGACCATATCTGCCTTACCCCCTTCTCTTCCCCTCTCTGCTGTATTTAGTCTTTAAATCCCACTGTTCCCTAGGGGCTAAAAGTCAAAATGTCCTTGGGCCTGTTAGCAACATACTCTCTTCCAAAAGCCAAAAATATCAAAAGTATTTGTAGCTTGTATCTAATCCTTAAAGGATTTTAGGGTTACGTCTTCAGAGGGGGACTGTTGGAGGGGAGGGAGTGGGAATGGATTTGATCAAAACGCCTTGTATGAATGTATGAAACTCTCAAAGTTTTTATAAAAAAATTTTTAAAAGGCCATGCAAAGGGCGCTCTAAAAGTACA
>NW_008330487.1:1022262-1036382 GCF_000622305.1 Nannospalax galili
CCAGATAAACCCTTTCCTTCCCTTCCCCCCCCCCCCGCAAAAAAAAAATGTCACTGTTCCCTAGGGTTCTCCTAGGCATTTTTCTTTTGAGTTTGGGGGTTTTGGTGGGGTGGTTTTGTTTTGTTTTTGTTGTTGTTTTGTTGTTGCTTTTTTGGGGGGCCTTTTTGAGACTGGGTCTCCCTGTAGCCACAGCTGACCTGGATTCGCAATGGAGACCAGGCTGGCCTCAAACTCACAGAGATCTGCCTGTCTCTGCCTCTGCCTCAAAGGCATGCGTCACCACATCCGGCTCTTGTGGTTGTTTTTACATGGGATCTCTCTGTAGCCCCAGCTGGCCTGGAACTCTCCATGTAGACCAGGCTGGCCTTAACCTCACAGAGATCCACTGCCTCTGCCTCCCAAGTGTTGGCATTAAAAGCATGAACCACTGCACCTGACCTTAATGTTCCATGACTTTATCATCTCCATTCTCTGGTTATATTCCATACCCAAAGATTGGTGACTGTGACTATCTCAAATAGAGGCCAGGTATATATCTATGGTCCTAGCACTTAGGGAGGCTGAGGCAGGAGGATCACAAGTTTGCGAATAGCCTGGGCTACATAGTGAGACTGTCTTTAAAAGTGATAAATTACCAGAGTGCAGGACAGTTTCTGTCACCCCAAAAATTTCATACTATTTCCTTTGTGTCAGACCTTTTCCCTAACCCTAATGTCTGTCAGTCATTGATCTGTTTGTCTTGTAGTTCCTTTGAAATATATATGGTATTATATGAGTATGTAGCTTTTTGAGACTTTATTTAAGCTATGAGGATTTGATTTGCCCATCTCCATCACAGGGCATAAAAATAATTTTGTGTTAGTGAGATCTTCTTACTACAAACAGTATGGTTTGCTGTTTCTAGGCCTTCTGGGAACAATAGTGCAGTGTAATCCTGAAGGTCTACCAGTCATTTAGTGATTTAGAACTTGAAGGTTTTCCACGTCTTCTCAGATCTGCAGTGTGTTATACCTTAAGGTGAGTTGTTTCTACAAAGGATAAATCCCAGTCATTGTATGTTAATACCACTTTTGCCCTGAAATTTGAATGTATGTTAGATTCAGATATAAGGAACATACAGTCCTTATGTATAGCTCTGTATTCTAAAATACACTTTTTTTTTTTTTTTTTTTTTTTTTTTTTGGGACAGGGTCTCCCTGTAGCCCCAGCTGTCCTGGAACTCACTATGTAGACCAGTCTGGCCTTGAACTCACAGAGATCCATCTCCCTCTGCCTCCCGAGTGCTGGGGTTAAAGTTGTGCACCACCACGCCTGGCTAATACCCCCCCTTTTTTTTTTAAAGTGTCCTGTTTCTACTTTTACACAATTTGGCATTGTTCTTGGTTATTCTGTATATTTCATAAATTTATACCATAGATGTCTAATCTTTATCTTTATTTTTTTTGAGACAGGGTCCCTGTAAGCCCTACCTGGCCTGGAACTCACTATGTAGACCAGGCTGGCCTTGAACTCACAGAGATCCATCTGCCTCTGCCTCCTAAGTGCTGGGACTAAAGGCACGCAACACCACACCCAGCACATTTTGTTATGATTTGAAAATAACCCGTAATTTTTTAATAAATTTTATCTTCACTGAGCCTGGTGGTGCAGGCCTACGGTTCCAGCTAATAAGCAGGAGGCCAAGACAGGAGAATCCAAACCTCTAGGCCAACCTGCACAACTTTGCAAGCCCTCAAAATGAAAAATAAAGAGGACTGGGATTATGTAGCTCAGTGGTAGAGTATTTGCCTAGCATGTGTGAGGCCCTAAGCTCAATTCCTAGTACAAAAAAAAAGAGAAAGCTTTATCTTAGTCCTTGTTAGTCATTATTTATCTATCTAATCAAATCGGTTTTGATTTTTCCCCTCTGACAAAAATTCCTTATTTTGTGGTAAAGAAATATTTGACCTAGAGCCAGGCAGTTGACTCCAGAGTAATTGTTTCTCTGCCTTTTCTCAGTGTGATTCCTGAGTGTACTTTCTTGTTTCTGCAGGTTTGGGACCTGCGCCAAAACAAGTTAACCTACACCATGAGAGGCCATGCAGATTCAGTGACCGGCTTGAGTTTAAGTTCTGAAGGATCTTATCTCTTGTCTAATGCGATGGACAATACAGGTAACTTTGGAGAACAAAGCTGTCCCAGAGCTAGTCTCTAAACAAAAAAAGGGGGGGGGGTGCAGTTTAAATATTAATAACTGTACTGAGAGCCAGTGAGATGGTTCAGCAGGTTAAAGCACTTATGGTCAAGTCTAATGCTGACCTTTATTCAGTCTCAGGGATCCACATAGTAGAAGGAGAGAATTCACTCCTACAAGTTGTCCTCTGACTTCCATATGCATGCCATGGTGCTCTCTTAGTCTCTCTCTCTCCATTGATCTCTCTCTCTCTCTCTCTCTCTCTCTCTCTCTCTCTCTCTCTCTCACACACACACACACACACACACACACGACAAAATAAGGAAGTTTAAATAAAGGCTTTTTTTTTTTTTGTCTTTTGAGACAGGGTCCCCCTATAGCCCCAGCTAGCCTGGAACTTGGTGTATAGACCAGGCTGGCCTTAATCACAGAGATCCACCTGCCTCTGCCTCCCGAGTGTTGGGATTAAAGGCCTGCACCACCACACCCGGCTAGTGAAAATTTTTTAAGGTACCTGTACTTACATAGCATTCACGCAGACCTGAGTTCAGTCTCCAGCAGCACAGAACTGGGGGGATTGTGCTTTAGAGTAAATGAAAAGCCAAGGATGCTTAAGATTCTACCTGACAATTAATAGAGCATCTAATGGGAAAGACTTTAGATGAGGTGATCCAGCACCCAGGACTCTAGTCCTAAATCTCCTATGTAGTCTTTGAACAACGTTTTTTTTAAATATTTTATTTTATGTGTATGCATGTATTGCTTGCATGTAGGTAAGTGCGCCTGTGTCATGCAGTGCCCAAAAAATACAAAAGAGGCTGTCAGATCCCCTAGAACTGGAGTTACAGACAGTTGTTAGCTACCATGTGGATACTGGATTCAAACCTAGATCTTCTAGAAGAACAGCCAGAGTTCTTAACCACTGAGCCATCTCTCCAGCTTGGTTTTTGGGGTTTTTTTTTGTTTGTTTGTTTGTTTTTTTTGTTTTTTTTTTTTTTGGTCTTTTTAAAACAGGGTCTTCCTGTGGCCCCAGCTGGCCTGGAACTCACAGAGATCTCTCTGCTTCTCCCTTTGCCTCTGTCTCTGCCTCCTAAGTGCTGGGACTACAGGCATGTTGCACCACACCTGGCGTAGACGTTTTACCTTTCAGGCCCATTTCAGCCCTAGTATGCTATGAATCCAAACAGGATATAAGAAAGTGACTGGCCTAGGTACTGTTCTGATTCTCCATATAGGTTTGCTTTTGGGGGGGGGTTGTTGTTGGTTTTTTTTTTTTTTTTGTGTGTGTGTGTGTGTGTGTGTGTGTAGTTGACCTTACTCAAATTTAGGCTGTTGAAGTGTTCATCTGAGAAAATAAAGAGGTTATGTTGAATTTTGTTAATGTGTTGTCACAGTATTCAGTGGTACTTAGATTGTCATATGGGGGCTGAGGAGATGACTCAGTCAGTAAAGTGCCTGTTGTGCCAGCATGAGACCTAAGCTTGGTTCCCCAGGACCTATGAAAAAGCCAGGCGTGATGGGCATCCGTGACCTAAGTTTGGTTCCCCAGGACCTATGTAAAAGCCAGGCATGATGGGCATCCGTAACCCCAGAGCTCACTGGGCAGCCAATCTAACCAGTCCATGAGTTCCAGACTCAATGAGAGACCCTGTCTCAAAAAATAAGATCCAGGCAAAATGGCTTGAACCCTTAATTGTAGCACTGAGGTACTCTGGAGGCAAATAAATAAATGTGTTTAATGAGTACAATAGATACTTATTAAATAAATAATAATTTTTAATTTAAAAAAAGATTGTCATACCAACTGAAACCTGATTTGGCAGAGGAATCATTTGTAAAATATTTTCGTATTTTGTTTGGGGTTTTGATTTTTTGGGTTTTTTTTGGGGGGGGTTGTTTTTTGGTTGTTTTTTATATTTGTTATTTTTATTTTATGTGTATGAATGTATTGCCTACATATAGGTAAGTGCACCCATGTCATGCCATGCCCATGGAAGTCAAAAGAAGGTGTTGAATCCCCCTGGAACTGGAGTTACAGACAGTGGTTTTTTTTTTGTTTTGTTTTGTTTTGTTTGTCTTTTTGAGATGGTCTCCCTGTAGCCCCAGCTGTCCTGGAACTCATAAAGATCCTCCTGCCTCTGCCTCCCGAGTGCTGGGATTAAAGGCGTGTGCCACCACACTCCGCACAGACAGTTCTTAACTGCCATGTGGCTGCTGGGAATCAAACCCAGGTCCTCTGGAAGAGCACCAATGTTCCAGTCTCTCCAGTCCCCTGGTTTTGATTTTTTTAAGGCCCAGGTTGGCCTCAGTCAAATTTGCAGGTAGCCTGCCTCAGTCTCCCCCAAAAAATGTGCATGCGTGTGTTATATCCACCTATATTCTTCAGTAAAACTCCAATTGGGGTTTTTTTTTTTAATTTCTCCATCCTATTTCCTCAGCTTTTCTTCCTCTGTGCCTGTATCCCCAGATAATCAGGCTTTTCTATAGTTCATTCCCACTAGAAGAATGAAAGAGCCTTAGCAATTAGCATTATGTGGAGTTGGATGTCTTCTGGAAATGCATTCCTTAACTAGTGTGATGCTAGTTTCAACTGGGTTCTCAGGAAGCTGCTGGCTGATAATTGTGTGATTGGTTGGATTGCTTTACAGTTCGTGTTTGGGATGTCCGGCCATTTGCTCCCAAAGAGAGATGTGTGAAGATATTTCAAGGAAATGTTCACAACTTTGAAAAGGTGAGTGCTACCTGCCAAAGGGCTTTTACTGTACATTTAATCCAAAGAACCATTTAAAGTGATGCTAAGAGGGTTGGAAAGATGGCTCCGCAGTTAAGAGCACTTGCTGCCCTTATAGAGTACCTGCTGGGTTCAGTTCCCAACACCACATGGTAGCCCACGACCTCCTTAACTCTAGTTACAGGAGATCTGATTCCTCTAGCCTCCCTGGCACCATATATCCATGTGATACATATACATACATGCAGATACTTCATATTACATATTCATATAAAAGAAAGAAATCTTTAATCCCAGTACTTGGGAGGCAGAGGCAGGCAGATCTCTGTGAGTTCAAGGCCAGCCTGGTCTACATAGTGACTCCAGGACAGCTGGGGCTACCGAGAGACCCTGTCTCAAAAAGACTAAAAAAAAAAAAAGAAAGAAAGAAAGAAAAGAAAGAAATCTACTGATGAGGTGATACAGTCCTTCAATACTAGCACATGTCCTCTGAAATGGAGGACGCCCTGGACACCCTGGTCTGCATAGTTGAGTTCCAGGTTAGCTGGAACTACAAGGATACTATCTCAAAAAATGAAAATAAAAAAAATCTTAAAATTCAGGAAAACATGGAATAGAGAGGTGGCTCAGCGCTTAAGAGGCTCTTGCATCTTACAGAGGGCCTGGGTTCAATTCCCAGCACCTAACACGTGGGACTAACTACCATCTATAACTCTGGTTCCAGGGAATCCAACATCCTCTTCTAGCCACCATGGACATTGCCCAAATGGGTACACTTACATACATGCAGGCAAAGCACTCATAACATAAAATTAAAAATAAGGGGCTGGAGAGATGGCTCAGCAGTTAAGAACACTGGTTGTTCTTGCAGAAGACCCAGGTTTGAATCCCAGCACCCTCATGGCAGCTAACAGCTGTCCATGACTCCAGTCCCAGGGGATCCAACAGCCTCTTCTGACCTCTACTGGCATTGTACAACACGGATGCACTTACCTACATGTGGGCAATACACGGATACACATAAAATGAAAATAATAATTTTTTTTTTAAAGTTTGAAAAAAAATAAATGTATAAGCTGGGTGTGGTGGCATACTCCTTTAATCCCAGCACTTGGGAGGCAGAGGCAGGAGGATCTTTGTGAGTTCGAGGGCAGCCTGGTCTACATAGTGAGTTCCACTGTCTGACTCAAAAAGACAACAACAACAAAAAAAAATTTCAAGTAAATAAAGTGATAAGAATAGGAAGGAGTTGCTCCTTTAAGAATGCGCTGGCTTCAGCTGGGCATGCTAGCACATGCCTTTAATCCCAGGTGAATCTCTGTGAGTTAAAGGGCAGTCTGGTCTACATAAACAAGCTCCAGGCCAGCTGAGGCTACAGGGAGACCCTGTCTCAAAAAGACCCCCAAAAAAAGAAGAATGAGCTAGTCTAGTCAGAGCTGCCCTTTTTTTCCCTTCTCTGACAGGGTCTCCCTAGTTCAGCCCACCTCAAACTCACTATGTAGACCAATCTGGCCTTGATCTCACAGAAATCCTCCTGCCTCAGCCTCCTGAGGGCTGAAATTCAAGGCGTGTGCTACCATGCTCAGCACTTTTGGGGGGTGGGAGGGCATGGTCTCACTGTGTAGCTTGGAGCTTGTGAACTTCCTACCTCAGCCTTCCATGTGCTAAGATTATAGGCATAAGTTACATGCCTGACTCAAAGCTGTTCTTGCCAGAAGTCCAGCTAGTAGAGCATACTGGAGAAGGCCATCACATAAACCATGCTGGGTTCAGTCCTCAGTCCTGACCCAGGACATACCTGGCCTTTTAATCCTTTGGAATGCCAACTTTAGATCAGTTCTATATGGGACCCAGGCTCCCAAGGTTCTTACCCAGAGGTCTTCATGCGCCTAGATAACAGATGATAGAACACTGAAAGCAAGCCGTTCCCTTTGGTAATCACCATGGCCCAAGTTCTAAGAGACTGAAATTCTTAAACCCTCAAGTATCCGAGTCAACTCTTGTGAAAGGTTTTCCTGTCAAAGAGTTTGTTAAAAGAGATTAATGGTTTTCTTTTGAGAGTTCATTGAGATTGTTTTATTTTATAAATCCAATCTCATTTTTGTTGGGTTTGGTTTTTTTGTCTTCAAAGTAAACAAGAAAAACAATGAAGTAAAAACTAGGAAAAAGCAAGATAAAATAGAAAAAAATCTTTCAGTGAGGCTCAAGATAAATGGAGCAAAAGGAGCCTTCATTTATTAAAGACAAATTTTTGTTGCCGGGTCTGTTTTTAATAAGAGTAGGGTTAAGCACTTTCTACAGCTAGTTTTTATGTGGTATAAAACAGCACAGCATGCTGATGTGGGTAAGAATATAACTGCTGATCATTCTGGGGAAAATAAAAGTACTAAGAAATGTAACATCAGTGATTCACTAGTGCATCAAAGAGGAGTTTAGGTTAACTATTCAATGGATTCCTGTTTATTCATCATTGTAGAATCTCTTGAGATGTTCTTGGTCACCAGATGGAAGCAAAATAGCAGCTGGCTCAGCCGACAGGTAAGGATCACTAGGTGTGAAGATGAGATGGTATACCTATCTCTCACATACTCGATGCATGAGGGCGAGAACAGGCAACTTTACAGCTGTTCTCAGAGATGAAGCCCTGTGAAGATGGAAGTTTAAAAACCATGTTGGAGATGTTTCTGTCTTCTTTTTACATTTTAGACCTAGAGAGTCAACAATTTATTTTTACCTGTTGGATTCTCTGACACCAAGAGGAAATTCAAGACTTAGAATCATTGTGGTCAGATTCTTCCACCATGCTTCAGTTCATTCAGATACATTAGACACTCACCTATCTGGCCATCTCAAGGGTTCGTTCATGTGGAACTTCGAACCTCCTTCTGCATTCTCACCTCCAGGTTCTCTCATGCTTCCCTTTTCTACTCTCCAGACTCCTGTATCTTCCACCACTTCAGCTGCACCTGTGAACTTTCCCTGACCTCTCTCCCTGGTCTCAAACATAACTCATTGCCCTTTGCTATGTGTCTGACCTTTATTAGTACTTTTCCCTCTTACATTCAGACAAACACTGAGCACCCCTATAAGTATTAGATGTCAGGGAATAAGTCTTGATCTCTGTAAACCCAGGACAATGCTAGTCAGTGCTTGAATTATTGTAAATACTTGATAAATATTAAAGGATGAATTCCTAACTCAGGTGGCGTCAAATCCCACCCTTCATGTCAACCCAACATTTAATGGGTTGAAGATGCCAGTGTTGAGGATGATTTGGAGTCAGACCTGGGCTCAGTGGGAAGTGCCATGAATGAAGGATATAGCAACTTGTAGGCTAGGTATTTTCAATCTCTGTTATAAGTTAATAGACCAGGACTTTCTTAAGTGTGAATTTAAACTGGTTCAAGGCATTAGGTAGTTACTGAGAAACAGAAGAGAGAAAATTCTTCTATAAGATACTGTTGTGTTTGGTATGTCTGACGGACTGTCTTTGGGAGGAAATCAGATTGAATGGGGAGGGATTCCAAGTGCCAAAGCCAATAAACCACAAATGTGCAGTGGTAAAGAATGAGACCTTTTGGGAGCTGGAGTATACTTCAGTGGCAGAGGCCTGCAAGTGAAAATCTTCCCCAGTTTACCAGGGCTTTCAGCACACTCCAGGGTTTTCTCTGTGGACCCCTAGCACTGCTTGGAGAGATTTCACTGTGATCTGTCCCACAGCTGTTCGGGGACTACTTGGAAAAATCTGGATCCAGTTTTTTATTTTGTTTTCCCTTATAAGTTTAATACCAGGAAAAATGGACATATATTTGGGAGGTTTGGGGGTATAGGACTACCTAGGAAAAACAGTGCCAAAATGATAATTGGCATCTGAATAATCTAGAAAGCTGCCTTGAAGAATCTAGATTTTTAGTTGTTAAGAAACTTAAAAAAACCTTAACCCCCTGGCATTGGGCAAAGATGCACCTCACTGGTGGTGGTGTTCTTCTATCAGTCGGGGGCAGAGCAGATGGTGTCCTTTGTTCATCCTAGCTTGATGCCTGGCTTGGTGGCCAAAGCTGTTTCATGCCTAGGGCACATTAACAACAAACTGAAGAAACAGACTAAAGGATCAGCTAGTGCTCTCCAATCCCACTTTTTCTTAACTGTTCTGTAATTCCCAGTAGGGGATCTGGTGCCCTCTTTTGGCTTCTGCAGGTATAAGATACTCATGTGGTACACATACATATATGCAGGTACTCATACATTTATAAAAAAATAAAAGTCTTTTTTTAAAAAGCAAGAAAATAGGCCAAGGAGCCAAGTATAGTGGTCCCTACCTGTAATCCCAACACTCAGAATGCTGAGACAGGATGATCATAAGTTTAGGGTCAGCTTGGGCTACATAGAGTTCTAGGGCAGCCTGGACTATATAGTGAGACCCTATCTCAAAAAAAAAAAAAAAAAAATGTGCTAGGTGTGGTGGCGCACACCTTTAATCCCAGCACTTGGGAGGCAGAGGCAGGCGGATCTCTGAGTTCCAGGCCAGCTGGGGCTACAGTGAGACCCTGTCTCAAAAAGACCCCCCTCCCAAAAAAGGGGCGGGGGGGAATCTTGCACTCACAGAGAATGAAAATCATTCTAAGTATTTTTATTTTCAGTAAAGATGGTATAGTCTACCTATATAATTGCATCTTTTATGTTATATTTGCATAAGCTCTTTTCCCAAGCAAGAGCAGTTTGTTTCTGACTTTGGCCTTTTCTTAGCATGTCCTCCTATCCTACCCTACCCTTTTCACTATTCCTTAGACTAGGACGTAGGGCTTTGGTCTGCTGAAAGCCTTTCTTTCTTCCTGCTGGGCTTGGCCAGGTTTCACAGGCCACCTCGTCAATTAGCTCAAGTTAGCAATAGCTGTGTTACATAAGGAGCCTGGTTCCTCCCGAATGTTGCCATGCCAAAGTGGGGAAAGGACAAGGAGCCCCTCTAAATTTAGCATATAATTGGCAGCCATCAGGAGTGAGACCTTGAAGTAAACCCTTGGAGATCTGGGGTTCTGTCTTTTATCTACCTCAGAAAACTGCTTTTCAAAATGAGCCTGGGTTTGGCAGATATCACCTTTTTGTTTGCAGATCACTTCATGTTCAGGCTTAAGCCCTCCACAGCCTTATTAAGGACACTGGCCCGATGAAGCCAAGAGTATTCGGTTCAGCCTGTTGACTTCATGCAGATCTGGCTTCCTAAGAAATGTACTCATAATAGCAATAGCTGTCATTAATCTGTGTTAGGCACTTTGTATATTCTCATTTTTTGCAAAAAGCTGTAGAATTTTTTTCTCCATCATTATAACAAAAGAAAGAAGCAGTTGTCTAAGTTTACTTAGCTACTCTAAAACTTGAACCCGGATCTTTCTGACTTCAGTGCTCCTACTATTTACTGTTTGTTCCACTCTGCCCTTGTCTGGATTGATGAAGT
The DNA here is from genome assembly GCF_000622305.1 of Nannospalax galili. Taxonomy (NCBI): domain Eukaryota; kingdom Metazoa; phylum Chordata; class Mammalia; order Rodentia; family Spalacidae; genus Nannospalax; species Nannospalax galili. The sequence continues at coordinate 1,032,619 of NW_008330487.1, forward strand.
CTAATTTGAGCCTAGCAAAAAAGAAGATGGCACAGAGGGCCTGATCATCAGCCAAGTGGTCTAAATAGATAGAGTACTGCTTTTCTTCCTGAACTTTTGGATTTCTTGAGACAAGATCTCATGTAGCCCAGACTGGCCTCGGACTCACTGTGTAGCCAAGGATGACCTTCAACTCCTGATCTTCCTGCCTCTACCTCCCAAGTGCTGGGTTTACAGACATGACATGCACCAATACACCAGGCTCTTTCAGTTACTCTGAGAGCTTGATGTTGTAATTAATAAGCTTTTGTTTATTTGCTGAAGGGATGGAGGGGTTGAGACAGGGTTTCACTGTATATCCCAGGCTGGCTTCAAACCAGTGATCCTGCCTCAGCCTCCTCAGTGCTAGGTATGCATACCATGGCCAGCTTATTTGGATTTTAGACTAAAGTATACCTAGGTTTGTGCATTTTTTTTCTTTTTCCATATTGGAGATGTTATAAGCAAGTTGTGCCAGTAACATAGACAGACGTGTTTGTCTTTCTGCAGTGTTAGAATGTATTAAATAACAGATTGACAGGCTACATCAACTTTGTTGGTTTTAAGCCACCACACATTCTTGATTTCACTTGGTATTTGTGACCATCATCAATCATAGGTTCTTTCTTCCTATTCCAATCTTAATTTCTAATATTAGTGATTCTCAGATTATGCAATTCTATATAGGTTACAGAACAGCTAAGAAAGTTCAGGTGAGACTGGAGAGACAAATAGCAGTTAAGAGCACTGACTGTTCCTACTGAGGATCCAGATTCGGTTCCAGCACCCACATGAAGGCTAGCAACTGTTTGTCACTCCAGTTCCAGGGGATCTCATATCTTCTTCTGGTCTCTGTGGGCATTGCACTCAGGTGGTATACTTACATACATGCAGGCAAAACATTCATATACATAAAATAAAAATAAATAAATTTCTCCCCTTTAAGTACATTAAAGTGGTTACAAAGCTAAAAAGGGTCTTACTGAAGGGAAAGGCAGAGGGTTTTACCAAAAGAGTTACTGCAAATGGGTAGGTAGGGTATTAACAAACCCAGTCACAAATGCCAAAGTGCAGAGCTGATTGGGGCACAACAGTCCCCAACATGCCAGATGTGGTGGCGCACGCCTTTAATCCCAGCGCTCGGGAGGCAGAGGCAGCCGGATCTTTGTGAGTTCGAGGCCAGCCTGGTCTATATAGCGAGTTCCAGGACAGCTGGGGCTACAGGGAGACCCTGTCTCAAAAAGACAGAAAAAAAACAGTCCCCAACAAACAGCAGTTTGCTGCAGTGGACAAGCAAGGGGAAATATGTTAAGCTGAAGTCCTGGAGAGGGTCAGGAGTTTATCTCTTCCCACTCCCATGATACATGAAGAACTAGGTGGACTGATGACAGATCAGCGAGTGCTGCTCTACACCAGTGTTAGGTGGCCCTCCTTGCACATGATTCAGGTGAGGGGTTGTATTGGTAAAATCAGGAGCCTGCTTTCTCTGGTGCAGTTTTGGTATGCCCCTGTGATTTAATTTGATAATTCCTTATATGCAGAGTGAAGTTATCTACCAGTCTTTGTCTCATAGTTGTGCCACACAGCCGAGGGTCGTTCTTTTCAGTAACTTCTGGGTGCCCAGCATCTGGTGGTTATCTACTTGCCCAGACAAATTACTAAACTACTGCCTTACCCCTTTGCACTTCATCAGAGCCTGTGATCTCACATGTGCTAAATGTGCACTCTGCCACTGAGGCTCACGTATTAGTGAATTTAAGTCCTGATACCAGTTGCTTCAAAACCGACAGTCCTTTTAATTTACCGGGAGATCACATCTGTGCAGTGGGAAGATGGTAGGTAACTAGTTCACCTTACAACTAAAATAACTCTGACAAAGTTAAGGGTCAAAATAATTTTCCCCCCTCAGGATGTTTGTAGGTGGTAGGAGAGAATCCTGGACTATACTGAAAGTTCTAATTTTAGTTCTGCTACTGATGAACTGTCACCATGGAAAAGTCACTCTACCTTAGTTTTCTTATCTATGAATGAGTTTAGACTGGCTGACTTCTGTTGGGCCTTTTCTCTTCTAAAATTCAGTATTTTCTGCCCATGAAATCAGTATAAGGTTTGGTTCAATTGCATATTTGGATTATGGGTTTTTTGGGGGGTGGTCTTTTTGAGACAGGGTCTCCCTGTAGCCCCAGCTGTCCTGGAACTCACTATGTAGACCAGGCTGGCTCAGACATTCCTGGTGATTGTGATGTGTTCCCTGGAGCCTAATTGTCTTAAGTGCCCTTGGAGGAAGGTTTTGTGCAGAGTCCACAGGAGAAAACTATCTCTTTTCATCTCCACAGTCTTTCCCATTCAAGATAGTGTTTGAAAATACTGTCATGCTTAGATTTTTACCTATTCCTATTTCTCACTTAGCTGCTCAAGATCAGGGTCTGTGTCTTTATTCAAACTCTAGTCCTAGTTTCTAAAACCAGAGTATAGTTCAATAAATATGTGTTTCCATTTCACGTCAAGGCCCATGGTTCTGTCCTAACTGCTTTCTGGGGGGACTTAACTCTTGCTGTTGGTGGTACCTTACAGGTTTGTGTATGTGTGGGACACCACGAGCAGGAGGATCCTGTATAAACTCCCTGGCCATGCTGGCTCCATCAACGAAGTAGCTTTCCACCCCGACGAGCCCATCAGTAAGTCTGTCCTGACTATTCCAAAAGGAAATACATACTCTCCTCCCGGGTCCTGGGAACACAGAGGTAGATGTGATTGTTATGTCAGTTTCAAGGCAAACAGTTGGGGGTTTTGGTGGGGGCTTTTAGGTTCTTTGTTTTGCTTTGTTTTGTTTTGTTTATACTTTCCCCTTGCTTTTCAGTGTATTTATTCAGAATTAATAGAAATGTATGAAAACCGACATCTTATTGCATAATCCTTTCTATTCCATTTCATGCAACCACAAACTCGTGCTTGAAATTATACTAAAAAAAGAAAAAGCTTTTCAAGACATAAGGAGAAAAATTAATTTTCTGAGATTGTCAGTATTTACAGAAATGTCTTTTAATTAATAAAGTCTGGGAAAGGTGACACAAGCCTTTAAATCCCAGCACTCGGGAGGCAGAGGCAGGTGAATCTCTGAGATCGAGGCCTGCCTGGTCTACAATGTGAGTTCCAGGCCAGCTGGGCTACAAGGAGATCCTGTCTCAAAAAGACCAAAGGAGGTTGAGGGCAGGGGGGAGGCCAGAAGAAAAAATAGAGTAAGGCTAGAGAAGTGGTTCAGCAGTTGAGCATATACTGCTCTTACAAAGGACTTAAGTTTAGTGCCTAGCATCCACATTGGGCCTTTGACAACTGTCTGTAATTCCAGCTCCAGAGGTATCTGACATCCTCTTCTGGCCTCTGTGGGCAGTTGTACTCAGGTACATATACCAACATATAGACACATACACATAATTAAAAATAAAACAGGCACTGGAGAGATGATTCTGGTTAAGAGCACTGGCTGCTCTTGCAGAGGACTCGGGTTCAGTTCCCAGCACCCACATGGCAGCTAACAACCATATGCAACTCCAGTTCCAGGAAATCTGATAACTATTGATTTTCCAGCTCTACCTCCTGAGTGCCAGGATGATAGGCATATACCACCATACCTGTTTATGTGATGCAGGGGAATCCAGCTCAGAGCTTTATGTATGCTAGGCAAGCACATTAACATCAGAGCTATACCCACAGCCCTATTTTGCAATTTTTAATTATTCATATAT
>NW_008330487.1:1036431-1044375 GCF_000622305.1 Nannospalax galili
ATATATAGTTTGTTTTTGAGACAGGATCTCATCATGTAGCCCTGGCTGGCCTGGAACTCAATATGTAGACCAGTCTGGCTTTGAACTCACAGAGATCTGCCTGCCTCTGCATCCCCATTGCTGAGATTAAAGGTGTACCCCACCATGCCTTGCTATTTATTATTTTTATGTGTATGAGTGCATTGCCTGCGTGTACGTAATTACACCCATGTGGTGTAGTGCCTTTGAAGAGGGTGTTGAATCCCTGGAACTGGAGTTAAAGATGGTTGTTAGCCACCATGTGGATGCTGGGAACTGAACCTGAGTCCTCTGCGAGAGCTGCCAGTGCTCTTAAGCAGAATCATCTCTCCAGTCCCTGTTTTATTTTTAGTTATGTGTATGTGTCGTAGGTGGTGGAGGTCAGTCAGTTCTACTTCTTCCCCTCTCTCAAAGGGAAAATTAGCTAGGCTGTGTTTAGTTCTTTTGTTTTGTTTGGTTTTTGTTTTTGTTTTATTTATTTCTTTTTTTCTTTTTGAGACAGGGTCTCTCTGTAGCCCCAGCTGTCCTGGAACTCACCATGTAGACCAGGCTGGCCTTGAACTCACAGAGATCCATCTGCCTCTGCCTCCCAAGTGCTGGGATTAAAGGTGTGCGCCACCACGCCCAGCTTTATTTATTAATTTTTTAAGAGGGTCTCCCTGTCGCCCCAGCTGGCCTGGAACTCACAGACATCTACCTGCCTCTGCTTCCCGAATGCTGGGACTAAAGGTGTGTGCCACCGCGCCTGCTTATTTTTAGTTCTTTTGCATTTGCTTACTTCAAGTGTATGCTTCAGTGTTACATTTGAATAACAGAAGCATGGGGTCAGGGTGCTGTTTGTGTTCAGGCTGGCCCTGAACTGAGTTCAGCTGATTTTCCTGCCTCAGCCTCCTGAGTTGCAGGGACTACAGAAAAGAATGATTTTTATTAATATTTAGATATAAATTGTAAACAGTTTATTGCCTAGCTGTTCCAAATAATAGGCTTTAAATTTAAAGAAAAGTAGCTTTCTCCAGAGCTAAATGTAACAAGCAGAAACACTGACAGGTACATAAACTGTGTGATGGTGCACACTTGTCCCAGCACTCAGGGCAAAAGGATCACCTAAACCTGAGACCAGCCAGATCTAGCAGTTCTAGGTTAGCCTGAACTGCATGGAAAGACCCTATCTCAGAAACCTCTTGAGCACCATCCATTCTTCCCCCCACCCCCCAAAAAAATATCAGGGAAACAAAATAATTGTGTATTTGTGTGACTGGCACAGACTTTGAGTCCTAGCTCCTAGAGTGATTGGGAAGATCTTTTTGTTGGGGTTTGGCTTAAATGGAACATTGGGATTTGAAGCCTGATAGCGTGTCTCCCATAGCACAGTCATCCTCAGCATTTTGAGAGGCCTTAGACTATAAAGCCAGACTATAGTTTTCTGTGGGTGATGTTTTGGAAGGGAATTCAAGCTAAATCCAATTGCTCTTATATGTCAAAATGGCTCTTGACACAAGGGCCCTTGAGTACCAAGCTTCCTCAAACCTTCAGTGTCTCATCCTCTGCTCTGTTCTTTCTCCATCAGTCCTCTCAGCGTCCAGTGACAAGAGGCTGTATATGGGGGAGATTCAGTGAGGATATGGCATGGAAGACTGCAAGGCCTCAGACCTTGACTCAGACTGAGTAACTGCTGACATCAAGTGTGCCCAGGCAGGTTGACCTCCCTTCCAAGGACCATCATCAGCAAGCAGTTGGAGGTAGTGACCATATTACAACAGCCACTTGGATCCCATTCACCAGGATGACTGAGGCAGGCTCTCACAGGCCTCCAATACCATCTGCCAGATTTCAAGGATTGATTTCTCCTTTAAGAAAAACAATAAGGTATCTTCAGAGCCACAAATGTTGGGTTAGTTTGAGGCCTCCTGGTTTTTAATCTAGGCCGAAGGCATGAAATAGCAACTGAAATTTGCTTGTTGGGTTTGTTTTTTAATTTCTAATTCGGTAACAGACTTGTATGATATTTTCTTTCTGTGTTTCTCTGAGTCATTTTTTTATTAAAAGCCAAATAGATGCCTTTTTAAAAGAGCCTTGTGGATTAGATTTATTACTGTCTTTTCTGTGAGACTTGATGTGTCCAATAGATATAATCAGTTTACACTTCTTGAAGCTGTTGGCCTGGGGGGTTCCCCCCCTTTCTGTGTTTATCAGTAACAAATAGTTGTCTGTGGCTAGAAGCAGAGCCGCTAAGAGGTGATAAATATAAGATCTAAAAGAGCCTTGCTCTTGTACACTTGCATAGTCTAATGAGCAGGCTCTGTGTCTGCTCTCTCTCCTGTGCTGAGCACTTTTTTGAGCAACAGTCCCTGTACAGGGCTCCTGGAATGAGCAGGTTGCAGCAGCACCTCCTGGTAGACATGGCATTGGCCAGAATGCTACTTCCCATGCAGCTCAAGTAGAAGAGGAGGGTGTTTGGGTAGAATTTGGCCATGGCATTTTCTGAGCCTTTTTATGATTCTGTTTACTTGTCTGCCGTTTTGTGCTGATAGACATTAAGAAATACAGTTATTTGCCTTCTTCCACTAAGTCAGGTTCCTGTCTCCTTGGGCTCTCTGACTTTGTCCAGCACACAAACAAGCAGTAATGAATCCATCTGGCACCGGAAATAGAATGTGTTTTTTTAAACTTCCTCTTTTCAACCAGTTCTGACCATGTTTGGCATTATACCTCGAGCTTACAAACTTGAATTGTATACTTACTGTAAAGAGAAGGTGCTACCCTGTGTTTGGAGCAAAGTCATCCAACAGACACAATCCCTGTTGTGAGAGTCATCATTGCTGAGGAGAGCCAAAAAAAGATGGTGTCCTTGCCATCTTGAGAAATGTATAAACCAGTAGAAAAGATTGTTTCAAATAAATTACTTTTTTAGGCGAGCACATGCCAGAGATTTATTTAACTTATTAATGAAGGAACCAGCAGGATGGTTAAGCTCTCAAAGCAATTACTTCTAATACAGTGAATGAAGTTTGAATAAAGTACACTGGAAACACAGGGGGGAGCAAGTTATTGTGCCTGGGAGAGACACAGACATTTCACAGATGCTGCGGTTATGCTTCAATTGGGACAGGGAAAATGAGTAGGGCTTGCTGGGTGGATTTAAAAAAAAAGAAAACTGCCTGCTCCAAAAACAGCAGACGGGCCTGGGGTTGTGGTGTAGTTCATGGATCTAAGAACCCAAGTGTGATCAGAGACAGGAAGAGCAAACTGAAGTTGCAGAGTAAGTAGCCATGTCCTGGAGAGTTTGACCTTCAGCTACCTGATCCTGTAGGTTGAGGTTGCCACAGAAACCTTAGTTTGGGTCTAAAGGTTCTCTGACCAGAAACGTTTGGAAAAGACTGTTAAACAGCATGCAACTGGTTTCATTACTTGGAGCCTTAAGCATACAGAGTACTATGAGAGCAGGCAGACATGGTGGTACACACCTATACACCTATAATCACAGCGCTCCTACAGCAAGAGGAGAGACAGACAGAATTCGCTAGAAGCTCACAGCTAGTCCAAAGGACTCTGGCAGGCAGAAACAAGAGACCTGCCTCAGTATAACAAGGTATGAGAAGGGAACCAGCTCCCAAAAGTTGTCTTCTGGCCTCCATGTACATGACCTCCCATGCATACACTTACACTCACATGTATTATACACACACAACTTTTTTAATTTCCGAAGGGATTGGTGACTCAGACTTCTGGCCTGAGTACTAATTAATTACATATATGGCCCTGACCTTCAGTAAAACTGTGGCCCCAAATGGCAAACAATTTAAGTCTTTGTGCCTCCACAGAACTTAACCCCTTTTGTTGGTGTGTGTGTGTGTGTGTGTGTGTGTGTGTGTGTGTGTGTGTGTGTTTTGTTTTTGAGACAGGGTCTCTCTGTAGCTCCAGCTGGCCTGAACTTGGTGTGTAGACCAGGTTTAAATTTATATGTGTATGTATGTCTGCCTGCTTGTACTGTATGTGCACCACATGCGTGCAGTGGCTCAGAGGCCAGAAGAGGGGGATTGGATCCCATGGAACTGGGATCACACATCAGTTGTGGGTCACCTGATAGAGATGCTGGGATCTGAACTCCAGTCTTCTCTAAAAGCAGCAAGTGTCCTTTTTTTTTTTTTTTAATATTTTATTATTTTTATTTTTTGTGTATGAGTGTATTGCCTGCATGTGTGTTAGTGCACCCCGTTGTACAATGCCCGTGGAGGTCAGAGGAGAGCATTGAATTCCCCTGGAACTGGAGTTACAGACTGTTAGCCACCATGTGGGTGCTAGGAATCAAACCCAGGTCCTCTGCAAGAGCAGTCAGTGCCCTTAACCACTGAGCCATCTCTCCAGCCTGCAAGTGCCCTTTAAAAAAAAAAAAATTATGCTGGGTGTGGTGGTGCACACCTTTAACCCAGCACTTGGGAGGCAGAGGCAGGCGGATCTCTGTGAGTTCGAGGCCAGCCTGTTCTACATAGTGAGTTCCAGGTAAGCTGGGGCTTTTTGTCTCAAAAAGACCAAAAAAAAAAAAATTATGTGTATAAGTATTTTGCCTGCATGTATTTGGTGGTGAGTTTTGTTTTAATCCTTTATAAGCACCAGATCCACAAGCCTGTTTGTCCAGCTCCATCTACCCACCTGATCTTAATTGGCTTGGAATAAAGGACTTCAGTTTTGACATTGTACTTTAAAAAATAATTGTTAGTGTCTGTGCAAGCATGATGCATGTGTGTGAGCACCTGCCATGGCGCTCGCGTGGAAATCAGAGGACAACTTTGTGGAGTGGGTATTCTCTATCAAACGAGTCACCAGGCTTGTGCAACAAGCACCTTTACCCACTGAGCCAACTTACCAGCCCAGCACTGCACTTTTACTTTTTTTCTTACACATTTCTATTGTGTGTACATGTGTGGGTACACACAAGAGGCAGTCAGAGGACAACTTGAGAGTTGGTTCTCTCCCACCATGTAGATCCTGGGATTAGACTCAGGTCGTCAATCCAGCTTGATGGTAAGCACTTTTACCCAATGAGCCATCTTGCTGACCCCAAAACTACTCTTTTAAAAGTCTCCCAGTCCTTGAGTTGGTGATGACTGGAAGGAATGAGGTCCTAAAGACTTGAGCTATTATCTAACCTAAGCCCCTACAGTCCTTCCTAGGTCCTTATTCACGGATCCGGGTAGGAGCCATTAGCAGGAAATGGCAGCATCACTTAGGACTTGAAGAGAATAGAAGCCCCAGCCTGGGGAATAAAGATTTAAGCATAAAACATCTCCAGGGGGTGCAAATTGTCTCCTCACTTTGGGAGAGATGGACTGCTCCCAAATGAGTAACACCATCTCTGGTTTTCAGTTAATTTCCCTTGATGACTTCTGTCTCTCACATGTATGTTGCTGGCACTTAAACAGCCAAACTTCTTTTTCACTGGGTGGTTTCTTTGTGCTCTGAATTGTGAGGGAGTTGGATTTTCAGGTCATTTTTTTCCTGGCCCCCTGATGTAATATTTATGCTAGCCTGTAACCCCAGTCCCAACTGTGGACTCAGTGGTAAAATACTCACCTAGCATACCCAAAACTCTGAGTTCAGTCACCTCTATAGACCACATAAAAATATAAAAATAAATAAATATCACTGTTCTAAAGCAGGTTTTCTCAACAGCATCATGATGACTTTTTGGAGCAAGAAATACTTCCTGTATCCCTGGTCTCTACAGACTAGATATCTTCAGCACTCACCAACTATCTCCAGGCATCTTAAAATGTCTGATGAAACTGACCCAGGTTAAGGAGTAATGAAAGCATATAGGTGAGTTTCAGAGTAGAGTGAGAAAAGTCCTGAAGCCTAGGTGTCTGGTCTAACCCAGGATGGGTTGCAGAGGGCAGGGTTTCACCCAGGATGCTTGGGTGGAGGGCATGGGGCTTCACTTGGCCCCACAGGAGGAAAGGCTGCCATGTTAAATACCACCCCACCCTACCCGGACTTAGCCTGGGACATTAGCTGTCAAGCCCCAAAGTCTTCTGATTTGTTTTGGGGGTTTTGGTGCTGGGGATCAGACCCAGGACCTGTGTTCTACCACTGAGCTCCAGCCACAGAGTCTACAACCAAAATCTCTTGAAAGGAACAATTCTGTCTTAACCCAAATTGCCTGACTTTTCCCTAAGTCTCAAAAGCCCCTAGCCCAAAGTGCTGAGTTTTTTTTTTTTTTTTGGTCTTTTTGAGACAGGGTCTCCCCGTAGCCCCAGCTGGCCTGGAACTCACTATGTAGACCAGGCTGACCTTGAACTCACAGAGATCCACCTGCTTCTGCCTCCCAAGTGCTAGGATTAAAGGCCTTTGAGTTCTTTTACCTAAGTTTCTCCCCCTTTGAGATGTTAATAAGCAGCAGACTCCAGGCCTGTGGGTTAACAAATACTCCAGTTTTGTTAAGAAGCAACTCTGACAAGAAGACAGTCACCTGTCTTCTTTTTCTTTTTGAGAGGTCTCCCTGTAACCCCAGCTGGCCTGGAACTCACTATGGAGACCAGGATGGCCCTAATCTCACAGAGATCTGCCTACCTCTGCCTCCTGAGTGCTGAGATTAAAGGTGTGTGCCACCACGCCCAGCTGTCACCTGTCTTTTCTAGCTAACCTAGGTCCAGTCCCTCGACAAGATTAGTCTCGCCTTCAAAGTCACAGCTCTGTTATCTGTTTACTTGGAACAACAGGTGACTATACCTCACCTACAGGAGCTCATCTCTGACTAGCAGATGACTGGATCTCTCCCTGAAATATCTGAGGACTTAACATCTCCAGGGATTCACCTCTCTCTCCTGAAAGGGTCTACTGCCTTTGTACAACTAGAGGAGCCAGGGGAGGGAAGACAGCACCATTGGGTTGGTTTGTAAATAAACTGTTCAGGGGGTTAAGAATAGATGGGACTATGAACATTTATTCTCAGAGTGGGGTTTCCTTGGCCAGCAACATCAGCATCACTTAGAACATGCTAAAAATGCAAATTCTAGAGCCCCAGTGAGACGAGACTTAGAGGCTGATGGCAGAGCCAACTGTAGAGCTCTTGCCTAGCATAGCAGGGCTGGGTTAGGTGTCTAGCACAGCAAGAAAGGAAAAAAAAAAGGAAGAAAAACTTGTGGGGAGGGAGATGTTCAATAATCTGTTTGGACAAGTCTTGTAGGTAATTTTTTATTTTGTAATGTGTATGAGTGTTTTGCCTGCATGTATGCAAGTGTACCACGTACATACAATGTCTACAGAGGCCAAAAGGGCATCGGATCCCCTGGAACTGGAGTTACAGATGGTTGTGAGCCACTATGTGTTCAGAGGAACTGAACCCAGATCCTCTGCAAGAGAGGCCAGTGCTCTTACCCACTGAGCAATCATCTCTCCAGATCTGTCCGGGAAACCTTTTGTTGTTGTAGTGCTAGTGATTGAACTCAGGGCCTCACACATACTAGGCAAGCATTCTGCCACAATACTCCTCCCAGCTCATACCATCCAGGTGAACCTGATACATGTTTGAGAAGCATTGTGTTCAGAAAGTACCCATCTATGCTGGATAGCTTTAGTGTCAACTTGACACACCTGGGTTGAGGGAGCCTCAATTAGGGAATTGCCTCTATTGGACTGGCCTGTGGCCATGTCTGAAGGGCATCTTCTTGATGAGTGATGTGGGAGGGCCCAGCCCACTGTGGGTGGTGCCACCCCTGGGCAGGTGGGCCTGTGTTGCATAAGAAAGCAGGCTGAGCAGGGGCCAGGGGAGCAAGCCAGTAAACAGCATTCCTTCCAGGATCCTGCCCTGAGTTCCTACCTTGGGCTCCCTGATGAACTGTGACCTGGGAGATGTAAGCTGAATAAACCCTTTCCTCCCCAAGTTGGTAGTGGTCAGAGTATTTTGTCACAGCAATGAAGAAACAAACT
>NW_008330487.1:1044530-1045062 GCF_000622305.1 Nannospalax galili
TGTAGATGATGGAGGCCTGGCTTGTGAAGCTTTAAAGGGAAGCAGAGACGATCAGGGCTGTTCATGTGAGATTTTGGACTGAGAATGTGGGTTCTGGTTGGCTGGGGCTGAAGAATCAGCTGTGATTAAGAAGAGACCAGAACCTGAAGCAAAACCTTTGCTTTACTGGGACAATTGATGCTGGTTAGCTGGGGCTGAAAAATCAGCTGTAAGTAAGGAGAGACCAGCATCACTGAGGTGAAGTCTTCTGGGAGGTATTTCCTCAGGGTCAGCACACAGAGGGGACCCGAGCCTCCATCTCAAGCTTCTATAGAAGCAGGACTTGGTAATGAGTAAGAGTCTCCTGCATGGTTCTGGTGTTGAAAGCGTAAAGGGGGTCACAGAGAGCAGCTGAGTCTTGGCACTCTGAGAGGCCAGGGAAGGCCATAGGTGAAAGAACAGCTTCAGTTGCAGCAAAGACCACAGGATTGAAGGGGTTGTGGAGAGAATCTGGGGCTTTGCACCTGGAGAGGCCAGAAGAGACCATTGGGGA
>NW_008330487.1:1045983-1057917 GCF_000622305.1 Nannospalax galili
TGACCTGGGAGATGTAAGACAAATAAACCCTTTCCTCCCCAAGTTGGTAGTGGTCAGAGTGTTTTGTCACAGCAATGAAGAACAAAGACACCATCCCTCCTAGGGGAGCTGCAGAGACTTCGGCACACAGCATAGTCGTTCTTCACTGTTCCCTGGTCTTTGACACTCAGTGCTGTACGTGTGTTAAGTCACTGGGTTTTCACTTGTGAGGCAACAGATTCAAAGAAGAAAAGTAACTTACTGAAGCTCATCCTGATGGTAAGTGGAAAGGTGGGTTGTAAAGTGTAGCTGGATCCTACCTAGTCACCACAGTGCGGACCTTAATGGCTTCTTGTCTTGAATGCACACTAGAATCACCCAGGAGCTTTTAAAAACCCAGACTCAGGCTGTGCTCCAGACAAACTAAATCTCAGAAAAGTTCCTTAGGTGATTCCAAGGTACACTCAAAGTTGAGAACACTGGCACTGGCTGTGTCATCACTACCCCTGGGAGGGAAGGTGGCAGAAAGCCAAGCCCCACTCCCCAGTCCCCACCCCCTGTCACCAACTGACTTGCAAGGAAGTCACTGGCTTTCACGTGCACTTCATGAGCTCCAGGACCTTCCTCCCAAAGCCCCTGATTGGACATAAATTGAGGAGCTTAGCCAGAGAGCCACTGTGGTGTCATCTCTGCCTGGTAGACTGTGGAACTTTGTGTATAGCCTCGGAAAAGGCTCCTAACTTTTCCCAAGCCCCAAGTTAAAGTGGTATTGGGTGGCTCATTTATAGAGCACTTAACCTGCACGTGTAAGGCCTTGGGTTCCATCCTCAGCAGCACATAAAGGAGAAAAATGGGACAAGTGTGGTGGTGCACACATAATCCCAGCACTGGGGAGGCTGGGGCAGGAGGCTTGGCTCACAGAGATCCACCTGCCTCTGCCTTCTAAGTGTTGGAACTAAAAGTGTGTGCCACCACACACAACTAATAAAAATAATTTTTAAGAAATTTCCCCAGCACTTGGGAGGCAGAGGCAGGTGGATCTTTGTGAGTTCAAGGCCAGCCTGGTCTACATAGTGAGTTCCAGGACAGCTGAGGCTACAAGGAGACCCTGTCTCAAAAAGAAAAAGAAAAAAAAAAAATTTCCCAGTATTGAAAATACCTGGTAACTGTTTTTCAATCTGGAACCAATTAAGCTTTGTGCATTTGGCTATTCTGTCTCTAGTGTATCTGGATCTGAAATAGTCCCTCTGCCTTTTTTCTGAGTGAAATTAGCTACAAATGTATGCAGTTCTGTCTGCTGCTTTATACTGTGTTTGTTTTATAGTAATAAATGTTTTAAATCACCGAGCACCAAGTTAAACTGACACCTCCATGAGATAACCCACATTGGGGCCAGTGAGATGGCTCAGTGGGTTATAAACACTTGCTGCCAAATCTGACTTGGATTCCCAGGACCCACATGGTAGAAAGACAGAACTGACTCTGCAGGTTGTCCTCTGACCTCCACAGACACACCATGGCATTAGTGCACCCACCCTATGTTAGTTACTTTTCTGTTGCTATGATGAGACCTTGTGACCGAGGCATTTTACAGAAGGAAGAGTTCATCGGGTTTATGGTTCCAGAGGTACCATCATAGCAGGAGAGGTGTGGTAAGAGGCAGCCAGAGCAGAAAGCTGAAAGCTCACATCTTCAAGCAGGAAGCAAAGAGAGCAAGCTGGGCTAGGGGCAGGGCTATCAGTTCTCCAAGGCCACCCCCAGTGGGCTTCCTCCAGCAAGGCCACACCTTCTAAAGGTTCTGTGACCGGCTCCAAATGCACTATCAACTGACCAAGTATTCAAATACTTGGAGCCTGTGGAAGACATTTCTCATTCAAACTGCCACACACCTGCACACAAATAAATGTAAAAGGGAAAAAAGATGTGCCCCATTTATTCTGTGCTTTGTGTCTTCTCATGGACTTCTTTTAGAACAAGATAGATTCAAGCAGTTTAAATACAGTCTAGCTGGAGCTAGGGAGATAGCTCAATGGTTAAGAGCACTAGCTGCTCTTGCAGAGGACTGGGGTTTGATTCCCAGCACTCACGTGACGGCTAACAACTGTCCTAACTCCAGTTCCAGGGGCTCCAATGCCTTCTTATGACCTTCGTGGGCATTGCATGACAGGTGCACTTACATGCAAGCAATACACTCATACACATGAAATAAAAATAAAATATATTTTAAAAATATAGTCTAGCTTGCCATGATGGTGCACACCTTTAGTCCTAGCACTTGGGGGGCAGAGGCAGGCGAATCTCTGTGAGTTCAAGGCCAGCCTGGTCTACATAGTGAGTTCCAGGCCAGCTGGGGCTACAGGGAGACCCTGTCTCAAAAAAGACCCCCCAAAAATAAAAAATACAGCCTCTAGTAGATGCTACCAGAAACCTGTCTGTAAAGTAGGAGGCAGTGATTACAGAGGAGTTAGGGAAGGTTTTCCGGAGGAAATGACTCCCTGTGAGGTGAATCTTACAGAAATGGAAACTGTGGAGAAAAGAAAGAGCTAGAGGTAAGGACTGTCCAGGTAACTGGTGCGGGGGCGGGGGAGGAGGGGGACGACACACAATAGCACATGTCTCCAACTCTCTTGGTGTGTGCAAACCTTATATACAGCACTGTGTTGGGAAATCAGAGCAAAGACTGGGAATTGTTGGGACCTCAAAAGGGCCTTGAAAAACAGTTGGCAGCTTTGGCTTCATCCCCGGGAAAGAGCCACCAGAAATTTGTTGGAGCTCTGCACAGGTAGTGCAGCAGACCTCCTGCCCTCCCATAATCATTGTGGGGAGTGCTTGTGGGACCTAGGGAAGAGAGAAGATTGCACATCCAAAAGCTACCTTAGAAAGGTTGCTATGTATCCTAGGACACCTAAAAGCACACAGCCAAGACCAGTAAATTAGAAGAAGATAACAGCCAGGTGTGGTGGTGCGTGTCTTTAATCTCAGCACTCAGGAGGCAGAGGCAGGCAGATCTTTGTGAGTTTGGATCTCTGTGAGTTCAAATCTAGTCTGGTCTACATCACAAGTTCTAGGCCAGCCAGGGCTGTCTCTCAAAAACAAACCAGGAGTGAGGTGTGGTGACACATATTACAGAACTTCAAGTTTACCCTCAGCTACCTAGTAAGTTAGGGAGACCAGCCTGGGACTTCATGAAGCCCTGTCTAAAAAAGAAAATAAGCAAGAAGAGGATGGTGGGAGGGATAGAGGGAAGGGGGAGGAGAGAGGAGGACAGGGTATGGGGTGCAACAGAAGCTAGAGACCTTTTGACCAGAATTCCTGTGACCTATTGATTCAAGGACTAAAGCTTCACATGCTAAGCCCTGGGGAGGGTATTAAAAATCACAGCTACTCGGGCATGGTGATAGGCACTCCAGCTTTGCCACTCTGTGATTTTAAGATAGCCTTTTCCTAAGAGCCTTAGATGGTCATCTCCAGAGCCTATGGACTGTCTGCTGACAGACACCTGGGTGATGGAAAATGACAAGAGGCGGAAAACCAGCAGGGAAGGTGAATCCCATCAGGGCATTTGGGACCTGCTGGAGGGGCCAGCCTGAGCTGACTCCATCTGTCTGCCTTTTCACTGTTGGCTCCTAGACAAGCCTGGTACAGCATAATGAAGGCCCGGCAGCAGTGTGGGGCCGTTGGGAGAGGGCCTCCTCTCATCTCTCAATGTCCCAGCTCAGCTGGCCTCTGGGCCAACGGGAACTGAAAGCCCATGTGTCCTCCAAAGGCTGGTAGGAAAGGAGATTTGTCTCAGCTGTCACCAGATTCCATGCAGGAGACTCAGGGCTTCACAGCCCAGAGGAGGGGAAGACATTTTTCTACTCACTTCACAACTATCAGCTCCACTTAGGATTCCTGATCTAGACCCTTCCATCTATGTCCCCCTCCCCCAATCCTCTTCCTCCACGCTTGCCTGCCTTTTTTTTTTTTTTTTTGAGACAGAGTCTCGCTAGGTATCCCTGGCTGGCCTAGAACTCACTATGTAGACCAGGTTGGCCTCAGATTCATAGAGATCTGCCTGCCTCTGCCTCTGCCTCTGGAGCGTTGAGATTAAAGGTATGCCATCATACCTGGGTAACTTTTTCCTTTGAGACAGGGTTTCATGTAACCATGCATGGCCCTGATTCACGATGAAGCTCAGGCTGACCTCAAAATTGCTACATAGCTGAGATTAACCTTGAGCTCCTGATCCTTTACCTCCCTAATGCTGCAATCTGATGCTGCAATTACAGGCATGTACAACCATGCCCGGTTTATGTGCTGTTGAGGACTACACAGTGTCTCTTACAAGCTAGGCAAGCATTGTACCAGTTTAACCAGCTGAGCTACAGTCCCAGCCTTCCCAGACGTTCTTTTTTAAAAATTATTTATTTATTGTTTTATGTGTATGAGTGTATTGCCTGCATGTATGTGAGTGCACCCGTGTTGTGCAATGCCGCGGAGGTCAGAAGAGGCTGTTGGATCTCCTGGAACTGGAGTTAAGGATGGTTTGTAGCTGCCATGTTGGTGCTGGGAATTGAACCGGGTCCTCTGTAAGAGCAATCAGTGCTCCTAAGCGCTGAGCCATCTCACCAGCCTCATGATTTTATTTATTATTTTATGTGTATGAGTGTATTGCCTGCATGTAGGTAAGTGCACCCGTGTCATGCAATGCCCAAGGAGGACAGAAGAGGCTGTCTGTCGGATCCCCTGGAACTGGAGTTACAGACAGTTGTTAGCTGCCATGTGGGTGCTAGGATTTGAACCCAGGTCTTCTGCAAGAACAGTCAATGTTCTTAACCGCCAAACCATCTCTCCAGGCCCCCAGACATTCTTTCACAGAGTTTTGTTGAAGTTTTTGTTGTTGTTGTTGTTACTGTTTTATTTTATCTTGTTTTTTCCTTTTCAGATTTTTCTGTGGGCTTGAGATTTTTCAGGAAGATGGATGAAATGGATTGTCATGAGTTGGCAACAGGAGGCAAGAAATATGGGTAGAGATTAAAGAAAGGAAGCGCTCATCACGCAGTTGGCACATCTTTGCCTTTCTGTTCTTTGTTTTGGCAGAGTGAGGAATTGAACTCAGATCCTTGAGCACACCAGCCAAATGCTCTACCATTGAGCTACAATGCCCAGCGCTCTTCCCATCTGGCAATCTGTATTGCAACCATTATCTGAAATTTTCCATCAGATTCTCAAGCAAATTTAGCTCTCTCCCCACCATGCTGTCCCTCACATACATTCTGACAGTCTTGGCACTGCTTAAATGACCTGTTGCTAAGTTCTGCCTCTCTTACAGGCTCAAGAGTCACAAACTTAGATGAACCTAGATAGAGCTGTTGGGTTCAAGGAAATAAATGGTGCTGAGGCTTGAGTGGGCAGGGGAGTACATCCCAGCTACTTGGAAGACAGAGGCAGAAGAATCACTTAAGCTCAGGTACTCAGGCCAGTCTGGGCTACATAGACCCTATTGAAAAAAATCAGAGATTGTTGGGGCTGGAGAGATGACTCAGCAGTTAAGAACACTGGCTGTTCTTGCAGAAGACCTGGGTTTGATTCCAGCATCCACCTGGCAGCTAACAACTGTCTATAACTTCAGTTCTAGGGAATCTGACAGTCTCTTCTGCCCTCCACGGGCACTGCAGGACACAGGTGCACTCACCTACATGCAGGCAATACATGCATACACATAAAATAAAAATAATAAATAAAATTAAAAAAAATAAGAGTGCCACCAAGAACTTGGATCCGTCAATGCACTTACTTGGAGGCAAGCTGGTTAAGATAATAGGTTACAGCCAGGTGTGGTGGTGTACACCTTTAATCCCAGCACTCTGGAGGCAGAGGCAGGCAGATCTCTGAGATTGAGGTCAGCCTGGTCTACATAGTGAGTTCCAGGCCAGTTGGGGCTGCAGGGAGACCCTGTCTCGGCCTGTTCAATTTTTTTTCTATGTAGAAATACATGTTTTCTCATTTTGTTTGCTGTTTTGGGTTTTTTGTTGTTTTGTTTTGCTTTGTGTGTTTTTGTTTGGTGTTATAGCGGACTGAACCTAGGGCCCTGGGCATACTAGACAAGATACAGCCTCAGCCTTCTTTTTTACTTTTATTTACTTATTTATTTTGCCTTTTTTGAGACAGAGTCTCCGTTTTGGTCCAGTTGGCTTAGAACTCACTATGTAGACTAGGCTGGCCTTGAACTCACAGAGACTCACCTGCCTCTGTCTCCTGAGTGCTGGGACTAAAGGCAGGTGCCACTATGCCTGGCTTTTACTTTTTTTTTTTTTTTTTTTTTCAACTTCGAGACAGGGTTTTCCGAGGCTGACCTTGAACTCACTTTATTGTAATGTAGGCTAGCTTTGGATTTGTGATCTTCCATTCTCAGCCTCCCAAGTAAGTGGGATTACAGGAATGTAGCACCAGGCCAGGCTGAAAAAAATCCTATGCTTTTTGTTAAAGAATATGATCTACTGCTCAGAACAAAAAGTCTGCAAACTGCAGGGCAGGGTTTGGGTGAGACAGCTCTGCTGAGGTTGAACCGAGTATGGCCACTGCCTCATTATACAACTCTGGGTAAGTGAGCTAGCCTCTATGAACCTCAGTTTCCTCACCTAGAAAGTAGAGATGATAGGGAGCTGGAGAGATGGCTCAGCAGTTAAGAACACTGGTTGTTCTTGCAGAAGACCTGGGTTCAAATCCAAGCACCCACATGGCAGCTAACAACTGTCCATAACTCCAGTTCCAGAGGATCTGACAGACAGCCTCTTCTGTCCTCCTCCAGCATTGCACGACACAGGTGCACTTACCTACATGCAGGCAATACACGCATACACATAATGTAAAAATAATAAAATAAGCTGGGCATGGTGGGGCATACCTGTAGTCCCAGCACTTGGGAGGCAGAGGCAGGCGGATCTCTGAGTTCAAGGCCAGCCTGGTCTACATAGTGAGTTCCAGGACAGCTGGGGCTACAGGAAGACCCTGCTTCAAAAAGACAAACAAATAAAAATAAAATGTTTAAAAAAAAAAAGAAAGAAAGTAGAGATGATGATCACAGGACCTGCCTCACAGGGCTGTTATTCAATGATAAGTGAATGGAAGTCACACAGATCAATGCCTGGCAAAACGTGTCTGGCATATGCTGGTTGGTAAACTCTTGCTACTGAGGTGTTACATGGATTCCTATGTGGTTTTTGTTCTCTAGTCTCTGGCACAGAACTCACCAAACCTTTGACAGATAGAGGTGGCTTTGGTTTACTTCTGGTTTCTTCCAGTACTAGATAGAACTCAGGGCCTTGTGTGTGTTAGGCAGCCACTAATACCAAGCTATACACCAGGGGTATCTATTTTTGTTTTGAGACAGGGTCTCACTATGTAGCCCTGGCTGACCTGGAACACACTGTTGTAGGGAAGGTTGACCTCAAACTCACAGAGAACTGTGCACCACCGTGTACAGTCGTTTTATTTTACTTACTTTTTTTTTTTTCTTTTTTGGTCTTTTTGAGACAGAGTCTCCCTGTAGCCCCAGCTGTCCTGGAACTCACTATGTAGACCAGGCTGGCCTCGAACTCATAGAGATCCACCTGCCTCTGCCTCCTGAGTGCTGGGATTAAAGGCGTGCACCACCACACCTGGCATTTTATTTACTTTTTAAAAGTTATTTTTTTGTTATTTGAGGCAGGGTCTCCCTCTGGAGTCAAGGCTAAATTAAAAATCACTCTTTGGCTGGGCCCAAACTCTGGCCAGTCTTCTGGCTTCAGCCTCCCAATTGCTGGGATTACAGGTATGTGCCAGCATACCCAGCTATTTGGATTTTAAAAACATTGATTGAAATTGTGGTGTGTGTGTGTGCGCTTCATGGAACTCATGTAGAAGTCAGAGGACAACTTGAAGGAATCAGTTCATCAGTGTTCTCCTTCCACCTTGTGGGTACCAGAGATCAAACTCAGGTTGTTAGACTTCATGGCGAGTACACTTTACCAAATGAACCATCTCACTAGTCCTCACCCCCACACTTTTTGAGACAGGGTCTGTCTCATGTACTCCAGACTGACCTTTAACTAGTTATACAGCCAAGGGTGACCTTGAATTTGTGGTCCCCCTGTTGAGATTAGAGGAATGCACTGTTGAGCCCAGTTTATGCAGTGCTAGCAAAAGAGCCCTAGGCTTCCTGCATGCTAGGCCAGCACTATACCAAGTGAGCAAATCCTCAGACCCTATTTAGGATTTTTAATTTTTAGACAGAATTTCACTATGTAATCCAGAGCGACCTTGAACTTAGTGATTGTCTTGCCTCATCCTGTGGAATGCTAGTGTTAGAGGAGTACACCATCAGGCTGGCTCCAGGCCTTTTGAAATTCATGAAGTTCCCTTTATCATATCTGAGTTTATGCTTATAAGATGTCGTAGGGCAGCCCCTGGATAGCTTCAGAATGGGGCTGGTCACCAGAAAGGTCAAATGATTGGCAGATTGGAACTCTGTTCTTCTGTGAGGACTGGGATGGAGAAGTTCTAGAGATAGGGCTGTATGCAAACCCTTGAGCAGCTTCAGAGCTTCTAAGCTGGTGAATACTGAGCACCTCAACTCCACAGAGAAGAAATTCCTAGATGGAGGGCTCTCCCAGAGTAATTCTATGTAATTCTCTTCATCTGGCCATTCATTGGTATCTTTATTTGTTTTAGTATTATTATTATTATTATTATTATTATTATTTTTTTCTTTTTTTTTGTGTCTTTTGAGACAGGGTCTTCCTGTAGCCCCAGCTAGCCTGGAACTCTCTATGTAGACCAGGCTGGCCTTGAATTCACAAGAGATCTGCCTGCCTCTCCCTCAGGAGTGCTGGGATTAAAGGTGTGTACCACCATGCCCGGCTATTTATTTACTTATTTTTAGTCTTTGAGACACGGTTTCCCTGTAGCTCCAGCTGGCCTGGAACTCACTATGTAGATCAGGCTGGCCTTGAACTCACAGAGATCCGCCTGCCTCTGCCTCCCAAGTGTTGAGATCAAAGGAGTGTACCACCATGCTGGGCTATTATTATTTTTATCTATGTGTATGAGTGTATTGCCTCCATGGATGTAAGTGGACCCATGTCGTGCAATGCCCATGGACTTTAGAAGAGGGCATCAGATCCCTGAAACTAGAGTTACCGGTGGTTGTTAGCTGCCATGTGGGTGGGTGCTGGGAACTGAACCCAGGTCCTCTGCAAGAGCAGCCAGTGGTTTTAACTGCTGAGCTATCTCCCCAGTCCCTCATTGGTATCCTTTATAATAGACTGGTAAATGTAAGTCAAGTTCCTGCCAGGGTTCCACAAGCCATTCTAGCAAGTTGTATGATATGAAGAGGTGGGTCATAGGAGTCCCCATTGACAGCCTGTCAATCATCAGGATGAGTGGTGGCCAAAGGCTTGGGACTGGCCTCTGCAGTGGGCACAGGCTTGTGAGACTGAGGCCCTTACAGGGTCTGTGCTAAGTCCCAGGTAGTTTGCGTCAGAACTGAATTGAATCTTCAGACACCCAGCTGGTGTGAAGAATTGGTTAGTGACAGAAAATGTCCCAGAAGCTATAATTAGTTAGCATATTCAGTCCTCCAACCTGGGAGAAGGGGGATGATCAAGTTTAGCATTCAGCTAGCTTTTAAGAGAACATTCTTAGAGCCTTCAGTGTCTCACCCACAGAGGGTTCAGACCCTGCTTAACCTTGGCTTAGAGCAGGATGCACTTACCAACGCCCACTCCATCACACCTACCAGGCCTCCCTCCAGGCCTGACCATGATCCCACCTTCGTACTCAGGAAGTAGGGCTGTGCTCTGAGTCACATCGCTCCTTCATTCCTGAGTCCTGCTTCAATTTCCCCACAGCCTTCCCTGGTCCCTGGTTAGTCATCACTCACAATCATAGGTCCCCCTGATATCATCCCCAGTTCTGAACCTCTTGCTAGAGATGACTACTTCTGTTTGTCCAGTTGTGTCACCTCCAGCTGAGAACCCCAGGATTCAGGACGAAAAGAGGTCTGCCAGGAAGCAGGGCTGATGGGGTATGTAACCTCAGTCCCCTCAAGTCTGTGGACTTGCGCTGATTCAAGTCCTGGGAGGAAAAGGTAAGTCACCAACATACTGTCCTTACAAGGCTCACTATTTACTTCAGAAACAAAAACAAAGTCACACAAGGAAAGGAAGTTTTAGCAAGAGTCATCATGGAGGTAACACAGACTTGAGTGAGCCAGAGAGACACAGGAAGGTCAAGAAGAGGGGCCTGAGCTGAGATGCTGAAGATGCCTAGGAGGTCTCTGCACTACAAACAGATGCAAGAAGCATTCTGAGTAAAAGAACAAGCTTGGACCTTCCAGATGGCTCCGTGGGTAAAGGTGCTTGCCACTGAGCATGACGACCCGAGTTGGATCCCTGGGACCCATACGGTGGAAGGAGAGAGTTGACTCAAGTTGTTCTCTGACTTCCACAAGCATGCTGTGGCACAAGTGTGTCTCTACACATCTACACACACAAAGTAACAACAACAAAGAACAAACTCAAAACAAGGAAGGGTAAGAGGGAGTGGTGGGCCTGGGATTCATCGGGGCAGGATGTGGACTAAATGACTTGGGAAAGAGGTTAGTTCAGACTTTGAGTGAGGCGGTCAGGCCTATGTAGAGTCAAGAGCCTGGCAGGGTTGGTCAAAGGCCAGGAGAACTCTGTTATTCTAAATAAGATTTGAGACTGTGCATCCAGCACCTGGCTCTGTTAGGGCTGGCTGAATGGGAGCAGCCCTCAGAAGCCCACTGTCAGTCTGATACAGGG
Organism: Nannospalax galili; assembly: GCF_000622305.1. NCBI lineage: Eukaryota > Metazoa > Chordata > Mammalia > Rodentia > Spalacidae > Nannospalax > Nannospalax galili. The sequence continues at coordinate 1,056,771 of NW_008330487.1, forward strand.
AACTGACACCTGCCCTCTGGAAGAGTTGTAGGAGGGAGATCTGATATGGAGTCTGTACATCTGGGCTAAGCCACCATGAACTGTTCTTTTGTGGGAATTGGACTCTGGAGATGCTGATAAGCTGGGACTCTCTCCTCACATAAAATCATGCTTGTCATATCATTTTAAGGACATCACAGACTCTGGGAAGCCGGGCTAGTTGTGCAACCTGTCTGGACACAGCCGTCTTCCCCAGCAATGGCCTATGAGAAAGTCCTCACTATTATCCCAGTTGGTTATTTCTAAGAAGATCTGCACCTGTAGGATAGTAATGATCTGAGCAGGCTTTTGTTGTTGACAGTACTGGGGAGCAAATCCAGGGCTTTGTGCATGTATGTCCTGCATGTTTTAAAATATTTTATTTTTAAGTGTGTGAGTGTTATGCCTGCATGTAGATAGGTGCACCAGTGTCATGCACTGCCTAAGGAGGTCGGATCCTCTGGAACTGGAGTTAGATAGTTGTTAGCTGCCATGTGGATGCTGGGAATCCAATCCAGGTCCTCTGCAAGAGCAGTCAATGCTCTTAACTGCTGAGCCATCTCTCCAGCCCCTTATGCTGCATGTTTTAAAACACCACCTTTAACTGGGCATAGCGTTGTCTCATGTATGTCCCAGGATTTGGGAGGCTGAGGCAGGAAGATATATCTCTGAGAGGCCAGCATGGGGGCCCATGTAGACCCTGGGCTGTGAAGATTCTTAGGGGAACGTCAGAAACGCCGCAAGCTCACCTCTGGCTTCCGGGATCCCAGGATATACACGCTTAATAAATGCCAGTAGAAACAGGAAAGGAAGAAAATGCTGCCAGGCACTCAGGACAGAGGCTGGGACAAGGAGCTGGTCTGAGAACGGAAATAGGGGGTAAGTGGGAACCCCACAGAATGGGTGGATGGGGAAGCCCTCCAGCCGACTTCCCCATCCACATTGCAAGGGGTATTAATCCTACTTTGTTCATGAGGCCTCTGGGGGCCCAGAGAGGTAATATGATTTGCCCAAGGTCACACAGCAAGTGAGGAGCGGAGTCTGGATTTGACCCAAGGCTGTCAGCACCCTGAGCCCTCACTCTTCCACTTCACTCCTCGCCCCCTCCCCCACCCGCTTCCTCTCCCCT
>NW_008330487.1:1058183-1109093 GCF_000622305.1 Nannospalax galili
CGGGCGGCCGCGGCTCTGGGGACCGGGTGCTCCCGGGCCCGGCCCTAGTCGCCCGCCCCGCCGCCCCGGGGCGCCATCGGGAGGACACGGAGCCGCGCGGCGCGAGAAGGAGCCATGGGCAAGTGCAGCGGGCGCTGCACGCTGGTCGCCTTCTGCTGCCTGCAGCTGGTGAGCGGGTGGGGCGCGATCCCCCGGCCGGGGACCCGGGTGGCCGGGGACCCGGGTGACCCGGGACCGGGGTGGCCCGGGGAGCCTGCCCCGCCGCGGGCCGCCGCCTCTTTGTGTGCGCTCCTCGCCGCTCAGCCCCGCGCTCCTGAGCACGGTCCAGTGCGCACCGAGCTGGGGCCCCGCGCCGGGGCTCCACGCGTCCTCCTGCTCTGCACGAGTGGCCTCGCGTTGGGGGTGCGCTCGGGGACCTTGGCTCTCTTGGGGCTGGGGGTGTGTCCGAGGCTGGTCTGTGCATGCCCTGCCCGCGTGTTTCCCTTCTGATCGCTGCTGGCGGGGTCTCTCTAGCTCTGGGTCTCTGCCTCTGGGCTCCGCCCCTGTGAGTGTCTCTCACAAAGTCTCTCTCTGCTCCCGTGTGTGTCTCTGGAGTATCTCTGGATATCTGGCCATTTCTGCTCCGTGTTTGTCTGGGCCGTGGGATCTGAGACTCCAAGAACACTCAGCGGTCCTTTGTGTTGCTTCTGCCTCCGGTCACCCGCCTGACTGGGTGGCCTAGGATGAATGAAGAACTGCCTCTCTGGGGAGGGTCATTGGGAACTGCTGCATCTACGGCCTGCCTGACCTAGCCGGCACCGGACCTACCCTGGGGCTTTGGGCTGTTCATGGTGTCCCCCTACGTCCCAGGAACCCTCTGTTCCTTCCGTAGAGGGGTGGGGTCAGGCACAGAGCTCTCTGGTACAAGTCGATGGGGACACTTAGGGTTCTGAGAAGAATCACAACGTCTAGGGGACGGACGCTATGCCTGACCCAGCTTGGGAAATGAGGTCTTTGACTCAGAAGGGCCAGCAGAGTGAATTTGAAGGCTAAGGGGAACCAGTTTTACCACTGAACTGTGAATTGGGAGGATGATCAAGGAGAGACTGGAGTCCCCGGCTTCCCTTGGAGCTGAGATCCAATATCTAGGGGCTCTGGGCTGTCTTTGAGGCAGTGGTGGGTAGAAACTCCAGGCAGGACTCAGGTCTGCCAGTGAATTGGGGGTGCCTCAGGCCTCACTCCTGTGGGCCACATCATTAGGGTCTTTGGTCTGCATGCCGCTCTTGTCCTCCTCCCAGCAGGTGCAGAGGATAATGGAGACTGAGGCTTTGAGCAGGATGTGCAAGTGTTCTGTCATCTCGTTTCCTTTTTGGGGACACCAATCCCCAAACCTGCCATCCGTAGCATTTTCCTTTTGGGCCATTGTAGGACCTCTTCTTCCCCAGGTTTGGAACCCTAGTGATGTCCCCTCACAGGGACACTTGGGCCTCCTGTCTGCCAAGTGTCCATCCCCAAGGGTGGTGGAGGGGATTAGTCACCACCAGGTAGTTTAGAAACTCCAGAAGCGCAGAAATGGCCTGTTTGGTTCCCTGCTAAATCCCCAGCAGCTGGAACAGCGGCCTGCACTTCATTAATATTTGTAAACTAAATGAAGGAATCGGTTATTTGGCAATTCTGGGCTGGTAGTAGAAATATTCTCCTTTATCTACTTTGAAGAACATAAAATGCTAAGAAATCTTCAAACTTTTCAGAGCATTCCTTTTCTTTGTTTTTAAAAGATTTTTATTTTTTAATTATGTGTGTGTGTCTGAGTGCAGGCAGGTGCCTTTGAAGTTCAGAAAAGTGTGTCAGAGCCCCTGGAGCTGGAGTTACCTGCAGTTTCGAGTCACCTGATACGTGTGCTGGACCAAACTCAGATCCCCTGGCCGTGGAGTGGGTACTCTTAACCAACACCCCCCCCACACACCCAGCCATCTCTCCAGCTCCAAGGATTCGTTTCCTGCTTTTGTTTGTTTTAAATGTGGCTCTCTGTAGTTCAGGCTGGGCTTAAACTCTCTGCAGTTCTTCCTGCTTCAGCCTCCTGAGTGCAGGCATTACAGGCATGAGCCATCATACCCAGATTAATTTTCAAACTTTAGACTACATTTTTTTGTGTTTTTTTTTATGGCATATCTTTTCTAAATAATTCTTTTTATTCAAGAAAATAAAAGAAACTGCAAGAATGCATATACACCTGTTTCTCTAAGGCCATGAACTAGTTTCCTAAGTTGCATTGTTTCATTCAAGTAACAAGCCCTTAGAGAGTCGGGGATCGGTAGAGCAGACCCGTCACCCCCACGTAAAGACTACATTTTTTTGAACAGGGTCTCCCTGTAGCCCTAGATGGTGTAGAACTTGCTATGTAGACCAGGCTGGCCTGGAACTCAGAGATCCACCCATCTCTGCCTCCTTTTGGAGTGCTGGGATTAAAGGTATGTGCTACTTACTACTCCTGGCTAAACTATATTATTTTAAGCTTAACAAGTGATGTGCCTATATTAAGAAATGAATAAATACTCCTAGAGCAGACTATGGAAGCAAGTCTTCTTCTTCCTATGCGTGGTGCTCTCCCCAAAGGTGGATCTGTTAGCAGTTTATCTTGTGCCCATTCTCAGCTGCTGATAATAGCTAGCTTTGGGGAGCATGTACTTGGTACCAGCTTCCTTACGAGCACTTTTCCATGAGTTAACTCATTTAACCTTCTTTGTGACCCTGTGATGTAACTTACTCAAAAAGTGCTATAGGAGCTGGGATCCAGGCAGGAGGCCAGACTCCTCTGTTGCCTTATTTATAGCATAAGAAGCTGCTGGGGGTGGGGTGGGGTAGGGAGGAGCAAAAGTGGTTCAGGGGTCTCCCAGCCTCCCAAGTTCTTACTGCAGAGTTCCAGCCACTCTTTCACCAGCAGGAAGCCCGCTTAGGCCTGGGTGGGATTCCACTTCTCCCACACCCTACCTGGGAGGCTTCAGCAGCTCCTGAGGTTTACATAAGACCATTTAGGAAGCCCTCCATGGAGGGACTTGAAGATCGGTCTCTTGGCTCTATTGCTCTGAGCTGATTGCAAAGAGGGTCCCTCCAGCTGTCACTCACTAACCCCCTGGAGTCCCTGCAGCCTGGCAGCTTCCAAAATGTGTTCTCTGGTTGTTGAATGCCTCAGCCTGAGGGGAGAGGGAGGCTCAGTTTTCTCATCCAAAGCACTGAGTGATTAAAGAGGCTGTTAGCTATTTTTCAGTTGAAAATGTAAGAGGAGAAACTATTGTTTTCTTTTACCAGCGGGTTTAAGCTCTATTGCGAAGCAAGCCGCTTCCATACCTTGGAATGTGTATGTGTGTATTGCTTGCATTACCTTTCTTTGTATCGGGCTGGGCTTGTTTGGGATGAAGGAGCAGAGCAGGAGGTGAGTGGGGTGTCAGGGGAAGCAGGTGGGGCCTGTGTCATTGACATAGACAAGTGTGGGGCTGAAGGTTAGGCTCTGGAGTTCGACCTGAGCCATCTGGATTCCAAGTCCCTCTGTTACTTCCTGGCTGTGTGATCTTGGGTGATTGCTTTCCTTTCTTTTTTTTCTTATTGTATTTATTTATTTTTTTAAAAATTAAATTAAATTAATTAATTTATTTTTGGTCTTTTTGAGACAGGGTCTCCCTCTAGCCCCAGCTGTCCTGGAACTCACTATGTAGACCAGGCTGGCCTTGAACTCACAGAGATCCGCCTGCCTCTGCCTTCCGAGTGCTGGGATTAAAGACGTGTGCCACCATTATTATTTATTTTTATTTTATGTCTATGAGTGTATTGCCTGCATGTATGTGAGTGCACCCGTGCGGTGCAATGCCTCAGAGGTCAGAAGAAGATGTTGGGATTCCCCTGGAACTGGAGTTAAGGGTGGTTAGTAGCTGCCATGTGGGTGCTGGGAATCGAACCCAGGTCCTGTGCAAAAGCAGTCCGTGCTCTTAACCGCTGAGCCATCTCTCCAGCCCCCTATTATTTTTATTTCATGTGTATCTATATATTACTTGCATGTAGGTAAGTGCACCCGTGTCATGTTGTGCAATGTCTGTGGAGGTCAGAAAAGGCTGTCAGATCCTCTGGGACTGGAGTTAAAGACAGTTGTTAGCTGCCATGTGGGTGCTGGGATTTGAACCTGGGTCTTCTGCAAGAAAAACCAGTGTTCTTAATTGCTGAGCCATCTCTCCAGCCCCCTTTTTTTAAAAAAAATTGTATTTATTATTATTTTTATTTTTTAATTTGGGAGTATATATATTTATTTATTATGTGTATGTGTGCTTACTTCCTGGGAGTAGGTTGTCTCCTTCCACCATGTGGGTCCAGAGGATTGAACTCAGGTCATCAGCTATTTATTATTTTTATTTTATGTGTGTGAGTGTATTGTCTGCATGTAAGTGAGTGCACCCGTGTCTTGCAATGTCATGGAGGTCAGAAGAGGGCTTCGGATTCCCCTGGAACTAGAGTTAAGGACAGTTTGTAGCCGCCATGTGGGTGCTGGGACTCGAACCTGGGTCTTCTGTAAGAGCAGTTGGTGCTCTTAACCGCTGAGCCATCTCTCATTTAAATTTATTATGTGTATGAGTGTTTTGCCTGCATATATGTAGGTACACTGTGTCATGCAGTGCCTGTGGAGGCCAGAAGAGCCCATCAGATCCCCTGGAACTGGAGTTACAGATGGTTGTTAGCCACCATCCATGTAGGTGTTGGGAACCAAACATGGGTGGTCTGTAAGAGCAGCTAGTGCTCTTAATTGCTGAGCCATCTCTCCAGACCCTTTGTTTGTTGGTTGGTTTTTGTTGGTTTTTTTTTTTTTTTTTTTTAAACAGGGTCTCCCTCCACAACTGGCTCTGGAACTCTCTGTGTAGATCAAGTTGGCCTCCATTTCACAGAGTTCCCTCTGCCTCTGCTTCCTGAGTTCTGGGATTAAAGGTATGCACCACCATGCCAGGCTGTTGTTATTAAGACAGTTTCACGTGGTAGCCAGGCTGGCTTGGATCTCACATATAGACCAAACTGGCCTGGAACTTGTGGTGATCCTCCTGCCTTAACCTCTGGAGTGCTGGGATTACGGATGTGCCACCATGCCTGGCCACTTCCCTTCTCTAAAGCATAGTTTTGTTGCCTGTCAACAGTTCCTGATTTTTTTGTGTGTGTCTGTACAAATGTGAATATATGCAATACCCAGAGAGGATGTTGGATCATCTGAACTGGAGCTACTGACGGTTGTTAGCCACCATGTGAGTGCTGGGAACCTTACTTGGGTGCTCTGCAAGAGCAGTTAGTGCTCTTAACTGCTGAGCTACCTCTCCAGCCCCCCCCACCTTACTTTTTGAGACAGAGTCTCTCATTGAAACTAGATCTCACCAGGTTGGCTGGCCAGCAAGCACAGAGATCCTCCTATCTTACACCCCTCTCTAAGGGGATCACATGCACAGGCAGCTGTCTATGACTTTTACATGGTGCTGAGGAGTTGAACTCAGATCCTCATGCTTGTGTGGCATGCGCTTTACCCACTGAGCCATCTCCGCCAGCTTGTAAGTTCCTGGTTATTAGGATTATTGTGGGGGTTGCACTCAAAATTATTAGCCGTGCCAGATAGAGGAAGCAGTTCATAAACTATACTGTGGAATTGTAGCCCAGATATACCCAGGTGTTCCTGTACCTTCTTCTGTAGGAAGCAGCAGGTTGTTGGGTGCTGAGCTGAGGGCCAGGGGGGCCTGTACTCCAGCTCTGTCCCTGACATCTTGCATATTTTGGCGTCTCTACCCAGTGCAGACCTGATTTTTCCATCTGTGAAATGGGAAGGACCAGAGGCTTGCCTTCTGGGGTCCTGCCAGCTCTCCCTGTCTGGGACTCTCTGAGAGTGTCTAGGCTGGGGTTGGAGTTTTGCGGTTCCCCTCTGTTCTACAGAACCTCTTGGGTCCTTTGGTCTCCTGGGTTCTTCTTGCTGTAGCATGTTGATGTCATTAATTCAGGTGACTCCCTAATTTTTATTCTTTTGCATATTTCCTCCTCTGGGCAAACTCTGCCTTTCCTTCCTCATTCATGTCCTTCCAGAACCTACCTGGCCACTGTTCTTCTGATAAGGGGATGAACCCGGGATGTTTGCCCCAGGGACTCATCATTGGTTTCTTCATCATCATCATTATCCAACTCCCCACTCCCCTACCCCCCCACCCCCATTTCAGGAGGCCTGTGCTAAGCACTTTATATGCATTACCTCATTTAATCAAATGAGCTTACATATGTAAAGTGCTTGGCAAAGTGCCTGGTACATGTTAAACGATCAATATACGCTAGCCATTTTCCTGCCTTTACCCTTCTTAGTATCATAATTCCACAGCATGAGATGGTGGTTTTATTGTCCCCTTTTTCAGATGAGGAAATTGAGGTTCCCCAGGAGGTTTGCCTGAGGTCACCAAGCTATTCTGTGGTAGAACGAGAAAGCCAGCCCATTTCTGCTTCTTGGAGAAGCTGTGAGCTCATACCACACCAGCCTCAGTTTCCTCATCTGAAACAAAGTTCTGATGGGCTCATGCATCCTGCTGTACTGTGAGCCTTGGGAGTGGGGGGTGTCGTCCCCCCTGCCATGGTGGTTCTTATCCCAGCTCTTTGACCTTGGGCTGATGCATTCTCCTGGGGCCACAGCTTCTTTCTCTGAGTAAGGTACCAGTCCTTACCACCTCAAAGAGTGGTAGAAAGGTTTTTCTTAGGTGCCAAGCACATAGTAGGTACTAAAATAATAATAATAATAATAATAATAATAATAATAATAATAATAATACTGTATTGATGCCATCTTTTTTATTCCCCTTCTGGAAAGCTCTTTGCTTTCTGGAAGGTGGTGGGTGGGTGAGGGGGGAAATACGCAGCTTCCAGCTGAGCTGCTGCGAGTAATGGCCTGAAACGTGGTCCAGCTGATGGATGTCGGTTATTAGCAATAGTTGTTGGAGGGAGGTGGCTGGGGGGGGCTTGTGCTCCACAGCACCTGCAGCTGCAGGCTTATGGCTTCTCCTGAGGGTCCCACTCTGTGCCTGGGGCTTGAGGTCCTTGGGCTGTCCAGGCCACTGGTGTCTTCTGTTCCTTAGTCCCCTGTGGACAAAATGAAGCTGGGAGATTCCATCATTTGGGCAGATGGGCAGACAGAGACAAGACAGCCCTCTGAGTAGCCTGCAATGAGCAGAGCCATGGGGAATGAGGAGGGCTCTGGGGACCAGTGGTGGTTGCTTTGCAGGGTGGGCAGGAGAGTGCCTGTTAACTGACGGTGAATGACAGGGGTCAGGAGCACAGCTCTGGGGTCAGACAGACATTGTTGCCACCTCCTCACCTATATGAAGTAGTCAAAACAAGGCACATGGCAGTTTTGGTGAAATGAAAGAGCCAAATGGGAACCTGGCCCAGAGAAGTACTCATGACCAGAGGCTATTTGCCTGTGGCTTCTCCCCACTTCGTCCTCCTCCTCCTCCTCCTCTTCATCCTCCTCCTCCTCCCCTTCTTCCTCCTCCTCCTCCCCTTCTTCCTTCTCCTCCTCCTCCTCCCCTTCCTCCTCCTCCCCTTCTTCCTTCTCCTCCTCCTCTTCATCCTCTTCATCCTCCTCCTCCCATTCTTCCTTCTCCTCCCCTTCCTCCTCCTCCTCCTTCTCTTCCTCTTCCTCCTCTTCCTCCTCCTCCCCTTTCTCCTCCTCTTCCTCCTGCTCCTCCCCTTTCTCCTCCTCCTGCTCCTCCCCTTCTTCCTCCTTCTCTTCTATTTTTGTTCTTTGAGACAGGATCTCATGTATCTTGAGCTAGCCTCAAATTCTTGATCCTCTTGCCTCCATGTCCTAAATGCTGGGATTGTAAAAGTGCATCACCATGCCCAAGTCTTCATTTCTTTATGTGGAAAATATGGGGCTCCATGGGAAATAATCCCATCCTTCTGTGTGCTGCCTGCTATGAGCCAGGCGCTTTAGGTTCATGTCCCTTGGTGCTATCTGGTTTATCCATGGATCCATAATAGTAGGTACAGGCTGGGCATGATAACTTATACCTGTAAGCAGCATTCAAGAGGCTTGGGCAGGAGGATTGCTGGGAATTCCAGGCTAGCCTGGGCTACAGAGTGAGCCTGTCTTTTTTATTTATTTATTTATTTACTATTTATTTATTTATTTATTTATTTATACCATGGGGGAGCACATGTGCGTTATGATGCATGTGTGGAGTTCAGAGGGAAACTTACATGAGTTGGTTCTCTCTTCCTACCATGTGGATCCTGGGGCTGGAACTCAGGTTGTCAGGCATAGTGATAATTAGCTTTATCTGCTGAGTCATCTTGTCGCCCCCTTTCTTACTTTTTCTGGTGTGTGTATGTGCTTGTGTATGTATGTGTTGCCTGCATGTGTGTGAGTGCACCTGTGTCATGCAATGCTGTGGAGGTCAGAAGAGGGTGTCAGATTCCCCTGGAACTGGAGTTAAGGACGGTTTGTTGCCTCCATGTGGGTGCTGGGAATCGGACCTGGGTCCTCTGCAAGAGTAATCAGTGCTCTTAACTGTTGAGCCATCTCTCCAGCCCCCTATTTTTTTTTTTTTAATCTTTAAAATTTTATGTGTGAGTGTTTTGCCTGTAAGTACCACATGTGAGCAATGCCGGAGGAAACCAGAAGAGGGCGTTGGATCCCTCCCCTGGAACTGGACTTAAGGATAGTTGTTAACTGCGGTGTGGATGCCGGGAATTGAATCTGATCCTCTGTAAGAGCAGCCAGTGCTCTTAACCCCAGAGTGAGATTCTATCTTTAAGAACAAAAACAAGCTGGACACGTGGGCACCTTTAATTCCAGCACCTGAGAAGGAGAGGCAGGCAGATCTCTGAGTTTGAGGCAAGCTAGGTCTATGTAGAGAGTCTCAGGCCATCCAGAGTTACATAGTGAGACCCTGTCTAAAACAAACCGACAAAACAAAACAGCAAAAGGGCTAGCAAGATGGCTCAGCAGGTACAAGAGCTTACCAAGTAAGCCTGGCAACCTGAGTTCAATTCCTAGGAACCACGCAAAGGTGGAAAGAGAGGACTGACTCTATAAAGTTGTCCTCTGATCTCTCCATACCCCCTCACATCATATATACAAACATCATCATGATCGTCAACATCATCATCATCATAAAGGGCTGGTGAGATGACTCGGCAGATAATGGCAATTGTCACCGAGGCTAATGACCTGCATGCATGATCCCAGCACCACATTAACTGGATGTGGTGGTACATGCAAAGTCAGGAGGTTAAGGTAGAAAGAACAGAAGGTCAAGGTTATCCTCAACTACATAGTGAGTTTGAGGTCAGCCTGGGCTACATGAGATCCTGTCCAAAAATAAATAAATAAAAACTGGATCCAAGCCATGGAGTAGAGCTGGGGTTGGAACTGGAGCTGAATCCCAGTGTCTTGTCCTTTTCTTCCTGTCCTGGCCTGGAGAGGGACAGGGTTTAATTCAGAGATTGATGGAGAGCCTGAGGCAGCAAAGCACACCTCCTTTCTCAGGATACTCACTTCTGTCAGCAGGGTGGGAGGATGAACACAGAGGTTGGGGATGAGCTGTTAGCTGTAGTGGTGTGTTTCATGGCTTATCCTGGCCTCCTGGCCCTGCATCTCAAACCAGCTAGGGGATCTTGAACTTAAGATCTGGCTGGCTTTGGGTACCAATTCTGCCTCTTTGTAGTGGATGACCTTGGGCAAGACACTTAATGTCTCTGAACTTTAACCTACACTTTCCTAAGCTAGGATAGCTATAACCTGGTTCTACACTGTTGGGAAACTTTTTTTTTTTCACTTTTATTTATTTATTTTTTTATGTGTATGAGTGTATTGCCTGCATGTATGTGAGTGCACTTGTGTTGTGCAATGCCTTGGAGGTCAGAAGACCTCCTGGAACTGGAGTTAAGGACAGTTCATAGCTGCCATGTGGGTGCTGGGAATCGAACCTGGGTCCTCTGCAAGAGCAGTCAATGCTCTCAGCCATTTCTCCAGCCCCTGGGAAACTCATTTTTTAAAATTTTATTTTGGTCTTTTTGAGACAGGGTCTCCCTGTAGCCCCAGCTGTCCTGGAACTCACTGTGTAGACCAGGCTGGCCTCGAACCCACAGAGATCGCCTTCCTCTGCCTCCTGAGTGCTGGGATTAAAGGCGTGTGCCACCACACCCGGCAATTATTTTTATTTTATGTGTATGACTGTTTTGTCTACTTGTATGTAAGTGTACCACGTGTGTGCAATGCCCTCAGAGGCTAGAAGAGGGCATCAGATCCCCTGGAACTGGAGTTAGGACAGTTGCTAGCCATTATGTGGTTGCTAGGAACCGAACCTGGATCCTCTGTAAGAGCAGCCAGTGCTCTTAATCGCCAAGCCATCTCTCCAGTCCCCAGGAAACTCCTTTGAGATAAGATATGCAGAGCTGGAGCTCACAAAGGTCTTGAACCCTTGAATGCTTAGGATAGGAAACAGAAGGTTCTTTGACTCTGAAAGTACTTGGGGCAGACACTAGATCCTGTCTCTTCCTCCACTGGTGGAAGGCCTGGTGAAGCCGCAGTTCTGTTTAGTCGTGTGTACTTGATCTCCCTTGATCTGTGAAATGGGATAATAACAGCAGCCAACTCCCAGGGTTGTAAAGAGTGTGACCTGAAGCTGGGCTGTCTCATCTTGGGGTATGAATAGATCCCCAGCTGTGACTCAGAATCCTGGGGTCCTGATACCCACTTGCCAGATTTCATTTTCCCCAGTGAAACAGGGAATTGGAGAAGGGTATTGAGCTCCAGTATTTTCAGACTATAGAGTCTCTGCAGGGGTGGATCACTGTGAGTTCGGGGGCAGCCTGGGCTACGTAGTGAGTTCCAGGACAGACTGGGCTATAGACCCTGTTTCAACCTCTGACTTTTGCCCCCTCCCCCTCAAGTAAAGCCAATTGGCTCTCCAGGGGTGAGCTGATAACCAGGTGGTGTGTTGCCCGTCCACATCTGTGATTATGTGTGCAGGTTGGGTGACTTCTTGGACATGTAATAAATCTAATAATGAGCCAGGTTTCTGGAATCACCAGATGCCACATCTTAAGTGCCAGCAGCATAAAATGCTATCACAAATAATGAAGTGTGTTCTTAGGTCCCTCTGCCTTGAGCCTGCTTCTTCCTGACCCCACCCTAAGGCAGGACCTCTTGGAGGTCTAGGTCCCAGAAGCAGAGAAACAGGAGTATGGGGGCATTTTACCCCCTGCTTGAGAAGAGGCAGCCTCAGCTTTTCAGAATAAGGGTTCACACCTAAGTCTCTTTTCTTTTGGGAGGGGGGCAGGTTCTGCAGCCCCAGCCTGAACCAGAGATGTGGGTTTTCAATTACACAATTAAATGCACAATTAGGCATAATTACCAGTACTTCGAGCCCAAGACTGCTCATAATAGGCGTGTAATCTACTGCAGCCTCTGTTTATACTACTCAGTGCGTTCCCTAATGATGCTGAGATGCCTTCACACTGCACTGTTGTCATGGAGACGAGCCTGTCGCCACCATGCAAAGCTGACAAATAGTGCTCTGGTCCTGGGCCCTTGGATTGCTTCCAAGGCCTCTGCAGATACCTTGGGAGTGGAGGGGCCACTCAGGTTGGTCAGGAAGGCAAGTTAGTCCTTCCTGTCTTTCAACGCTCCTCCCTATACAAGCCAGCCTTGGAGCCAGCAGGTAGTCCCCAAGGGGAGCTTCAGGCCCCACAGAATCCTCCAGCTACTCAGTGGTAGAAGGTCCTGTGGAAATCCATCCCAGCATCTCGTAGTCACAGAAAAGCCAAGGTCTGGACAGTTCTACTATACTTGGCATTCAAATGTACCTGACTCTGTGACCTTGCACAGTGGAACTCTGTTTCCCAGTAAGTAAAACTGACCATGGAGTCTCTGGGCGTGGTGTTCTCTAATAGAGATTTACTGGGCTTTTAAGATGACCCTGAACTCCTGATCCTGGTTCTGCCTCTCAGGTACTGGGGTTTCACCACCTACCTGACCCCTTTTTTGGTTTCGTTCTATTTTTCTATAGTTAAGAATGTTGCTGGGCTTGGTAGCCCACGCCTTTAATCCTTGCACTTGGGAGGCAGGGGCAAAGGGATCTCTGAATTCAAGGCCAGGCTGGTCTACATAGTGAGTTCCAGGCCAGCTGGGGCTACAGGGAGACCCCATCTCAAAAAGACACCCCCCCAAAAAAAGGATATTGTTTAGTGTGTGTGTGTGTGTGTGTGTGTGTGTGTGTGCATTCATGCCATGGAGCATGTGTGTGAGGGCAGAGGAAGAGAGTTTGTTCTCTCCTTCCACCTTTATGAGGGTTTGCGGGATCAAACTCAGGTCACCAAGCTTTTACCTTTAACCACCAAACCATCTGACCCAACAATATTATTTATGAATAACCTACTATGTGCCAGCTCCTGGGAACACAGATGGGTCAGACAAAGCAGGCCACTTAATGGATGGTGTTGTACGGGAGACCTTCGATCTGTCTGTAACTAGTTTTCTTTCCTTTCTTTTATGGTGCTGATAATTGAAACAGGACCTGGCTCCTGCTAGGCGGGCTCTGTACCGCTAAGCCACGCTCCCAGACCTTTTAGTGACTTCTCTATAATGCAGGAGCAGCCTGTTCCTTGCAGGGTCCCTGTTGGTGTTCCCTGTCCTAACTGGCACTAAGCGAGCTGTGTGCAGGCACTAGACTGAAGTTTATCTGCCCTGTGCCGACCTTCAGCATTCATCCTGTTGTTCCCACTTGGTGGATGGAGCAACCAGAGGCACCGAAGGCTTGTTAAGAGCCTTGTCCAAGGTCCTGACAGTGGGTGACAGGCAGAGCAGGCATCCAACCACCAGGTGTCTCACCCCCATGGGTGTGTCACTTCCCTGGAGTCTCCTGCTGGTTTTCCTTAGAGAATGAGACACTTGATTGGAGGGACAATTACTCACCTGGCATAGCTCGGGACTCTTCTAACTTTTTGATTCCCTAATTGACAGGAGAAAGGCCAGCTTTTTCAGAGGGACTGTCAAATGTCAATTCCACCCTGGCACTAACTAGGAAGACAATCCCAGAAATGATCTGTGACTTGCTATTCTAGTTTGCTTTCTGTTGCTGTGATAAAACTGGGATCAGGGGCTGGAGAGATGGAGATGGCTCACTGGTTAACAGCACTGGCTACTCTTGCAAAGGACCCAGATTCAGTTACCAGCACCCACATGGCAGCTAACAACTATCTGTAACTCCAGTTCTAGGGGCTCTGACACCTTCTTCTGGCCTCCGAGGGCATCTTCACAAACATTTATGCACTCGTATTTGTAAATAGAAATAAATCTTTTAAAAACTCACGAAGGGGCTGGAGAGATGGTTCAGCAGTTAAGAGCACTGGCTGCTCTTCCAGAGGACCCGGGTTCAATTCCCAGCACCCACATGGTGCCTAACAACCATCTGTAACTCCAGTTCCAGGGGAATCTGATGAACTCTTCTGACTTCCATGGGCATTGCAAGACACGGGTGCCCTTACATACATACATGACAATACACTCATACACAAAAAATAAAAACAATAAATAAAATATTATAAAAAGAAAATATAAAAAAAAAACCTCGGGGTCTGGAGAGATGGCTCAGTAATTAAGAACACTGGTTATTCTTTCAGAAGACCTGGGTTTGAATCCCAGCACCCACATGGCAGCTAACAACTGTCCATAACTCCAGTTCCAGGGGATCCGATGGCCTCTTCTGTCCTCCTTGGGCCTTGCACGACACGGGTGCACTTACCTATGTGCAGGCAATACACACATACACGTAAAATAAAAATAATAAATAAAATATTAAAAAAAGAATATCTTAACAAAACAAAACAAAACAAAACAACAACAACAAAAAAACCCTCAGGAAAACCAGAACCCAAATCAACTTGGGAGGAGATGAGGAAAGGATTTGTCTTAACGGTCCATCATGGCAGGAACCTGGAGGCAGGAATTGAATGAAGCAGAGACCCTGGAGGAATGCTGCTCACTGGCTTGCTCTCTGGTTTGTTCAGCTATACAGCCCAGGCCTACCTGCCTAGGAATGGTACCACCCACAGTGGGCTGGACCCTTCTACATCAATTAGCAATTAAGAAAATGCCTCACAGACATGCCCACCAGCCAAGCCAATCTAGGAAATTCCTTGATTGAGGTTCCCTCTTTCCAAGTGACTCTGGGCTGTGTCAAGTTGACAGCCGAAATTAACTATGACACTTGTCCAAGTCACTGTGCAAGTCAGGGGTAGCATTGGAAATGGGACCTAAAGTAAGTTTGGGACACTTTTCTCGGCCTTCCTCATAGCCCCATCAGTCTGTTATGGTGAGAAGGTTTTATTGTTATGTGAGATAGGCTGTCACATAGCTCAGCTGGCCTCAAACTCACTATGTAGCTGAGGATGTCCTTGGACTCTAGATCCTCCTGCTTCTTCAGTCTCCTTAATGCTGAGATTACCAGTGTGAGCTGCTATAGGGAGAGAGGGATTTTACCAGTGGTGTATGTGAGTTTGTATACATTCAAAATTGCACACTACTGCCGACCCAAGCATTTACAGGGCAGATTGTGGCGCGTAGAGATTTGTGGATCAATAAACATCCCTTCCCACTTCCTCCCTCTTCATTTATTCACGAACTCTGAACTCCCTGGCTCCAGAGAAACTGCCTGGAAGAAAGCAATTAGAGTATAATTAGAGCCACTCCTATCATCCGCTGTGTGGCAGGGGTTGGGCAGCCCTGGGAGTTCCCCGTAGCCCCAGCTCCTGCAACAGCCACTCAGCTCCCTCTCACTCCTGGAGACAGGGATACCCTCAGCAGCAGGGGCAAGGACCATTCTCTAGAGGTATTGAAGCACTCAAGTGCTGCACGCTCTGGAGAGGAGGGCTCTCTGCCTTGCATGCAGAGTTGGGCATGCCTAGTTAGAGAAGACCTCACGTTCCTGTGTGCTGAGTACTTGACTTCACCCTGCCAGGGATCCCCAGCCAGGCATTGCAAGAAAACTAAAAAGCCCAGTGTGGCTCCTGCTTTCCAGAAAGGCTGCTCAGCACATTGTAGTGAATGAAGACTACCAGGAAGGCAGGAAGTTATAAATCACCTGGAGGGAGCCATTTACCAGTCGAGGCTCTTGTTCATTGCCAGATGATTAATAGTAATAATAAACTGGGTGTGGTGCGCTGGCCTATATAATCCCAGCTCTCTGGGGACCAAGGCAGGAGGGTGGAGAGGTTGAAGCCAGTCTAAGCTACATAGTAAGACCGTGCCGCACGCAAAACAAACAAAACAACAGAAGTAGCACTTGGGAGATGGGGGCAGAAGCTAAAGGCTAGTCTCAGTTACATCGGGAGTTTGAGACAATCCTGGGCTATGTGAGACCTTGTCTCCAAAGCAAACAATAGCAATAAAAAAGTAATAGTAAAGGTACCAGTGATCAATACTTAGGGGGCATTTCTGAGAACAGATCTGCTGCTCTTCCCCACATGGTGTCCCACCGACAAAGAGTAACTGCCAGGATTCTGTGTGCCTCCCTCCTCTGAGGAGCAAGAACAAGGACAGTACCCACTTCTCCAGACCTTCCCCTCCATGTCTGTTTCCTCACTTCTGTGGTAACCCTGAAAAGTACAGCCATCATATAGATATTGTCTCAGATGGACAAATGGGGAAACTGAGGCTCAGGACATGAAAAAAATCTGCCTGAGAGAACAGTATGGTTCAGGACTCTAACCCAGTTGTTCTGGGCTCCTGACCCTTGGCCTTTGCACTCTTCCTTCTTAGGGTATGTTGACTCTGCTGCCTTACCCTCTTCTGCAGGTTAGGTTGGGTCCTAGTCATCCTCGTCTTGCTTGCTGAGACACTGTGCCCTTCCTTGCAAAAACACCCCCTTTCCTCTTTCTCTTGCCCTGTGATGGCTAAACACAATGGGGGGCCCTTTCTCTGGTCTGGCTCAGCACCCCTAGACTGCTCACTGCCTCCAGCTGTCCTGGCAAAGGAAGGCCGAAGCCTGGAGAATGAGAGACCCTGGCCTCTTGAGGGGAGGTCACCATGGCTACTAAGACTAACCATGGAGACAGCCCCCTAGCCCTTAGGCTGAGACCAGGAAGGTGTGTATGGCCTCCTAATGGGGAGGGAAGAAAACAGCCATCTGGGACCCAAATGGACAGAGAAGGGATGATAGCCTGGATGGGGTCAGAGAAGAGACTTGGGGTCGATGGTCAGTGGGCCCTTTCTTGGGAATGGAGGAATGGGGGCAGGGGCACCTGGAGACAACCTGCTTTCTTCCCTTTCCCTGACCCACCTGAGGGGAAGTTGCCATGACAACCAGCTCCCCATCATTGACCTCTCTGTGGGACCTTGCCCCCTTTCTCCAAGTGACAGATGGTCACCCTGGCAACAGGCCTTGTGCCCAACAGGGGCCTGTGACTTCCTGTGGCCCCTCCCTTTCACATGGGAAGCTACATTGTGCAGCTCTGTCCAGCTGGAACAGAGTTGTCTCTGCAGCAGGAAGCTTAACCTGCCCCTCACCAGTCAACCTAGTCTCGGTCCTCAGCAGCTGCCAAGGGATCTTAGGAAAATGCAATATTGATCCTGCCTCCCTCCTCCTAAAACCTGAAGTGACTCTTCATTGCCTTCCTCAGGAAGCCGTTCTCACAAGCCTGAGTGTACATCAGAATTTCCCAGAGGGCTTGTATAAATACAGATTTCTAATTGGGGTGATAGTGCATGCCTGTAATTCTAGCACTTGGGAGGCAGAGACAGGCAGATCTCTGTGAATTCAAAGCCAGCCTGGTCTACATATTGAGTTCCAGGACTGCTGGGGCTACAGGGAGACCCTGTCTCAAAAAGACCAAAATAATAATAATAATAATAATAATAATAAATATTAAAAAGCAGAAAACAGAGGTTGGGTGTGGTGGCACACACCTTTCATCCCAGCACTTGGGAGGCAGAGGCAGGCGCATCTCTGGAGTTCAAGGCCAGCTTGGTCTACATAGTGAGTTCCAGGTCAGCTGGGGTTACAGGGAGACCCTGTCTCAAAAAGACCAAAAAAAAAAAAAAAAAAAAAAAGCAGAAAACAAAAATGCAATCAGTATCTAGCTCTGGCCCCCAGAGTTTCTGGTCTAGTAGGTCTGGGGTGGGGTTCTACAATTTGTGTTTCTGATAAGTTCCTGGATGGTGATGCTGCCTATGCTTGTCCAGGTACTGAGCATGAGAATCACTGACTTAGACTGTGGATACTGAAAGTCGGCCCAGTCTCCATTACTAGTCTTTTTTTGTTTTAATTACAATTATTTATGGTGTGTGTATGTATGGAAGCAGGTGACATGACACATGTGTCCAGGTCAGAGGACAACTTGTAGGAGTTGGTTCTCTTCTACCATGTGGGTCCCAGGGATTGAACTCAGGCTTGGCAACAGGCACCTTTACCCACTGAGCCATCTCACCAGCCTTCAATTTCCAGTCTTTTTTTTAAAAAAAAAATGTTTATTGTTTGTTTTTATGTATATGAGTCTTTTGCCTTCATGTATGTAAGTGTACCACATGTGTGAAATGCCCCAGGAGACCAGAAGAGGGTATCGGATCCCCTGGAACTGGAGGTTACAGAAGGTTGTGAACCATTACATAGGTGCTGGGAACTGAATGAATCTGGGCCCTTTTTGAGTGCAGCAAGTTCTCTGAACCACTGAGCCATCTCTCTGTCCCTCAACTTGCCACCATATCCCCGTCCCCAGGCTCAGCCATGCCGACCTGAGCACCCAGGTCCTTCCACAGCTCATTGCTTTTGGATTCACTGTTCCATAGGCCAATCAATTCATCCATTGCTCCTTGACTCAGTCTCTACCCCTCACCAAGGTACATGGAATCTCCATAGACTGTGAGCTCCTGTACTCTTAGAGACATACCTCAGAGGCCGGCACCAAGCATAGCTCTCTGAATGCCCTTGATGACTTGAGTTCATCCCAGTAGCTTCATGACTCATTTGGCTGGGGAGACATTCACTGGTGCTCTGTGTGTGCCAGGCACTGTGCCAGGTGCTGAGGTTTAGTGGCAGAAGAAGAGTTCCTACCCATGTGGACTCAGGTCTTAGGAGTGGTCTTGTGGGGACACAGTGAATGCTGTACCAGAAAAGATAAGAAATACAGGGCAGGGGTTGTAGCTCAGTTGGTAGAGTACTTGGCTAGCATGCATGAAGTCTGGGTTTGATCTCCAGTTCTGTATAAACTGTAATCCTAGCACTCAGGAGGTTCAGAAGCTCAAGGTCATCCTCAGCTGTAACAACAAGTTCAAAGACACCCTGGACTACAAGGAGTCTTATCTCCAAAACCAGTCGGGTATAGTGGCACATACCTTTAGTACCAGCTTAGGAGGCAGAGGCAGATGGAAAAATGTGAGTTTGACTCTATCCTGGTCTATTTAGCAAGTTCCAGGCTAGCCAGGGGTATACAGTGAGACCCTCCAAACCAAACAAAGGGGAATGGGGCTGGAGAGATGGCTCAGTGGTTAAGAACACTGGTTGTTCTTACAGAAGACCAGGGTTCAAATCCCAGCACCCACATGGCAGCTAACAACTGTCTGCAACTCCAGTCCTAGGGGATCCAACAGCCTCTTCTGACCTCCGAGGGCTTTGCACACACGGGTGCACTTACCTAAATGCAGGCTGTACATGCATACACATAACATAAAAATAATAAATAAAATTAAAAAAAAATAAAACAAAGGGGAAGCTAGATGGCTGGGGTTTGGGGGGTAAAGACCCTTGCTTCACAAGCCTGGCTCTTGGATTCTGGAACCTATGTAAAAGCAGAAGGAGAGAACTGACTCCACAAGTTGTCCTCTGACCTCCACAATTGCTGTGGCTCATATCACGTGCACACAGACACAGAGAGAGAAATGAACGTGCCATGGAGGGGGTTTCTTAGATACCCTTGGAGGTCAGCGTGAAGCTAACTGGTCTGCAAGGAGGGCATAGACTTTCCCCAGGCCATTGTGTTTGTTTCTTGCTCCAGCTGACCCAACAGAGGAGTTCACGGGGCCACAGCTAGCATGTGGTGAAACTGGGACTTGAACCTGGTATTCTTGTTATTGAGTCTCTTCAACCCTTGGGGCTGTTCCAGTGTGGCCCAAGACTCTCCTTTGAAAATGTCCCCGTGAGGATTTAGCAGTTGGCTTATGACAGATACCATGGCCCCTTACAGGGGGCCTTTGCAGTACCAGGATGTTAGGATGCCATACCCTGACATCCTGTGGCTCTAACCCCTTGCTGCTGAATGAGAGATCCAAGGATCAGGGAGATGTAACAGAAGAAGTCTATGATCTACCCTCCCTTCTAGATCTCATAACAGATACTCAAGGCCCCTGTCCAGGCTGCCCCAAGCCCCTTCAGCAGTACCATTTAACAGCTGAGTCCAATGGAGGCAAGCTAACTCCTAGAGAGAACAAGCACTGCTATTGCTCACAGGGTATCCTGACCTGTGTATGAGATTTACCAGAAATAACAAAACTGTCGAGGCCTGCCTTTCCCAGATGCTCAGAGATGCTTTTCCTCTGGGGCAGGACTCCACAGAGTTGGAGAAATGGAAACTCTCAGCCTGGCTTCCAGACCAGTAAGCCTGGGATTGGCAAGATGGCTCAGTGGGTAAAGGCGCTTGCTGCCAAGGCTGACAACCGGAGTGTAATCTGTGGAACCCACGTCGTAGGAGAAAAGAACTAATTCCTGCAAGTTGTCCTTTGATCTTAAGAGAAAATAGAATATATTTTATGTAAGGATGTTTTGTCTTAGTTTATAACATCTGTTTGTTTTTTGAGACAGGGTCTTGTTACCCTGGCTAGCCTAGAACTTGCTATGTCGCCACCAAGGCTGGCCTCATTCTTGCAGTTCTCTTGACTGTGCCTTCTGAGTGCTAGGATTATAAGCGTGATCCACTATGTTCTGACATAAAAATGTTCTGACATAAATATGTGGGTCTCCATTGCTGCTCTTTTCTGGTCCCGACGTCTCCAAATGTTAAGAGAAAGTCTGGACTTGGATGTTGGGTACAGGCAGAGGCTCCCCCAGAGGCCTGATCAACCTCAGGTACTGCCAGCTGCTTAGCCTGTCACTGCTTGTCTGCTGGTCAGCAGTCCCACAAGCCATCTGAGTCCCCATGCTGCCACTAGCTGTCATCCCCAAGACAGGCCACCAGGGATAAGGATCCCTCTGTTGAAGTGAGAGGCCCAACATAGGAATCACACTGTGGTTGTCAACTGTGACAGGCTGGGCTTGTTGGAGCCTGTGCTCATCCAACGGGAAGTGGGGCCTGGGTAGGGTGGAGAGGCAGTTTGCGAAGGCTCCCTAGGACCAAGTGCTTGATTGAGGGACCCATGCACACTCCCCCAGCTGTCTTGTGTGGTGATGAGGTCTCTACGTCTCACAGAGGAGGAAGCTATGGGTATTGCTCTCTGTGTCTGCTTCTTCCCCATCCTGAGCACCGGTCAGGTGCTCATCCTGGTCCCCTCATCCATAAAATAGAGATGGAGATTAACCTGCGTGCCAGAGCTGCACCACACCTGGCACTTGGTTTTCTTTGTTTAGTTTAGTTTTGTTTTGTTTTTCTTTTGGTCTTTTTGAGACAGGATCTCTTTGTAGCCCAGCTGGTCTGGAAGTCACTGTGTAGACCAGACTGGCCTTGAACTCACAGAGATCTGCCTGCCTCTGCCTCCCAAGTGCTGGGATTAAAGGTTTGCACCACCATGCCCGGCCTTTTTAAGTTTTAAAAAAATAAGTATTTTGGGGCTCAGTCATTAAGAGCACTGACTGTTCTTGAAGAGGACCTGAGTTCAATTCCCAGCACCTCCATGGCAGCTACGAATCATCCTTAACTTCAGTTCCAGGGGAATTGGAAGCCCTCTTCTGACTTTTGCGGTATTGTCCGACACGGGTACACTCACACACACGTAGGCAATACACTCATACACATGTGTATTGCCTGCATGTGTGTGAGCACCCATATCCTGCAATGCCCGAGGAGGTCAGAAGAGGGTGTTAGATCCCCTGGAACTGGAGTAACAGATGGTTGTTAGCTGCCATGTGGGTGCTAGGAATCAAACCAGGGTCCTCTGCAAGATAGTCAGTGCTCTTAACCACTGAGCCATCTCTCCAGTCCCTTGACTCAGAATCTACTCTGTAGCCCAGGCTGACCCTGATCTCTTGAACCTCCTGTCTCAGCCTCCCAAGTGTTGAGATTACAAGTGTGAGCCACTGTGTGCTCAGCTTCGCATATTTATCTAAGGCCCTGCAAGCAATGACTAGAGTAATGGCGGCCTGTATGCACCATCACCAGGATCTGAGGTGCAGTTGTTATTCCTGTCGTCAAACTGGTGGACAGAGTCCTCCCAGGCCCAGGGTCCTGGAATATGAGAAAGCCCCTGGCAGCATCCCTCCAACACAGGCCCAAGGAGGGGAGGGGTCCTTTGGGTTCCATCCCTGTCTCCTTTCCTCATTGCCTCAGGAGAGGACAGGGAAGCCCGTTTAGAAAGTAGTAGGCTCATGGCATTTCTAGCAAGGATCCAGACAATACCCTTAAGAGATATAAGCTTCCTCAGTGGGTGGGTACTGTCGATTCCTCTCTCAGTTCTAGGCAACTGTGGACGAGAGTCTGCTGCTCAGCCTTACTCTATGGTCTTGTTATTTCTGGGTAGGGTCCATGGGGAGCAGGGGCAAGAGGCCTGCAGTCAGGAGGTCCTGAGGAAAAAGTTATAACATTGCCAGACATGGTGGTGCACGCCTTTCATCCCAGCACTCGTGAGGCAGTGGTAGGCGGATGTCTGAGTTCAAGGCCAGCCTGGTCTACAAAGTGAGTTCCAGGCCAGCTGGAGCTACGAGGAGACCCTGTCTAAAAAAAAAAAAAAAAAAAAAAAGGTTATAGCATCGTAGACAGTACTTTAAAAGAAGGGTTCTACCCCACCGGCACCTACGACCTCAGGAAGGGCCTCAATCATGGAGAGAAGGTTGACCTGCTCACCTTACAGGACAATGAGTATGGTAAGGGCTGGATTCCCCAGCCAGAGGCCCTGGTGGAAATCCTCAGCGGCTCTGTGACCTTGGCCAGTTACTTCGTGTGTTAGTTTCCCCAAGCGCAAAGATCTGAGTCTCTGCCTGGCATGTTTTATGAAGATTAAATGAATCAAAGCTTTCTAGAACCAGAGAGATACTTGACATACAGGTGTTTAGCTGTTTCTACTTTTTCTGGCATTTGAGAACTGAAGTGTGATGCCCCCTGAAATGAGCCCAGCCCAGTGTTGGCACATAGTAGGCCCTAAGAACCAGGCCTCCCCTACCCACTGCATTCTGGCCCCCTGTGTAGCCAGCACTCTCCTCCTCAGGTTCTGCCAGCACCCTGGCCCAGGGCCAGGAAATGATTGCTAGAGGTGACTGGGCTTCCTCCTACCCCTCTGGTTGTCCTCTTTAATCTCCAGACCTACCCAGGAGATGGTGCAGGGCAGACTGTAGGTGTCTGGTTAAGTGCTTGGGCTGGGATCAGGCAACCTGGCTTGCTGCAGATCTGTCCCTCTTAGTTCTGAGATCTTGGGCTATAGACTACCCTCCCTAGAAGAGTGGAACGATGACCCATCCATCATTTGCAGTTGTGAGGGCTAAATGAGATGATCCACACCAAGTGCTTGGCACAAAGCCTGGTGCAGTCGGGTGCATGCAAAATCCTAGACATTGTCATGCCTGTGCTCAGGTTCAGAGCAGAAATCCATCAAGCCCAGTCACAGGGTGTCCCCGTAGGATGCCCCATGCAGCCCTTCCTTCTCCCACAGTACCGTCTCATGTCTTGTGGCATGTACTCCAGTGGGACCAAATGTCATCAAATGATGCTTTTCAAGGACCTGACTTGGGCCAGACTGGAACAGAGCACCCCATCCCCTATGACTGGTAGATACCCAGGGAAAGTGGGTGTGGGGTGTGGGACACTCCTTCCATTTATTATTGAGTCCTTCCTGCCAGTGACACCTGTAGAGATAAACAGACCCTCAGCCTGAGGAAGGCAAAGGCCGCACAGAGGGAAGGGTGCCAAGAGGACAGGCCCTTTGCCTCTCAGGGCCTCCGCATCCTCATCCACCCCAAGGAACCAATGCTAACATGTCCCCCAGACCAGCATAAATCACAAACTGAGCCTTGCAGCCAAGTATGAGACTGTAGTGCTCTGGATCCTGGGTAGGGTAGAGGTCGGGGCTGCTGTTGCTGGGCAGACTTCCCCACCTGGCTCTTAGGCAGAAGGAGAAGGCAGAAGTGGTTGCTGTTGCCATAGCAGTGAGGCTGGTTTTCATCAGCATTCCCTTCTTGGAGCCTCAGTGCCGGAGGCCCACTGAGTCATCTAGGAATGAGGCTCTTTCTCTCCCTGCATCTGGTCACAGGAAGAGTGGCCTCAGTCAGGAGAAGTGACCTCTGTGCTCCTGCTTGATCCCCCACAGCAGGTGCCTGATACCTCCAGGATGACATTTGGTCCCACTGGAGTACTGCCCAGCTGCAGGCTGCTTTCCTGCTGGTCTTCAACTCAGCAGTCAGTCCTCAGGCACCATTGCCCTTCCCTTCATGCACTTCCTATTGCGTCTCCTGACCCCTCTGCTCTAGACACATTGGTGTTTTCCAGGCCCTTTTACGAGCTCAGTCCCTTCCCTTTGCAGAGCCTTTGCTTCTAATCCTGCAGCTGTTCTTCCTCCCATCGCCAGGCAAGCCTTCCTGACCACACCCATAGCAAGTCTTCCTGGCACCCTCTCTTCCGAACACTGAGCTCAAGACTTTCTTTTTTGTCTTTGAAACAAAGTAGCCCAAGCTGGCCTCAAGCTTGCTGTGTAGCTGAGGCTAGCTGTGAACACTTTTTTTTATTTTTATTTTTTATTTATTTATTTATTTTGTCTTTTTGAGACAGGGTCTCCTTGTAGCCCCAGCTGTCCTTGAACTCACTATGTAGACCAGGCTGGCCTCGAACTCACAAAGATCCACCTGCCTCTGCCTCCCAAGTGCTGGGATTAAAGGCATGTGCCACCACGCCAGGCTCTTTTTTTTATTTATGTGTTCAGTGGCCACAGAAACCAGAAGAGAGCATCAGATCCCTCCTAGAGCTGGAGTTATAAGCAGTTGTGGGCTACCTTATGTGAGTGCTGGGAACTCAACCTGGGCCCTCTGTCAGAGCAGCCAGTGCTCTTAACTGCTGAACCAACTCTCTAGGCCCAAGTGTGGGGGCTTTTGTTGAGCTAATCTCAGTCTGTTTCATTCATCTGCAGGTCTAACTTGATGGGAGTATTAAACAGTAGGTTTGTCATGGATTTTATTTTCTTTTATTTTTGAGAATGGTCTCACTATATAGCCCTGGCTGGCCTGGAACTGGATAGGTAGACTGGGCTAGCCTCAAACAATCAGGTCACCAGGCTTGCATGACAAGTGCCTTTACCCACTCAACCATCTTGCTAGGCCTAATTTTAAAATATATTTTATTCATTATTATTGAGGAGAGGGTCACATGCCATAGCACACATGTGCAGTCAGAGGACAACTCTGGAGTTGATTTTCATACTCCACCTTTACATGGGTTCCAAGGATCAAACTCAGGTCATCAGGCTTGCATTGTCAGGTGGCAAGTGCCTTTACCTGCTGAGCCATCTCACCTACCCCAATTATGTTCTTTTTCAAGATTATTTGGTTCCTTGGTCTCCTTTGCATTTCCATATGATTTTTAAGACCAGCTTGTCCATTTCTTAAGAAAAACCAGAGGCTGGAGAGATGGCTGAATGGTTAAGAGTGCTGGCTGTTCTTACAGGAAACCTGGGTTCAAATCCCAGCACCCACATTGTAGCTAACAACTGTCTATAACTCTAGTACCAGGGATCCAATGCCATCTTCTGACCTCCACAGGTCTGAAAAAGACCAAAAAACAAGAAAAGCCAGGCCGTTGGGTTTTGATAGAGAACCACATGGAGTCTGTGGATGAATTGGGAAGCACTGTCATGATACTGTTAACAGATCCCCTCCGCCACCCGTGATGGCTGAGAGATGTTTTGCTCAGCTCTAATCACTATCAGTTACAAGCCATGTGTCCTGGCAGAGTGTTTAAGCATCCCTCAACCTCAATTTCTCATTTGCAAAAAAGAAGGGGAAAAAACTAAAACCTAGCTGTTTTTTCATGGTGGTCTTTCCCACTCTGCCTCCATGCCTCACATCACTCCAGAAATTCTGAACTTGCCATGATTGATTCTGTGCCTAAGTGCCAGCTCCGTTGAGGCACTTTCTGCCACAAGTTTTGCACTTGATTATAAGATGATGTTCATCGTACTTAGTAGGGGAACCTGATTAATCACTGTTTTGTTTATCCAAATGTTTGTCTGCAGCTAGCATCTCTTGGGAGGTCCTCTTTGTGCTGAATTTTCCTGGCTTGGAAGATTCTCTCACTAACCATGCCTTCAAGGCTCCTCAGAGGGCATCTTCCTCCTCAGAGCCTGCTGGGGGCCCTGCATTTGGAAGCTGGGCCTGAAGAGGGCTTACAGTCTAGCTGTAGGTATATGGGCAGTATGGGCATGTTGCCAGACATTGAGAGTCCTGGGAGAATTGGGACCCAGGCCTTGAGAAGGACTCTGGGCTCTAGCCTCAGCCTGTCAAGAAAGGGCTCACATCTTTACCTCTTCCCCCACCTCCAGTCCAGCCTCCTCCAAAGTCCTTGCTTCCTTGGCTTTCTGCTCAGAACATCCCTGGCCCTTAGAGACCAACGGATGGAGTCCTGAGCCAGAGGCTCAGCCTCATCCTCCCTTTTCTGTCACCCCTCATCCATCCATCTAGGGGCTCCGCAAGTCATCTATACTATCCCAACTTGGCCCAACTGGCCCAGGACTTTGGAGTGTTATCCCTGAAAGTGCTCCACCCCCTGAAACCTCCGGTCTGGAGTGGGTGATCCTCCGACCTCCGGCTCAGGGCTTTGCTTTCTTCTTTTCATGTCTTGCTTTTGTTTTCTTTTTCTTTTTGGGACAGGGGGAGGCTTTTTGAGACAGGGTCTCCCTGTAGCCCCAGCTGACCTGGAACTCGCTTTGTAGACCAGGCTGGCCTTGAACTCACAGAGATCCGCCTGCCTCTGCCTCCCCAGTGCTGGTACTACAGGCGTGCGCCACCACGCCCGGCTTGTTTTTGTTTTCTTGAATCCAAGTATTATTCCTCTAGAGAAAAATCTTTCAGAACTACATCTGAGTCCTTTAGATGCTTCTCCCCAGAGTTAACAAGTGAGCAGCTCCTTCCCTCCCTCCTTCTTTCCTTTCGTTTTCCCCTCTACACAAAAGTACCTCACCTATCTGCCTTGTCACACCTTGCATAGCTGGGCCCTCTTTCCACACTCTTTTTTCCTTTCCTTTTATTTTATTTTATTTTGTCTTTTTGACACA
Organism: Nannospalax galili; assembly: GCF_000622305.1. NCBI lineage: Eukaryota > Metazoa > Chordata > Mammalia > Rodentia > Spalacidae > Nannospalax > Nannospalax galili. The sequence continues at coordinate 1,084,612 of NW_008330487.1, forward strand.
GGGTCTCCTTGTAGTCCCAGCTGACCAGAACTCACTATGTAGACCAGGCTGGCCTTGAACTCACAACGATCCACCTGCCTCTGCTTCCCAGTGCTGGGATTAAAGGCGTGCGCCACCACACCCAGCTTCTTATTTTACTGTATATGTATGAGTGTATTGCCTGCATGTATGTGAAGTGTGCCTGTGTTATGCAATGCCCAGGGAGGTCAGAAGAGGGCATCAGATTCCCCTGGAACTGGAGTTATGGATGGTTGTTAGCTACCATGTGAGTGCTGGGAATCAAACTCAGGTCCTCTGCAAGATCAGCCAGTACTCTTAAGTGATGAGCCATCTCTCCAGCCCCCTTCCACACTCTTGAAATGGTTGCATTGTGTGCTACTCTGGGCAGGCACTTGCTCCATCTTGTCCCTTTCTGAGGGACAAGTCTGGAGTGTTTCCACTGTTTTCATTGTCACAGTCAATTCAAGCCAAATTCAGATGTCACATCTGTAAAGCCTTCCTGAACTCTCCAGGGGGTCCTTTCTTCTCTCTCTTTTCCCATCGTGTCTATGTGCATTTGGGTGTGGAGGCCAGAGGTGGTCAACCTCAGGTGTTCCTCAGGTGCCTTCTACCTTGTCTTTTTGAAACAGGGCTCTCATTGGGATCTGGGGCTCACCAGTTAGGCTGACCAGCGAGCCCCAGGGATCTGCCTGTCTCTACTTACCCAGCCTTGGGATTATAAGCCTGAGCCACTACGCTCAGCTTTTCACATGAGTTCTGGGGATTGAACTCAGGTCTTCATCCTTGTGCAACAAGGACTTTACAGAGAGCTGTCCCCCAGCCCTCCTTATCACTATCTTAATAATAATAATAATTAACATGTGGAATGCACACATGACATACATGAGCTCATTTAATTTTTGAGACAGGCAGTATGGAAGCTAAAGGTATGTCCAATTTACAGATGGAGAAACTAAGGTTCATGTGGAAAATCAACTCAAATTCATACAGCTGGTGAGTGGCAGAGCCTGTACATAAACCCAAACAATCTGACTCTAGTGCTAAACTTTTTCTAGTTGTTCAAAGTGGATGGTGTTGGTGATGGGGCCAGAGCCAGGTCAGGGGCCCTCAGCTCCCTGGGGGGATGCGCCACCTCAAAGGCAAAGCACATAGAGATGTTGGCAAAAAAGTCAAGCATGCAAGCTGGCAGTTCAGGTTCTAATCTATTTCATGTTGGAACCCGGAAATGAGAGAGGGTAAGGTCAGGCATACTAGTCCCACATACAGGTGTATGCTCTCTGGGGCTTCTGTGGGCTTTCCTAGGTATAGAGTGGGTGGTAGGGGTGTTGGGTAGGGTGGGCCCTGGGGTTGAGAGTAAATCTAGACAGCGTCACTGCAAGGTGTGTATCTTTGTCTCCATCTCTAGAGGAGGAAACTGAGTCACAGAGATAGAAATGAAGGCTCTTCTGTGCTGCCTCCCATTGTGACTCCTAAGGTGTTAGTCCTGGTGGTGAATAAAGAGATGGGCCCAGTGGGGTGGTGGAGGTACTTAGATTTTTTGTTCCATTTCCCCTGGTAGCCCTGCCCTGGGCTGTTCTGGGGTTTATGCAAATTAATGTAGATATATGTAAATTGGACCACTACCAGGCAGGAGGCTCTAATGGAACTGCCAGCCCAGAGGTGTATGACAGATCTGTTCAGAAGGGGCCTAGGGGGCCCCAGCTGTGAAAGGGGTGGAGATGGGTCAGTGGTCACTGAGATGAAGCGGTGAGGTTGCCATGGAGACAGGGGCCAGGGCTCTGCCTCTTGACAGAACCAGACTGGCCAGATCAGCCTACTGAGCCGGTGCTGGGCCTCCTCAAAGCTCCAAGCTGGTCTCTGCGGATTAATTACCCAGGAGGTGATGACCAGCTGCTTACCAGTTCCCCCATGGCCCAGTCCAAGTGGAGGGCTGGGTCACAGCAGGAGGGCATGAGGACAGACAGATGGCAGTCTAGGGCTTGAGTACAGAGATCTGAATTGAGGGAGAGGGCAACCACTTTCCAGAGCAGCAGACCCCTGCCACAGGCCTGTTAAAGGGTGAAATCCCCCAAATACCAGAGTATATAAACATGCTCAGTAGCTAAGCTCATTGAGCCTTGTAAGGAAGAGTGAGGGCTTGGCCCAGACACACTGATTGGAGCCTTAGTTTTTCCTGGCGCATGGGCCCTCCATTGCCCTGGGCTTCAGTTTCTTCATCTGTACCCGGGGATGGGATTAGGGGATGTAACAGGAGTGTGAGAGTTAATATACAGCAGTTCCGTATACTAAGGTAAACCCTTGGGAGGTTGTCAGTGTCCTGTGAGGTTTTGGTTTGTTTCACTTTTTTTTTTTTTTTTTTTTTTTTTTTTGTCTTTTTGAGACAGGGTCTCCTTGTAGTCCCAGCTGTCCTGGAACTCACTCTGTAGACCAGGCGCTGGTCTCGAACTCGCAGAGCTCTGCCTGCCTCTGCCTCCCAAGTGCTACAACTACAGGCGTGTGCCACCATGCCCGGCTTGTTTCACTTCTTATGAGAAGGAAACTTCTCCCCTGTCCCTGTTCCTCTTTCCCCTTCTTTGCGCTGGAACACTTGGTACTGGTATTCTTTGAGGTGAGAAATGGCAGAACCAGCATCCTCAGGGAAGGAGGCTGGGCTAGGTTCTCACCAGTGAGTTTTCTGGACTTGGCCCACAAAAGACACTCAAGAATAGGTTTGTAGGGCCAGTGTGATGGCTCTGCATCGAAAGGTGCTTGCTTCCAAACCTGATGACCCAAGCTTGATCCCCAGTACCTACATGGTAGAAGGAGAGACCAGACTCCAAGACAGTTGTCCTTGATCCTACACACAGTATAGCACACACACACAAATAAATAAATGTAACATTTTAAAAAATTTAAAGAACCACTCAAAAAATGAATGAGTGGATGGATACTAAGTGATCAGGACAGTGTGACTGAAAGAGGAGGGACTGTGAGTGTTCATATCACTCTCTGAGGTAAGGTGACTCATGAGATACTCCTTGTCCAGAGCAGGCACTGCGCCGTCCCACCCCCCACAGTTCCTCCATTTCTCCCTAATGGCTATTGAGAAACACAATGGATGCAGAGACCAGATGCCAGTTCCAAGCTCAACCTCCTCCTGTCTGAGTAACTTTAGAAGATTTGGGTGAATGCAGTGGGGACAAGGTGCCTCAGTCTGTAGTGCCTGGAAGAGGTGAGGGAATGAATCTGGGTGACGTCAGGCTGGAGGGCTGTGAGAAGGAAGAATCTGAAACAGCCAGGTTGTAGAGCCAGGTGCTCAGGCTTGGCAGGCACCTTTTACCCACTGAGCCATCTTTCCAGCCCTGTTTGATTTTTGAAACCAAGTCTTAAATAAACCAGGCTGGCCTCAAACTCAATGTGTAGCTGAGGTTGGCCTTGAATTCCTGATCCTTCTGCCTCTACTTCCCAATTGGGCACTGAGATTACAATTATGTGCCACTATGTGCACTTTTTTTTGTCTTTTTGAGACAGGGTCTCCTTGTAGTACCAGCTGGCCTGAAACACACTATATAGACCAGGTTGGCCTTGAACTCACAGAGATCTGCCTGCCTCTGCCTCCCGAGTGCTCTGGGATTAAAGGTGGGTACCACCATGCCTGGCACCACTGTGTGCAGTTTTTAAACTTTAGTGTGTGTGTGTGTGTGTGTTGTGTGTCTGTGTCTGTGTCTGTGTTGGGAATTGAACAAGCCTTACATACACTAGGCAGCACTTTCCACAGCTGTATCAGCTGTGACCTCAGGCTTTTACTTTCTTAAACATATAACTCTAGCTATGTATGTATGTTTAGAACCAAAAGTCTACTGTTCCCATGCTCTGCTCCCCTGAGATGCCTTCTCATAATTATCTTTCCTTGCCTCTTGATGCTGCCTTTACTGTCACATTTGGTGTCTTTTTCTGGCTTTTGTTTTTAACTCTGTGGAATCGTAGAGTTCAGTCACTTGCTTTTTTTTCCTTAACAGTGATAACTTTGGCTGGTTTCCAGCGGGATCTGGGCCCCAGAGGAGGCTCTGAAAGGAAGGGAGAATACAACATTCCTGTGTCAGGGTACCAGGAGGAATCCCCACAGGGCACTAGGCACAGAAGAGGGGTCCCTGGTATAGTAGTCCCCAGTGTCAACCATCAACCACCAGAAGCCTGTAACTGACTGACTTCCCTTCCCCTCTCCAAATTTCCTTTCTCTCTTCCTCCCCCACCTCTGATTTTTGGAGACAGGGTCTCACGATGTAGCCCAGGCTAGCATAAAGCTTGCAGCTGATCCTACTCTGCCTCCGTCTCTTTGAGTGCTGGGATTACAAGTGTGTGCCACCACACACTGGCTTGGATTCGTTTTCTAAAGCAGGGGTCAAGTGACTTGCTCACTGCCACATGGTCCTGCCTCTAGCCCTGTCCTTAGCCTTGCCCTGAGTCCCATCTCTAGCCCCATCTCTAGCCCTGGAGCCTGGCATAGAAGATGCTCAAGAAATCTTTTCAGTGGATTGAGACCCTTTCCTGCCCTTGCCAAAGACCCCATGGTGTTTACCACTTTCCCTTTACGTCAGTGCCCATATTTCTTTCAGCTGACACACAATGGTGCTGGCCCCAGGTGGAGCCATGAAGTGGGCCCAGCTCAGGCACTGAGGAGCCCCTCCCCTCAGGCAAGTGGCTGCCCCTCCCAGCTGTCACTGTGCTAAGCCCTAATGAAGGCCACACCAGCCGATATCTAGGACTCCTTCTAGCCTGCGGTGTTGGCTTCAGCCCACCCCCTCATTTCATGGATGAGGGGCTGAGTTGAGTGTAATTTTGTCAGCTGCTTCAGAAATCCACTGGGAAAGGGGGGCTTAAGCATGGAGGTGCATCAAGGGCTGCTGCCTTGTACTGAGGACCAACTGTGTGCACCCAGCTGGCTAAGAGCTTTACAGGGACAGGACACTTCAGTGAGGAAACCAAGACGCAGAGATGGGGAGGAACCTCCCCAGGGTTACAACTGTGAGTCACTAAGCTGGGGCTGTGGACCCCAAATGGGGAGTTTCACTCCTGTGACCCAAAGGCAGTAAGAAACAGAAATGGGCTAGACTATAGGTGCCAGGACCTCAGGGCACCACCTTCTGCTTCCCCCAGAGAGCCAGACTTCTGTAACTAAGGTGTACAAAGGCTCACTGGAATATTGGCCAGGGAAGTAGTTGACTTGCAGAATTGACAGGCAAGGGCTTGGGTTCCCTTCTGATGAGTCCCCAGGCCCCATGCCCAGCTCTCTCTCTACCTTTGCCCCGGAGGGCTTCCTGAAGCTGAGATGGATCCATCTGTATTATTCACCCCTCCCTTGCCCCTACCAGGGGTTGGACTCCTGGGGTTGGAGTCTAGACAGACAAGAGCATCCTACTGAGACCAGAGGCAGCCCTGACAAGGGGTTGCAGGTTCCCATGGCAACAGCATCCCCCTCAGCTGGCAGCTACCAGATAAATAAATAATCAGAGTTTGGGGGTGAGGCACAAAGGGCCAGGGGAGGGGCAGCCAGGGAGCCCAAGGCTTCAGTCTACAGAGAGGGCTGGGTCAGACTTAGAGCAGGCTGGGAGAGGAAGATTGGAAATGCCAGGTGAGAGAAAAGATGGTTGGAGGAAAGTGGTTTAATTGGAGAGTCATACCATCAGACAGGGCCTTGGTGACCCCTAGGGAATGAGGGAGTAGAAAGGGGACTTGACATAAAATTGTGGTTTTTGGCTCATGTATCTGGACACTTGGGGGGAGTAGAACACCAGAAATGGACCAGGTCAGGCAGGTTACATTTACAATGAATGCTGGACATAGTGCTGTGGGGCCAGCACTCTGGAGGGAGGCAGGAGGACTGAATTCTAGGCCATCCTGGGCTTCATAGCTAGACCCTGTGTCTAGCTCAATGGGAAGAGAAAACGACTCCCAAAAGTTGTCATCTGATCTCCACCATGTACACATGGTGGCACATAAATGCCTAGTTCACAATAATGTACGCACATACTGCACAGTAACAATAACAAATAAAGTCAATTTTTTTTTTTGGTCTTTTTGAGACAGGATCTCCCTGTCAGTATGTAGACCCGGCTGGCCCTGAACTCACAGAGATCTGCCTGCCTCTGCCTGCCGAGTGCTGGAATTAAAGGCGTGTGCCACCACGCCCAGCTCATAAAGTCAAATTTTTTAAAACTGTGGTGGTGCATACCTTTGATCCTAGCACTAGGGAGGCAGAGGAGATTGCTGCAAGTTCAAGGTCAGCCTGGGCTACTCACCATGTAGGTATTCCACTCACTTTGTAGCCAAGGATGACCCTGAACAAGAATTATTATGTATATGAACATGCTCACTTGTGATACAATGTGCTTGTGGAGGCCAGAGAACAACTGAATCACTTCTGTCTTTCCACCCCATGGGTTCCGGAGATCAAACTCAATTTGTCAAACCTGGCAGCAAGCCCTCTTACCCACTGAAATTTCTTGCCAACCCCCCATTATAATTTTTTTAAAGTTGTCTTTTAGCCAGGCATGGTGGCACACGCCTTTAATCCCAGCACTCGGGAGGCAGAGGCAGGCAGCTCTCTGTGAGTTCGAGGCCAGCCTGGTCTACATAGTTCCAGGCCAACTGGGGTTACAGGGAAACCCTGCCTCAAAAAGACCAAAAAAAAAAAAATCTTTTATTTGTACATTTTGAGACAGTCTCACTGTTATGTAACTTGGAATCCTCCTGTCTCAGCCTCCTGAGTCCTGGAATCATAGGTATACACTATGGCATCTAGCTAAAGAGCCATCTTTACATCTTTCTCACTCCAGTGTGGGTCATGTGACTGATTATATTTCCCATCCACCTCTTCTACACTATTTCCTAAAAGTGGAGGCCACAGAACTTGCACAGGTGATGTAGACTAACTGCTCTGAGAATGTAGAGGAGCCAGTGGATGAGGACACGCTGGAGTTCAGGTGGATGGAGGATGGTCATAGCTGAAAGCCAAAGTGGCTTTTGATGTGAGGTTGCAAGGAGGATGGGTGATGGCTCTGCTGAGCAGGAACATCCAACATCCAGGGTTAAGGGTGGGACAGCTAGGGTTCCTTCCCACCCACAGAGGGTGACAGCTGAGCTACCCTTCCGTAGCTCAGGACCTGGGGAAAGGAAAGCGAGTTAAGGCAGAACTTCAGCTCTTGTTTCAGTTGCTAGGAGACAGTGCTGACCAGCAATGAAGGATTCAGCCAGATCCTTTTAGACCTTTAGTACCAAACTAAGAAGCTTAGACTATTAGGTCTTCTACGAATTAGTCACCCCTCATCATCTTCTAGTTTATGTGATGTCTGTATCCTGTACCCCATGGCTTTTCAGGGGAGTGATTATCTTCTGTTTATAGCTGAAGATATATGTTCAGAGAGGGAGAGGGACTTGCCTTAAGGCACACAACAGAGCTGGAGTTTGTACGTGAGTTCATCCTGACTCCAAAGCTGCTAGTGAGGGCTTGTTTTCCCACAGTGCTTGCTTGTCAGTGAGGTCACAGGAACAGGCCTGTGGAGTGGGAGTCAGTGTGGGCATGGGACCACTGCATCCAAGACCAGATGTCTCCCAGGTACATTGTGAGATCAGGCAACTCTGTACAACCTGAGGTAGGCACCTTCTCCCTGGGACCAGAACCAGCTGAGTGAGTGACATGGACAAGGCCAGGCAGAGTCCGGGAGGGGTAAAGGAATGGGGGTGGGGGGCTGGTGAGATGGCTCAGCAGGCAAAGGTGCCTGACACTAAGCCCGATGACCTGAAAAATTGGAAGTGGGGAAAGAGTTGAGGAGGAAGACCAGTAGAAAGCAGGGCACAGGGCACAGGGCCCTGGGCAAGCCTGGAGACTTCCTTTCCCAGGATTGACTAACTATTGAAGTCAAGGCTGGATTGTATAGTCCAGTGACCGTTGTGTACAGGCAAGGAACCCCGGGACCCAGCAGGGCAGGTGTCCTACCCAAACTCCCCCAGCAGTCAGAGGCACATTCGTCACTGTCCACCTGTGCTTCCTGACCCCTGAGCCAATATGTACTGGGAAACTTGGTGCCTAATTGGGACAGGTGGCAGAGAAAGGTCTAGTCTGATACCTGCCTGCTGTGTGACCTTGGACAAGTCATTTTTCCTCTCTGAGCTTTGATGTTCTGTTTCCTCAAAGTGACATGATCCCAGGCCCACCTTTCTGCCAATCTACAGAGTCCTTCCAAGGGTATTATCAACAGGAGGCAGATGGGAAGGTGCCAGGGTTGGTCTTGGTACTGCCAGGCTCCCCTCGTTGTCTTGCCTGAGCCCACAGTTTCTTTGGTTATTGCCCAAGCTGTACCATTTGTGTGGTAGCATCAGCCTATGTTGTGTTTCCTTGCCAGGAAGAGGCCCTGGGGTCTTGACCCAGATCCTCCCATCTCTACTCCTAGGCAGACCCTCTCCTCTTGCACATGGTAGACAAGTGTTCTTACCACTGAGCTATATTTCCAGTCCCCTAACTTAAAAAAATTTAAGCTGGGCCTGGTGGTGCACAGCTTTAATCCGAACATTCAGGAGGCAGAAGTAGGTGGGGCAGGTGAATCTCTGTGAGTTCAAGGGAAGCCTGATCTACATAGCAAGTGCCAGGCCAGCCAGGGCTATATAGTGAGACTCTGTCTCAGAAAACTGAAAAAGAAAAAGGGGAGGGGGTACTTGGAGAGATGACTCAGTGGTTAGAAGCACTGGCTGCTCTTGAAGAGGACCTGCGTTTGGTTCCCAGCACCTACATGGCAGCTAACAGTCTGTAACTCCCATTCCGGGGGATCCAGTGCTATCTCCTGACCTCTCTGGGCATTGTACGCATTTGGTGCACTTACATGCAGGCAAAACACTCATAAAAGGGGAGGGGGTACTTGGAGAGATGACTCGGTGGTCAGAAGCACTGGCTGCTCTTGAAGAGGACCTGCGTTTGGTTCCCAGCACCTACATGGCAGCTAACAGTCTGTAACTCCCATTCCGGGGGATCCAGTGCTATCTCCTGACCTCTCTGGGCATTGTACGCATTTGGTGCACTTACATGCAGGCAAAACACTCATACACATAAAAAATAAATATGAATTTAATTTGTACAAATAATTTTTTTTTTTGGTCTTTTTGAGACAGGGTTTCCCTGTAGCCCCAGCTGTCCTGGAACTCACTATGTAGACCAGGCTGGCCTTGATCTCACAGAGATCTACCTGCTTTTGCTTCTTGAGTGCTGGGCTAAAGGCATGCACCACCAGCTAGGCTTGTACAAGTGTTTCAGTTGCCTATATACATGCTGACATGTGTGTAGTGTCCATGAAGGCTGGAAGACGGTGACACAGCTGCCATATGGGTGCTGGGAATCGAACTCAGGTCCTCTGGAAGAACAGCAAGTGCTCTTAACCTCAGAGGCACCTTTCCAGACATGCTTGTTCCCCTCCACCCCCACTTTGAGATGGGATCTTGCTTGCTAAATTACCTGGGCTTGCCTTGAATTTGCAGTCCTCCTGCCTCAGTCTTCCTGGTGCTGGGATTAGATCAGACTGGCAGATTACTGTGAGTTCAAGACAAACCTAGGCTATAGACTAAGACCTTATCTCCAAACAAACTTGTGGAAAGAAATTAGAACAATCCCTTCTCTGTGGTCCTGGGGACTCCAAGGGCCAAGACAAATTCCAGTTAGGGGTCCCTGGGATAGATGCCTCACACTCAGGGGACAGCCTGGGCCCACCAGGGTTATGGTTCAGCCTTCTCTCTGTATCCTCACCCCACTGGCTTCCCTGCAGGGGAAGCTGGAGCAGCTGGCAGGAACCTGGCTCACGTCTTCACCATTTACCCCCAAAGTCATGACCAGTCTTAAGGGCCCTGACTTCTGCTCCCAGCAACCCTTTGGTTCTGAAGGGCTGCATGATTCTCAGTCATTTTGTCATCATTATGGTCCAAAGTGTCAAGGAGGAATCTCTATCCTTTCCAGTCACAGTGATTTCAGGCCTCTTTCCAACAGGTGGCTGCACTGCAACGGCAGATCTTCGACTTCCTGGGCTACCAGTGGGCTCCCATCCTGGCCAACTTCCTGCACATCATGGCCGTCATCCTGGGCATCTTTGGCACTGTGCAGTATCGTTCCCGGTACCTCATACTGGTACGTCCCTCTCCTCACCTTTGCCTGTCTCGCCCTTCCTATTCCTCCACTCAGAACTACCTCCCACCCCAGGAGTCCAGAGGCACACAAGTGTCTGGATCCTAAATCTGCTCCATGCAAAGCTGACTCGTATTTTTCAGCAGAGAATCTCCCAAGAGGATAATGCAAACATAAGCAAGATATGGAGGGGCTGGAGAGATGGCTCAGCGGTTAAGAACACTGGTTGTTCTTGCAGAAGCCCCGGGTTTGAATCCCAGCACCCACATGGCAGCTAACAACTGTCTGTAACTCCAGGGGATCCAACAGCCTCTTCTGACCTCTGAGGGCATTGCAGCACATGGGTGCACTTAACTACATGCAGGCAATACATGCATACACATAAAATAAAAATAATAAATAAAAATTATAAGCAAGATGTGGAGAGTCATTTGGAGAGTGATGGCACTCAGTTCTACAAGCTGTGTCTCACCATTACGCTAGCCCTGCCACATCCACTTACCAGCAGAGGAGGCGGAAGCTCAGAGTACTTATGAGTTGTCCTAAGTTCACACAGTTAGGAAAGGCAGAAGCAGGATGAGTGCATCTGGTCTAGAGCTAGGGCTCCTGCACTGTACCACACATTGCCTCTTGTAAGCTGTGTGACAAAGGAGGGGTGGGCAGCATCCTGATGAGTTTCCCAAGGTTCTAAGGAAGCTTCAGGAAGGCTTGACTTCTGCTGCTGACTAATGTTCCCTGAAGATGTGGTCTGGCTGAATGTGGTGATGCGTATCTGTAATTCCATAACTTTAGAGGCTTAGGCAAGATTGTAAGTTTGAGGCTAGCCTGGGCTACATAGTGAGACCCTATCTCAAAAAAAGAAGGAAAAAAGAGAGAGAGAGAAAGGACAACATGGTCTAGAAGTAACTGGTATGATTTGGTTAGTGCTTCCTGTACTCTAGCCCCAAGGGTCTGATGCTGTTCCCAGAGCCCTGCCCCACTCCTTTTTTCTAATCCTGATGATCTCCCAGACTCCTGTTCTCAGTCAGCCTGGCCCATAGTCCCTTTTGGTCCTCGATGCCTATTCAGGTGGCTGTGTCAAGGGAAAAGGCTTTTCACTAGATTTACCACATCCACACTAGACACTTGAGTGACAAGAGCACTCAGCTCATTCCTGGTGTCTCTCACCTCCCAAAGGCTCAGCTTCCAGGAACCAGACGGCAAGGCCCAATGAAAGTTCTTTTCACCTTAGGCAGCACTTGTCTCCAGTTCTTAGGAAGCCCCAGGCCACAGCCAGCACCAGTCTGCCAGGTGAAGGCCACTGGAAGTGTATCCTATTCTCTAGCCTCTCCTTGCCCGCTTATAGCTTGGGGTCATGGGGAAGATGCTGTTCCCCCCAGAAGTGGCCACATCTGGAAGTGAGATGTGGCCCCGGGGTGCTGGTGGAAGGAATGCTGGAGCTGTACCCACTAATCTGAGCCACTCAGGAGCCAGGGACAGACAGATGAGGGAGGGAAGTGATGATGTGAGCTGCCAGGGCCCGGGTGAATCTCTTTACATGACCTTGTTCTGTCACCCCAGCCTTTCAGTGGTTCCCATGCTGCTCTCAAATTCCAGCCATAAGTCAGAGAGGGATGTTGTCCCACTATGATAATCAGGCACTAAGCTGTCTCTGTTCCAAAGTTCCAGCATCCATTGCTAACTACCTTCTTTCTCATTCAGTATATAACCACTTACAAGAATCAAGGCGCCTTCCTAAGAAGGAGAGTGCGTTCTTGTTCTTCGCTTTCTAAACCCCAGCCCTCTCCCTCAGTTACAGGCTGTGGCTACAACACTTCATAAGCCACTGCCTATAAGGTTTTGGGATTTGGGCTTTTTTTTTAATTTAATTTCCATTTCCGTTTTATGTGTATGGGAGTGGGGGGAGTACATGCTCTGACATGAGTGTAAAGGTCAGAGGACAACTTGCTGGAGTTGGTTCTTTTCTCCTACCATACTGGCCATGGGGATCAAACTCAGGTTGTCAGGCTTGGCAGCAAGTACCCTTACCTGCTGCACCATCTGGCCTCCCGGCCTGTAATCTTGACTGAGTCATCCACCATTACCCACCTACTTGGAGCTGGGCACTGGCATTATACTATAAATGAGGCAGACAAGGCTCTTGCTCTCTAGTGTGTGCCATCTGGAAAGTTTCTAAAAGTGTCACCAGAGTCACAGTCTCCTACAGGCTCTTGAACACCAACCCTAGAGATTTAGAATCCTCAATACATCTGAAAGAATGTGTTGCTTCCCTTCCTCCCCTTCTAACAGGGTCTTACTGTGTAGCGCTGGCTGGCCTGTTACTCACTACATACACCAGGCTGGCCTTGAATGCACACTAATGTGTCTGCCTCCCAGGTGCTAGGATTGAAGGCATGCACCACCACAACCAGCCTAATTTGTGTATGTGTATGAGTGTTCTGCTGGCATGTATGTGCCCATGTGTGTGCAGTACCTGCAAAGGCTGAAAGAGGGTGTCAGAACCCTTAGAACTGGAATTACAGAAGGTTGTGGGCCACCATGTGGGTGCTGGAAACCAATCCTTGACCCTCTGCACGAGCACTAAGTGCTCTTAACTGCTGAGCCATCTCTTCAATCTCTCCAGTCCCTCATTTTATTGTTGTTTGTTTGTTTGTTTGAGACAAGGTCTCCCTATAGCCCCAGCTGGCCTGAACTCACTATGTAGACCAGGCTAGTCTCAGAGATCTGCCTGCCTCTGCCTCCCAAGTGCTGGGATTAAAGGTGTGTCCAACCATGCTCAGCTCTCAAATTGTATTTTTTTTAATTTTTTTTTTAATGTGTATGAGTGTACTGCCTACATGTATATAAGTGTACCATGTCATGCAGTGCCCGTGGAGGTCAGAACGTGTTGGATCTCCTGGAACTGGAGTTATAGATGGTTGTTAGCCACCATGTGGGTGCTGAGAATTGAACTTGGGTCCTCTGCAAGAGCAGCCAGTGAGTGCTCTTAACCACCGAGCATCTCTCCAGCCCTCCAGGTTTTTTTGTTTGTTTGTTAGTTTTTTTTGGTCTTTTTGAGACAGGGTCTCCATGTAGCCCCAGCTGGTCTGGAACTTGCTATGTAGACCAGGCTGGCCTTGAACTCATGGAGATACCTGCCTCTGCCTCCCAAGTACTGGAACTAAAGGCGTGAGCCACTACACCCAGCCCAGTTTGTTGTATTTTTTAACAAACTCTCCAGAGTGATTGCAGGACAACTAGAGGTAGAGGGTGCCCTTCTTGAGGATGTGAGTTAAGGGCCAGTCTTCCCTCCTAGCTGTGATCCAGGAAAACTCATCTCTCCTTAGGCTAGTGATGGGAGTAAGACACACACCTTGCAGGGCTGTGAAAGATGGATGTGGACTTGTAAGCTTCAGTGAGCTCTGAATGAGGTGTTATCAGACTTCCCCTGCAAGAGTCCCCCTCCCTTATGCTGTCTCTGTTGACTCGCCCCTCCCCCCCCAGGCCCCACCCTGAATCCACCTCTGCTTTCCACAGTATGCAGCCTGGCTGGTGCTCTGGGTTGGCTGGAATGCCTTTATCATCTGCTTCTACCTGGAGGTTGGACAGCTGTCCCAGGTAAGCCTCAGGCCTGAAGGTGTGCAGAGCACAGCCTGACCTTTTCTATCCCTCGCCCAGGGCTGGGACATCATCTCTTTAACACACCTCTCTTCTGATGCACACTCAATCTGTGCAGCCCGCTTCACCCCCATTCTTCCTTCTGGCTTTCTTCTGTAATTCTCAAAAATAATGATCTCAAAAACAAGTGATGGGACATTTGGTGTGAAGAAGATCTGGGGGTTGGGGGCAGTTGACCATTATCAGCTCAGTAAAAACCATCAATGTGTTGGCCTAGACAGCTACTTTTAGGCTTCAGGATAGAAATTTCAGAGCAAGGAGGTAAAATGTCACATAAAGATTTGGATCCAGTCCTGATCAGTATTTTTCAGAAAGCAAAGAAACCAGTTGGTGTTTGTTCAGGGAAAATTGAACAAGCCATATCACATGGAGAGCTCCTGAAGAAAAGTGAACTGAGTTGTTTAATTGGAAGAAGAGCAACCCCAGAGAGCCACAACTTCTGTTCTTAGAACAAGGGAGATAGCTGGGTGCGGTGCCACACGCCTTTAGTCCCAGCACTCGGGAGGCAGAGGGAGACGGATCTCTGTGAGTTCAAGGCCAGCCTGGTCTACATAGTGAGTTCCAGGACAGCTGGGGCTACAGGGAGAAAAAAACAAAAAAAAAAAAAAAAAAAAAAAAAAAGAACTTGGGCTTTGTGGTTTGACCCTGATCCATTGAAGTTTCTGCTCTAACATTTCCTGGCTGTTTGACTCTGGCCAAATGGCCTGTTCTCTCTGAGCTCTGATTTCTTCCTCTAAACAGGCCTAGAGAAATGGTTCAGTTGGCACAGTACCTGCTGCACGAGCGTGAGGCCCTGGGTTCAGATTCCCCAGCACCCACATAAAAGCCTGTCCTGTGACCCTCATCTATAACCCCATACTAGGGGAAGCAGAGAGATGGGGAACCTGGGGACTTGCAGCCAGCCAGTGGAGTGAACTCTTCTCAAATATAAGGTGGGGCTAGCAAGATGGCCCACTGATTAAAAGCATTTGTCTTTTAAGCCCACTGACCTGAGTGCAATCTCAGGATCCCAATGTGGAAGGAGAAAAGGGAACTCCTGAAAGACCCCCTCCTGCTCTGTGGCATGTTTGTGCCCCCGCTTACACACCCCACACATGCACACGACCTAATAAAAATTTTTTTAAAGGGTGAAGGCAATTGAAGAAGAAACCCAGTGTCATCTTGATCTTCAAATACACACATGTGCATACACACACACACACACACACACACACACACACACACACACACCCCTCTTGTAGTTGCAGAGGAAATAAATCTTGATCATCCATTTATGTGCTTGGCACCTGGTCAGCAGTGTGAGTCTCAATCTCACTAAAGGAGTGTGAGCACTGATAAGCACAGGGTTGTACACCCTGTGTGTGAACGTCTGAACTCGGCCAGCCCCTTCTTTCTCCCTGTAACAAACGGGAGACCACAGACCAAGGAGAGGAGAGGTTTGTCCAGAGTCACACACAAGGAGAGCATAGAAACCTAGTGGATTGTACAGGAGCCTGTATTGAGGATTTGGGAATTGGACCCAGTTACTGTTAGTATCCTTCTAACTCTGAAATCCAGGGACTCCTGTGGGCTCAGCTCCAACCCTTTTCCATCTCAGTGATAGGAGTATGGCGCCTGCATGGTCATCTACTGCCACCTGCTGGCCAACACTTGCAGGTGTGGCCTTCCAAATCAAGCCAGAGAGGCTATTAAGAGTCTAGGTGCAAAGTGGGGTCTGCCCCCCCACTCAGTATCCCAGGCCCCTTTGCCCCCAGGACCGGGACTTCATCATGACCTTCAACACATCCCTGCACCGCTCATGGTGGATGGAGAATGGGCCAGGCTGCCTGGTGACCCCTGTTCTGAACTCCCGTCTGGCCCTGGAAGACCATCATGTCATCTCTGTCACTGGCTGCCTGCTTGATTATCCTTACATTGAAGCCCTCAGCAGTGCCCTGCAGATCTTTCTAGCTGTGAGTCTAATCTGTTTCCCACCCCCGTCCCCCCATATTCCCATTATCCCTCATTAAGAAGGGAACAGGCAAGGTGTATGGTGAGCATATATCCGCAATTCGGCACTCAGGAGGCAGAGGCAGGGGACCAGGAACACAAGTTAGAGGCCAGCCTAGGCTATATAGTGAGTTCTAGACCCTGACCTGCAGAGAGCGAGCGAGCAAGCGAGCGAGAGAGAGAGAGAGAGAGAGAGAGAGAGAGAGAGAGGTGCCTTCCAGCCTGCCTGTGCTTCTACCTGGATCTGTGTCTTATGACTCCTCCCATCACCCCTACCCCAGTCCCCACCCCAACCACCCCAAGGGTGTGGACAGATTTCATGAATAGGATGAGATACCAGTTTGAGAACATCTGGGTTTAAATATCTAATACACCCCTTGTGACCTTGGAAAAGTCATTTGTTCTTTCTGAGATTCCTTATTCACACAGAAAGGACAATACCAACCTCATAGAGTTGTGAGAATTAGAAAAGGGCTCCAAACAGAAGCCCCAGTCAGGGATGGTGGCATACACCTGTAATCCCAGTGCTTAGATGGTGAAGGCAGGAGGATTAGGAGCTCAAGGTTACCCTTAGCTACATAGCCTCGGCTACATGAGACTGTCAACCAATCAATCAATCAATTAATCAATCAATCAATCAAAAAGTCCCATTTATGAGAGGGCCAGTCCCACCCTAGGCACTTTACACAGGAATGGCCACATAATTCTTTCAATTTAATAAGCCAGTGAAGCCCTGCTGAGGCCTAACTGGAAAGACCAGACTCAGAGGTTAACTGCTTGCCTAAAGTGACACTCCCACAATGAAGAACGATAGGACTTTTAAGTGCAGGCACTTAACTTGAACTTGTTAAGTGTTTGCTTCGATCCAGGGGCTGAGTGGGATAGGCAGGAAGGAGAGGATAAGCTTCCCTTCCTTTCCTGACTGTCATCTCTTTCCCCAGCTGTTTGGCTTCGTGTTCGCCTGTTATGTGAGCAAAGTGTTCCTGGAGGAGGAGGACAGCTGTGAGTACGACTCCCCTAGGGAATTGGGAGAGCCCCCACTGGCACGCCTGTGTTTTCAGCATCCTGAACAGGGCTCCTTGGTGCACACAAGCCCTGGGTCAGTTACACCAGGCTTCTAAGCAAAGAAGCAGATAGGGATGGGTGGGGTCTGCAAAACCAGCCCATTTTGGGTTAGGGCCCAGACGTCCAGGTGCTTAGTCCTCCGTCCTGGCACCGCCTTTTTCCACATCGGTAGTCTTACCTCATTCCTAAGAGCCTAACGCCCTCTCATCACCCTCTCACCACCCTCCCACCCCCATCCCATGCCCACCCCTTTGTGGCCTGGCTCCTCGAGGTCCCAGGCCTCCAGAATTTACTCTGGATCCTCTCCCTAAGCCCCACCATCCCCAGCCCCACCCACCCCCTTCCCAGGCTAAGCTCCCTGGAGATGGGGTACTGCCCTGGGTCCTTCCCTTTCCGGACTCAGCTTCCCTTAACTCTCCCCCTTCCCTCCGCAGTTGATTTCATCGGTGGCTTTGACTCCTATGGATACCAGGCGCCGCAGAAGACATCACATTTACAGCTGCAGCCTCTGTACACGTGGGTCCCTGTATTGGCGGGAGCAACTGGCTGCCCGGGTCATTAGTGTAGAGGGAAGGGCCTGGAGAAGTAGGGGAGGAGTGAGCGTCCGGATCTCCGCGCGCGGCAGACGCACCCTTCCCCCCAACCCGCCTTTGTTCCCGCAGGTCGGGGTAGCTTCTGCCCCCGCACCCACCCCACGCTGCGCTGGCGGCTGGAGGAAGAAGCGCCAGATGGGCAGGCGCGCCCCCTGGCGGCTCACAGACTGACTGCAGCCTGCGCGGCCCTACCTGGATCTGCCGCTGCGGGAACAGATGAGGACTCAGACTTGACCCTGGCCCTGGCCTTTGGCAGCCGGACTTCAGGGTTGGGTCAGGGCGGGACAGGGGAAGGGGTATCTCGGGGTTTGTATTTTTTTTATCTCAGCCTTGGTGTGCGCTGGGGTCTTCCTCCCTTCTCCAGCCTCTCCTTTTCACCTTTTTACTTAGCCTCTTGCCCTTGGTCCAGACAAAAACAGGACAGATGGACTCACCCCATCTCACTCCTCATTCACCAGCCCTGGGGAAAGACACTGTGAACTAGGAGCAGGAGTCCTGGGCTCCAGTTGCACCTCCATCCCTGACATCCAGTGTGACATCTGGCCAAGTGCTCTCTCTGGGTCTCAGTTTCCCCACCTCAAGTAATTAAGAATAATCCCATAGCAGATGAACTCTTTTAGAGCTCTCTTTTGACTCTCAGTTCCCTGGGCTAGGCTGCAGATATGAAAACAAGGCCTAGAAATGTGAAGTGATTTGCTTGAGGTCACAAAGCTCTGATGGAGGCAGACTTTGAACCCAGTATACTGTAGCTTGAGACTCCCTAGTCCAGCATCTGGTCTTTGGACTTCCAAGCTCAAACACTCCTGCACATTCATACGCCACTGCCACCACTTGCCACTCTTAAAGCAATATACCTATCCATTCTCTTATTGAGACCCGGATGGACAGAGCCCAAAGCCTGACCCACAGGAAGCTTTTGTAGACTCAGTCCTTGTCAACCCTTGGCAAACCTTTGGATCTCCCTCCTCTAGGGAAGCAGAACTATCACTCACACCTCAGCCCCTGCCAGGTCCCAAAGCTTGGGTCTTCTATCCCATGATCCCATGATGCCACACCTGACTCCTCTAGCAATCCCGCCAACCCTTGATGGCTCCTCCCACCTTACCATTGTGTTCTCAGAGAGGAAGCTAGTGTCCACAGGAGCAAGTCCAGGAGTGCCGAAGGGGCAGAATAAGGTAGGGTTAGGAAGGGTAGCACCCCACCTTTCCTAGGGACAAGGAGAGTTCTTCCTCACCTCCTTCCACAGATGCCCTAAGGACCCTATGTCCTGAGCACTGGCTGGTGAATCACAGACAGAAAACTCAGACATCAATGCCCAACCTGTGATGCTCAGGCAGCTCTAGATTAGGAAAGCAACTGAGAAAGATGTACAGGGACTGTAGTGGGGAGCCTGGACAGTGAAGATGGTTTCTGTGATGACCACATCCTTTCCTACTTCACCATCCCATCTGTCATGGTTTATAGAGCATCCATCTCCAGGGGTTCCTCCAGCCATCACAGATCCCTGAGTGGAGAGTCTAATCAGAGGGAATAAGCTCCCTTTAGCCTGGGCTGCCACCTTACCACTTCCACGGACAGCACTCACCTCCCATCCCTTCCCCCAGGCTGCCTCCTTCTACTCAACAGTTTAGCCATTGGTGCTTTGAAACCATTTGGTTTTATAAGCTGGGTTTTTCAAGGGGACCTGTTCCTTTCTCACTGGGACTATGTGAGCTGAGACTGCCTTGGTGTCTGTGCAGGTGGGTTGATTAAAGAAGGTGTTTTCTTCTGTCTGTCTGTCCTGCCCTCTTGGCTAGAAAGACCACCAGTGGGACAGGTCCTTCCATGAAAGTGGGCAAACCCGGGGTGCCATTCACCTTTAACATACATATAACACATTTCTATTTTTTTTTTTTTTTGGCCTTTTTGAGACAGGGTTTCCCAATAGCGCCAGCTGGACTGGAACTTGTTATGTAGCCTAGGCTGACCTTGAACTCACAGAGATCCACCTGCCTCTGCCTCCCAAGTGTTTTTTATTCGTTCATTTATTTATTAATGTTTTATTTTTATGTGTATGCGTGTATTACCTGCATATATGTAAGTGCACCTGTGTCATGCAGTGCCCTTGGAGGTCAGAACACGGTGTCGGGTCCCCTGGAATTGGAGTTGCAGATGGTTGTTAGCCACCATGTGGGTGCTGAGAAACCCCAGTCCTCTGCAGAAGCAGTCAGTGCTCTTATCCACTGAGCCATCTCTACAGCCGCTGCTTTTTATTTTTTAATTTAAAAACTTTTGTATTTTGCTGGGTGTGGTGGTGCACGCCTTTAATCCCAGCACTGGGGAGGCAGAGGCAGTTGGATCTCTGTGAGTTCTAGGCCAGCCTTGTCTACATAGTGAGTTCCAGGCCAGCTGGGGCTACAGGGAGACTCTGTCTCAAAAAGACCCCCAAAAAAAAAAAGATTTTTAAAAATTACATTTGTTTATTTATATTTATCTGTGGGCACACGCCATGGCATGCATGCAGAGGTCAGAGAACCACTTACTGGAATCAGTTCTCTTCCTACTATGTGAGTTCCAGTGATCAAATTCAGGTCTTCAAGCTTGGCAACAAGTGCCTTTACCTGCCTAGTTATCTCACTGGCCCTCTCCTTACATTTTATGTGGGTTCCCAGAATTGAACTCAGGTTGCCAGTCTTGCTTGGCAAGCACCTTTACCAGCTGAGAGCCATCTCATCGCCTCTTTTTTGTTTTGTTTTGTTTTGAAATGGTCACACTAGATGTCCTTGAATTCAGCATCCTCCTGCTTCAGCCTCTCTAGTGTTGGGATTATGGGTGTGTATCCTGGCCTGGCCTTTATTATATATTTCTGAGTCTCTGGCTTGTGTCTTAAGCTGTGTGGCTTTGGGCAAGTCAGTTTCCCTGTCTTTCCTCGAACAGCACAGAGGTCTGACTGAATAGGTGGGTTCCCAACCTGGCTTCCCAGGCCTTGAAGAGCTTTCTATGTAGTTATCTGATTAAGTGCACATTCTGTTGATGTCTGAGTCCCCTTTGCATCTTGGCTGTTTCCTTCCTAACAACTGAGTTCCTGGCTTCGAATGAGCTGGCAGACAGCACTTTCCACACAGATTCTTGCCTTCTACCCTTGACATTCTGGATCATTTAAGTGACATAGTCCAAGAATCAGTATTTCCATTTGACTGTGAATCTTGGAACTTTTCCCCTAATAATACACACGGAGCTGCCACCCCCCTTTTTAAAAAATACTTTATTGAAGCCAGGCATGGTGGTGGACGCCTTTGATCCCAGCACTCAGGAGGCACAGGCAGGAGGATCTCTGTGAGTTCAAGTCCAGCCTGGTCTACATAGTGAGTTCCAGGACAGCTGGGGCTACAGGGAGACCCTGTCTCAAAAAGACCATCAATTTAAATTAAAGTGTTTCTTCAAAATGAAAATAATAGATAGATAAAAGAAGTCAGAGTATTTTAGTAGGAGGATGTATACGGAACTATTATTCTTTAATATTTTATTTGTTATTTCTATTTTATGTGTATGAGTGTATTGCCTTCGTGTGTACCCGTGTGCCTATGTTGTGCAATACCTGCAGAGATCAGAAGAGGCCGTCAGATCCTCTGGAACTGGAGTTACATTACAGACAGTTGTTAGGCAACATGTAGGTGCTGGGAACTGAACCCAGGTCTCGAAAGAACAGTCAGCACTCTTAACCACTGAGTCCTCTCTCCAGCCCCTAAATCCAGATTCTTTTTCAATGATGCCCCAGGTCTGTTGTGCCAGTGCTCTGGACCATGCCTGGCCATGGGGTCCAGAGGAGAAGCAAAACACAGCCTTCTAGGAGCTTGCAGTCCAGTGAAGGCTGCAAGGAAGGTCAGTGGTCAGTGCTGAGCACATTGGGTCATCTGAGGAGATGTTAGTCGAAGCTCAAGAGGGAGATCTGAGTGCCCAGAGTAGGCACAAAAGTATGGTAGGAAGGGGAACAGGTATCATACGTCTAGGGTGAGACTAGCAGGTTGGGTTGAAGGAAGTGCCACTGGGATAAACCAGCTTCCTGTTAAGGTAACAAATTACCACAACTTTAGTACAACTTTCATGTCCTTTTTGTTGTTGTTTTTTTGTTTGTTTGTTTTGGCTTTTTGAGACAGGTTCTCTCTGTAGCCCCAGCTGGGGCCTGGAACTTGCTATGTAGACCAGGCTGGCTTCGATCTCAGAGTTTCCCCTGCTTCTGCTTCCCAAGTGCTGGGATTAAAGGCATGTGCCACAACACCTGGCTTCATGTCCTTTTTTTATGTTATAAATGGAATCTAGTATCTCAACACTGTACAAATCTACTATTGTATATAGTTCTGTATTAGTCCAGGGTGGGTCTCACTGGGCTGAAGTGGAGACATCTGCCAGCCTCCTTTTCTGGAAGAATCCATGTTTGTGACTTTGGCCCTTTCCTTCACTTTCCAAGCAGCAGAAATCCAGCTCATCAAACATTGTCTCATTGCATCATCAAGATTCTCTGCTTCTGCTCAGGCAGGTGTTGGGGTGCATGCATTATAATCCCAGCACTTAGGGGGCTGAGATAGAAGGACCAAGAGTTCAAGGCCAGACAGAGACATGGCTCAGCAGCTTACAGACCTGACAACCGAAGTTCAATCCCTGGAACCCGCTTAAAGGTGAAAGAGAACCAACTCCCAAAAGTTGTTCTCTGACGTCACACAGGCACTGTGGTTCACATGCACACATACACAACAGGCACACACACACACACACACACACACACTAAAATAAAACTTTAAAAAGTTCAAAGCCAGCCTGGGCTATATGAGACCCTGTCTCCCCCACCTCCCAAAAGATCCTCAAGCTCTTACATACCATGTTAGACCACTAGGATACCCTCCCATCTCAAGGCCCTGACACTAATCACATCTGCAAAGCCAGTTTTGTCCTGTAACTCATTCTTGGGTTCCAGGGATTGAGATGGGGAGGGGTGTAATAGTGGCTGAGATATTTTATCCCAGTACTTGGAAAGAAGAGGCAGGTAGATCTCTGAGTTTGTGGCCAAACTGGTTCTACAGAGTGAGTTCTAGACCAACCAGGGCTACAGTGACATCCTGTAAAAAGAGAAAGAGAATAGACCCTTACCTCTAACTTGTGTCCATTCACTCTTCCCTGTGATCTCCTGGATTTGAAAGTTCAAAACCTAGAGCATGATCTGGGCATGGTGGTTGTTAACTAAAATTCTGGAGACAAACGCCATCCGGCCCCCTCCTCCCACCGTCCTTATGATAAACCTAGGTACAATTTCTCCAAACTAAAGAGTTTATTGGGGTTACTTACTGAGATGTGGACAAGGGGTTACTTACAGGAGTGTGGCGGCTCCCCCCAACCCTGTGGCCGCAATGGAAAGTCTCCATATCGGGACTTTCCAGCAGCCATCCAAAACGGTAAGAAACCTCATGGCGTTTTTCTATCCCTGGTGCAACTCTGGGAGGTGTGGCTGACTCTCCCAGCCACTCCTTTCTTGCAGAGCGTCAACAGTCAGGTTTGTTCATGATGACCCTAAGCAAGCAGGTGCAACCAAGCATGGCCATAGCTCGCCCTTCAGAGGACAGTTCTATATGAGTGGTGCATATCTGTAATCCTAGCAGTAGGATCAAGAGAATCAAGTCCACGGCCATCCTCAGCTACACAGTTAGTCTGAAGTCAACGTCGGCCCCGTGAAACGCTATCTCAAGAAGGAAGGGAGGAAGAAAATGAAAGAAAAAAGAAAACCCTCAGCATGCTCTGCATGGTGAAGATGGTTCACGGTGGAGATGTGGGGACGTGACATGTAGGGAAGAAGCTGCTGGAGGAATTCTTATAATCCGGTGTATTAGTTACTCTTCTGTTGCTGTGATAGAAACACCATGACCAAGGGAACTTATAAAAGAAGAGTTTATTTAGCTTACAGTTGCAAAGAGGCAAGAGTCCATCGTGGTGGGGAGACATGGTTGCAGAGGTGGCTGGAACAGGAGCAGAAGGTAAGCTATCACATCTTCAAGCAGGCACAGGAAGCAGAGCATGACTGGAGATCCGGCAAGGCTTGAAAACTGTAAGCCCGCCCCCAGTGACATGCTTCCTCCAGCATGGCCACACCTTCTAAGACCTCCCAAAACAGTGCACCAACTGGGGAGAAAATGCTCAAATACTTGGAGTCTGTGGAGGACATTTTCATTCAAATCCATCAGCAAGGATGGAGAGGCCCTAGGGTCTTCCATGCTCATCCTGGTCTTGGTCCAGCACCAAGAGTTGAAGCAGGAGGTGAAAAGCACAGATGGATGCATGTATCTCCAGCCAGTGGTACATGCTGAACACCATGCCATACCATTGGCCTAAAGAGCTGTGGTTCACATGCAGCATTATCCTTACACTATGGAGGGGTAGGCGCGCAGTGGTCACAGAGGTGCCTCTCCCATACAGAGGCTCAGGAGGGGCTTCCCGGGTGCTCTGTGGGAAGAACATAGATTTCTCTTGAGCAGGGTTTATGACACTTACACTGCCATTTTGGGCTGGGTGACTGCTTGTTGTGAGCCAATGATCTGTGCACCTTAGCAGCATCCCTGGGCTCCACCCATAAGATGTCCTTCCCCAGTTGTGACAACCAAAAATATCTGTGGACATAGCCAAGTGACCCTGGAAGGGAACATCACCCCTGATTTACACTCAGTCAAGTGAGTCAAATCAACACGGGAAAGGAGACTGGATAAACTGCTTAATGTGATTTCCTCATCTGTAAAATGGCATGCTATTTCAGCTACTGTGATGATCAAGAATGCCTGTGAACCATCTGACACATAGTAGGCCTTCATAAATATTCAGTCTTTTCCAGCATAGGACAGTAGCAATATCCAACCCCCAGTCTCAACAAGCTAGAGACTGCTTCTGAGACCATGATCTCTGAGTCCCAAACTTGGATCTCAACATCCCTGCCCAGGTCTGGTGGCACAGGCCTCTTATCCCAGCCTCTCAGGAGGCAAAGGCAGAAGGATCAGATCAATGTAGTGAGACCCTGTCTC
>NW_008330488.1:0-9572 GCF_000622305.1 Nannospalax galili
CCACACAGCTAGGTTAATGGCGGGGGGGAGTTATTGCTAGCTTGTGCTGATGCTCTGGAGGCCATCGTCATTGAGGTAAACGAACAAAAGCCAGTTTCCCTTGGAAAGTCCTTGAACAGCTTCTAAAGCAAAGGAAGCAAGCTTTGTAATTATAAGCCAGCAGCCATGAGTACAAAAATGCAGGTCAAAGGAAACAGTGGAACAAGAAAGAGCAGCCAGACCACAATTTCCAAAATAAAACAGGTTTAGAAACTAGGGAGTAGAGCCAGTCCTGACCAGACACCGGGGCGAGCTGGCTAACCCTGCTTGACTTCTTTTAACTGTAATAACTTCTCCCTTTCATTAGGAAAATAGAAAAGGAAGTTTGCAGAAATTGGTCTATAACACTACAAAAAAAAAATGACAGAATAATGGAAGCGACATACAACCTGCTATGACATGATTAAGGAACTAGAAATCACTTTTCTATTTTTTTCTGCAAAAGCCTCCAAATTAAAGCATTTTAATACAACAGAATTATTTTTAAAAAATAGAATATGAATATTACATTATAGAAATATCAGCTACTTGTACAATTACATAATCTATATCTATCCAAATGTGCTACTTGTGCTGAGTATTACTCTCAAAATTGGTAAAGCAGACTATTTTCAAACTGCTTCCCAAAATGTTTATGCTCAGTGTTCCCCATTGCATACAGAGCTGTCGTCCACTTCCCACTAAAATACACAGCATCTTCAGACTGTCCCCTGAAGCCCAAACCCCAGCATCCACCTCCTGTCACTAGAATGGACAAGCTGGCCGTGTGTCCTCCCTTGTGCATTTTCCCTGCTACTTCTGCACAAACACAGATGTACATTTTATCTTGTTCATAGCTTACTCCACATTGCCACAAAGCTCAGCCTCTCCAGGTGATGCGCTTATCATT
This sequence comes from Nannospalax galili, assembly GCF_000622305.1. Classification (NCBI taxonomy): domain Eukaryota; kingdom Metazoa; phylum Chordata; class Mammalia; order Rodentia; family Spalacidae; genus Nannospalax; species Nannospalax galili. The sequence continues at coordinate 929 of NW_008330488.1, forward strand.
CAGTTTGTAATCAGTCTTCTATCTAGACTCTCAAAGGCTCTCCACGGTCACCACCACAACCTGTTTCTGGCCCCATTCCTATTGCCACACAAATTTCATGCATGTATACACACAGACATGCACACAGACACACACACAGTATTTTCCCAGGGTTAAAAACTGTATCATTTTACTTAATATTTGTTTTGTAAATTTTATTATTGGTTTTTATCTTTTAACACAGTTCAGTTTCCTTCCTAGGCAAACCTAGTAAAACTAGCAATACCCTGATTATATATATATATATATATATATATATATATATATATTTTTTATATATACACTCGTCTATACAGTAAGAAATAGGTGCTCAGTGTTTCCTCAGTGAACCCTCTGAACAGTGTCATATTTACAGGAACAAGGAGCTGCTGCTTTGGCATCTCAAGGTTCTTCTTGTTGCCTTTTGCTGTTTTAGACACCTGGCCCTGCCTACCGTGTCTTCTTTCCTTTTGTCTGGAATATACACTGCTTTTCCTTTATTTCTGTCTGTTTGGGCAGCTTAAATGTCTATCTCTCATAAGTTCAATATTTCAAAACAGTTTTGTTACTTTCTCTTGATTTCAGTTTTTAATTTTATATTTTTCTTCTAACAATCATGCTAATTAGTTACTTTGTAAACAAGCCTTTTACAGATATACATTCTTAGACATGCATCCTTCAAAAAGTTGGTATTTGTCACTGACATTACCAGTGTCTAACCAGACTGTACAATTTACCTCTAATGGTTTAGCAGTCAGGCATACCCAACCTTTTGACATTGCAAAATGGCATTAGTATTTACAAAGCTCACATTAAAAACCACAACATTCTAAGTAAGTTTGCAAGTTTATGCTGGGCTACAGCTAGCGTCATCCTTGACTCTACACATCTGTATGCAGCCTGCAGACTGCAGGTTTGACATCCCTGTAGCTAGGGTTTCTATGCAATAATTTAGAAAAAGCAATTGATTACTAGATTTCTAAAGAATTTTTTCAACCTAAAAATATGAAAGTTGCACCCAATTAGTGATGTAGTCATATGAAAACAATGGAGTAAGACACATAAAATTAATATTTATGAAACTAAATGTAGCATTTTTCCTGCTTATATATTTGAAGAGTTATTTTGATTTCCTTGTAGTTTAAAGTTTCTTAAAGGTTACAAAGTCATTTTCACATTTTAATTGATTTCAGGGAAATGTGGTATTCAAGAACCGTCTAAAGAAACACAGGAGACACTGCTTGCTGTCCTGCTTTCACAGTTATTTGTGTGACTCGGGACTGGTCTGTTTATTCTTTATTTTCCCCCATGTACATAAGACGGGACTTAGCTGACAACATGACCTCTTCAGTTCTGTTTATCACAGTCTAGGCTTTCGCTGATTATCAGCCACTGAGCCTTTCTGAAGTCTTGCCTCAAATGTTTCGTGTCTACTATTACGTCTCTGATTGTTGGTATTTTGCTTCTGTGCTATGTGTTTTCTCAATCAGGAAATTACATTTTCAAAGTAGGTTTGATCTGCTCAACTCACTCCATGTGGTTCTAGTCCGTCTTCATCTTAGCTCACTTTTTATGTTTATTGTCCTTTGTCCAAGTCTAAGGCTCACTACTCCCAACAGTGGTAATAACTGGTCTATTACAGTTTTAAAAGCTTTGAGCATTTAAGCCTCAGCCTAGTTTAGATAACTGAGACAATATCTTCTCTACTATCGTACATGGCCACTGAGTCCAACAGAACATGGTATTTTGTAATGGAGACAGGAAGACAAGCCTTAAATTCAGACAAATGGAGTCTTAAAGGTTATCCTGGGAAAGCTCTTAACTCTCTCTCTCTCTGTCTCTCTCTCTCTCTCTGTCTCTCTGTCTCTCTCTCTCTCTTCTCTCTCTTCATGTCTGTAAAACATTGATTAGAATCACTTCTTCATAAAATATTACAAAAATGCAAAGCGCATATAGACCAGTTAAGTCAACCACAATCACTTGAATTAACAGTTTTCAAAATTCTTCTTTCATTCTGGCAAGAATGATCATTTAAGAATCAAGATTTTTTCCTGTCTAACCACTTTGCCACTAAGCTCTTGTGAATCCATTTCATTTTTTCCTACTATTTTTAACTTTAAGAATAATGAAAATATTTTAATCTTTTGTTCTTTTATAAGTACTTTGATGCCATTTAAGGAAAAGCATTCTATTGAATCCCTCTCATTATGGACAAGTACATTTTTTAAATTGTGCGGAGGATTAGGCACGGGCTTCTTGTATGTTAGGTAAGTGCTTGACCCCAACTGTAAGAAGCTTTTTAATTCCACAGCCTTGGAGTTAGTTTATTTTTCTTTCTAGCATCCTTCAAGAATAAAACTGTTGTAATGTTGATAAGTGATTGCACAGAGACAATGCCTTCTTAGAACCCAGGAATCCATGATCATATCCTTTATCCCAGTTTAGAAGGTTGGCCTATCTAGTGATTCTCAACCGTGTTCAGTACACTGACTGATTCCAGGACCCTATGGCATTAGATGGTGGTTCCCACAGTGTTAAACATGGTCCCTGAAGCTGAGTAGATTCCCAGTAAACAGTTTTTTTGAAGAACACTGAAAGTTCCATTATCTTCCTAAGAGACTGTAAACAGCAAGCTGTTGGCTAATGTTTGAGAACACTGAATTGAATAAAGATGCAAACTGAGATCTTTGTAATTCTTTAGGATTTCTAACAGCCTTATATGATAGGAACACAGCTTGCAACAATTCACAGAGCTCTGACTTGCAACAATTCACAGAGTTTGCAACAATTCACAGAGCTCTGACTATGAGATCTTTGTAATTCTTTAGGATTTCTAACAGCCTTATATGATAGGAACACAGCTTGCAACAATTCACAGAGCTCTGACTATGCTTTGGAAACCTGGTTAAGGACTAGAAGTATGAAAGTTTCCTTCAGAACCAGGTTATTCCACCCAAAGTCCAGATTTAAATTCTGTGCTAACCTGGTGGTCTGCAATCTATAGAAAGATTCTGTTTGCAAGCATACTGTCAATTTGGGGAGTTGGGCTTTTTTTTACAGATTACTTTTCTGTAAAGGTGGTAATAAGTTGCCACTATGTCCACAGTATGTAATAATTGAATCAACATTTCTTTTAGGCAAGCTAGCAACAATACAGGGATGAGATTCTGACTCAGAGTGCACTGCAGGTCTTAGTAGGTGCTGCGGGAAGTTCTGGAGAGAAGAAGGGAGAGTTAAGTATGTTGTCAAGGGCAAGTTTCCATCTAAAGGCATTGCATGTGGGAACATTCATGGTTTCATAGTTTTTTGTTGGTGGGGTTTAGTGTGTGGGCGTTCACCTCCGTTCATCTGGCAATACGTGCACAAACCACTCCCAGCTCTGCCCCACACTCAGGCAGGCTTCTTCAGATAGGAATAATCTTCCCTTTCCCCTTTTTTTTTTTTTTTTTTGTTCCCCCATTTGCAAAGCTAAACTGTGGTACAATGCTTTTCCTTGTGACTATTTGAGCACATGACCAAGGGTGTGTGAAACGCCCCTTAAACACCATAAGCACATCTACCCAGTGCATAGGTAGACCCTCCCACATGCTCTGTTAATACCCAGCATGCACTTGTAATTGTCTAGTGATTCCCTTAAATGAAAGTCTCCACCATAGAGCAGTGGCTTTCCCAGAACTGGTATGTTGGAGAGCACCCACAAGTCACCCTCTGTGGGAGAACAGAAGGTCTCTGATTGGGAGGAGTAAAGCACAATGCAGTTGCCATAGTGTCCAGGCAAAGCAAACACACCTTTCAGTTCTAGACCTGACTCTCAATGCCAAAGAAACTCAAATCCTCAGCTGGAATGACCCTGAACCCGTTTCAGAGTCTGCTTAGGTCTACACCACAGGCTCATCATCCCATACACAAGCCTGGACTATAGTGTGGACTACGTACCTAAATGTAATGTGCCAGCTGTGCTGGACAGCTTTAGTGTCAACTTGACACACCTGGGTTGAGGGAGCCTCAATTGGGGAATTTCCTCTATTGGACTGGCCTGTGGCCATGTCTGTGGGGAATCTTCTTGATGAGTGATGTGGCAGAGCCCGACCCACTGTGGGTGGTGCCACCCCTGGGCAAATGGGCCTGTGTTGCACAAGAAAATAGGCTGAGCAGGGGCCAAGGAGCAAGCCAGTAAGCAATGATCCTCCATGGCCTGTGCTCCAGCTCCTGCCTCCAAGTTCCTGCCCTGAGTCCTACCTTGGGCTCCCTTATGAACTGTGACCAGGGAGATGTAAGATAAATAAAACTTTTCCTCCCCAAGTTGGTAGTGGTCAGAGTGTTTTGTCACAGCAATGAAGAAACAAACTAGGACACCAGCCTTGTGTTCACTCACTTGTACCAGCTTGTACAGAAGAGTAAAGCTGTATGAGAGAAGTGTCCAGAAATTGTGGCATAGTTCCACTGCAGTTCAAGAGCAGATCTTCCAAGAGTCTAAAACTGTTCATTTCCAGCCTATTCCTGCAATCACTGTGATACCTTGTGTGTCCAGTAGGAAGACAGAATATGCATTATTTAAAATTCAAGCTGCTGGGGCTGGAAAGATGGCTCTGTGTTAGGAGCACAATCCTTCTTCTCCAGAAGACCTGGATTTGAATCCCTACACCCACACATGGTACATAACAACTGTCTATAACTCTAGTTCCAGGGGATCTGATGCCCTCTTCTGACCTCCGTGGGCATTGCCCAGCACAGGTGCACTTACATACATGCAGGCATAACTCTCTCACATAAAGTAAAAATACATTTTTAAGAATGTTTTAAAAATAAAATAAAATTCAAGGTTCTTACACTCACACACATAAAATAAAACAAAATTACCAAGATAAAGTAAAATAAAAGTCAAGATCCTTGATTTGTAATGTTTAACCATTTCCATATATAATACAAGGCTGGGGTGGCAGTACAATGCCACATTATAGCAATGCTGGAGTAAAACAGCCTGACTCCTCACACACATTAGCTAAAAAGGGGCCAGAACTGCTCTGAGAACCTGCTCCTTCAGATCTCTCCCAAAACTGTCCTCTTGAAGCAAGGTCTAACTTTCTCTTTTATCAAAACAACATATCCAGCATGAAATGGGGAAGGAAAAAGCAGAAGATTTTGCCTTATTGGGGATTCTACCCTTGATGCCTACTGACTAGAACAGCTCACACAAGTAAAGATGTTATCAATAGAATACCACCTATTGTTTGCAGCACAAATGATATACTTATCTTTTTGCTTTCAAGCAATATCCTCTGCGTGCAGCACTTACTATGTAAAACATATACACACATTCATGCATTCATGCATTTCTCTGGGTCAAAGGCATGGAAGGGTCATGAAAGATTAAAGTCATATGCTTCAGTTACTAGAGGAACTCAAGGTCTAGTAAGTTTGTTTTACATTATAAGCAAGCTGAGATAATATTGATCTCAAACATAAGATGAATGTTTTGGTTGCAGGGTTAGGTAAAAGTCATTTATCCAGAGCATGTCCATATCGTACAAGTCATTCCCACCCAAGAGCCTCTATTTGTCCTCTAAATTCAGATCTTTCAAATGCTTAGATGATCTCTGTAGAATTGAAGGAGTTGGGAGAAAAAGGCTGGGCAACATACTAATTTGAAATAATACAATGTTGTCTTTAAAGAAGACACATATACAATACATAGTGGATTCTTTTAAATGAATGAATAAATGCTACCCTAAAAATCATTGTCATTACATTGTTTAGGAGGGGCAACATAAGAAAAATAAAGTAGCCTAGAGCAGTTCAGCCCACTGCCTTGAAGTTTTCTCCTTTAAATCAAGCACAAAGGCAGAAGCAATACATGTCTATGAGAAGCCAGGGCGAAGTCACACCTAAAGAGAGTCACAGGGGCACAAACAGTTGAAGGACTCAAGTGGACAATATGTGACTTTTTAATATATGACTTTATTTATGAATGTAGGAAGCATATATTCAATGTCAATATGTAAAGCCATGTGCCAAGCACTGCAAGGAGTATCAAGGCTAGCACCATGTGTTCCCCAAACTCCTAGAAAACTACTGATCACACTTTCATTTAGTATTTGCTTCTTTGTTTGGCTTCCTGGGAATTGATTTTGCCGTATCCAGCTCATTCCAACCATTAGCTACACACATTTGGGTTTCCTATGGCAAGAAAAACAAGTCTAAGAATCTGAGATATGGATGGTTTACACAAAGGGTGCTAGAACTTGTGCAAAATGCCTATGCAGCTGCCTGAGAAATATACTTGGAAAATATAATTTATTCTTATTTAGTGTCAGGCACGTTTCTGAACACTTTCCATGAATTATCAATTTTTATTGCATAAACTTCCATGAGAAATTTTCCTCTAATTGTCTTTGTGATGTAGACACTGAAAATGAAACAGAGAGATTAAGTAACTTACCCAAGGTCATTTGTCTGATAAATTACAGAGCTGGAACAGAAAGCCAGGTTGATTCACTATCCAGTCAGAAAGATCATACTCATTCCCTCAGTCAGGTCTAAAGTTAACACATTTGTGTGAAATAGTAATTTGAGATCCTGAATTGCTTAGTAATTTGGGCTGTACATGATCATACACTGATATCAAAGAATTTTGGGGGTGATAGGAATCTGTAAAATTGCCAGGTCATAATTGAGACATTTATTCCTTCAGCAAGGTTTCTGAATTCTCCAGAACTCTGTTATCTGTACTCTGTGTGGGTGGAGACTGTTCTCTTACATATTATCTCTGTGATACTTCTTTATAGTAGTGGCAGGTTTCATCCCACTGATCTGCTGGAGCCATAAGGACAGAGAACAGTAGTTCTTCATGGCTTATGCATAGCACATAGCAAGAGAAGTAGATTTCAATAAATATTTGCAATTTGCAGGTGAATCAGATTATATAGGCATTCAATATACTCTGTGTAATTATTTTGTTGAATCTTGGAGAGCTGAATGGTTCATTCTTATATTAATTATATAATTACATTAATATACCTATAGCAGAAAACTATACACATTTCAGAGTGAGGCAGCATAATCAAGAGAAAGGACAAAATCAGCCACTGAACTTGGGTTTCCAGTGTCCTTCCATTAACCAACATGGCAAGACAGAGCTAGAGACTCACTGTTTTTCTAATAAAAACGATGAGAGAACCTGGTCAGCAGCTCATAAATTCCTTATAAAACTAAGACACCTGGCCTTGCTAGACCAACTCACTGCTCCCAGATCTGAGCTACTTCAGTATAAAAGTCAAAAGAAATCTACAAGCAATTTCTGGTAAGTACTACCAAAATGTCTTTCAGTCTTTTGTGATATTGCAGTCTCCAGGTTGACATTTTTACCCTTGTGCAGTCAGTTGAACCTGACTGCTTGACTTGAAAGTGAAATAACAGAGACAGAATCATGTGTGAGGCAGACTAGATACTTTATACTTTCTCATTTAACTATCCCATGCTGACATACCTATGTTCACCTCCGTGAACAAGCATGTTAGTGAAAGAATTTCTTCATTACCAGAAAATGGAGGATCCAAAATGAAAACTTGTATATATCTGAATGTCAAATATTTTAACCATAGTAAACGATTTCTCTCTGATCGTTGACCTTTCTAACATCTAATTGTATCCCCAATTATTTTCACACTTTTTAATGAGCTGGTCTTGCAACTTAAACTCATTATCACATTTTTAATGTGTATACAGTTCATGACCTGAAACTGTACTATGAAAATGTCTTTAGTCATCATTGCACAAATGTTTCCTGCTGTCTGACAATATCATATGGAACTTATCTCAAAATGTAATGATTTCTCTCTTTTTCAGATATATGAGACCTGAGACTCTAAAGAAATATTCTGAAAGTAAAAAATTCCTTTCCTTCATTAGAAAATTACTGCTCAATTGGGCCTACAATATTAAAAAGGATAAAGTAGTTCCATCAAAGTAAGTACTCCAGAAACAAGAAATATGACCATGTTTTAAAAATATTTTCTTTACTATTTTTATTTTATGTGTATGAGTGTATTGCCAGCATGTATATAAGTGCACCCCGTCATGTAATCCTGAGGAAATCAGTAGAGGGAGCTGGATCACCTGGAACTGGAAATCACTGTGCTGCTGGAAACTGAACCTGGGTCCTTTGTAAGAGCAACCAGTGCTATTAACTGCTGAGCCATCTCTCCAGCCCCAAGAAATATGACAGCACTTTTGAAAGTTGATTTCATTTTAAATTATAGCCTAAGTATTTTGAAGTCATTAAAGTCTATTTTGTCAGATATTAGAATTTAAACAGCTGCTTTTTTCTTAGTACCATTTGCTTGGTATATTTTTTCCCATCCTTTCACCCTAAGGTAGTGCCTGTCTTTGAAAGTGAGATGAGTTTCTTGCAGACAACAAAAGATTGGTTTTGTTTCTTAATCCATTCAACTAGTCTGTATCTTTTCACTGGGGAGTTCAGTCCATTGATATTTAAAGTTATTAATGAAAGATGTGTATTGAATCCTGTCATTTTTATTTCTGTTCACATTCTTGAAATAGCTGTGCATTTGCACAGTTATACTTTCATTGAATTTCTTTCCATCACCCCTGTGTATAATCATTCCTT
>NW_008330488.1:10144-15731 GCF_000622305.1 Nannospalax galili
TGTTTGAGTGGTCTAGTTCATCCACTTTATCTTTCAGTCTTGATACTCTATTTTCCATTTCATTCATCCTATTGGTGAGACGTTCTCCTGTCATTTCTGAATGGCTTACTGAATATTTCATTCCTTCTTCATTTCAGCCTGAGTATTCTTCAATATTTTGCTTTTCTGAATTCATTCAGAAGTTTATGCCTATCTTCCTTCAGTTCTTTGATTTCTTTGTGTGTTCTTTAAATTCACTGAATTCTTTTATCATGTTTATAATTGTTCTTTTGAGCTCCATGTCCTGCATTATCTCTAGGGGATTCTCATTGTACTCCTCTAGAGGACTATTGGTATTTGGTGGCGATATTGTATTTTTGTTTTTCATGGTATTATTTTTTCTCTGTGGTTTTGACTTGTGAATTTCTTTTGTAGTTTCTGATTCTTGTGTGAGACTCAAGTCTTCAAGTTTAGGTCTGCTTATTTTTGTAAACTTTATGTGCCTTTGTGGTTTACTTTTGGGGCATGAAAAGCTGGTTCATCTAAGGTTCTGGTTCTGTCTTTTGATTTTATACTGGAGTGGCCAGATTGCTTTTGTCTTCAGGAGTTCCCACAGAGGCCCAAGTCAGATGAGGATCAGGTGCTCTCAGACTTTCTCCTAAGGTCTGGATCCCTCCAGGAAAGATTTTGGCCTCAGGAATTTGGGGGTTGGACTGGCCTGGGAGCTGGGCCCAACAAAGATGCTGGTCTCAGGCACCTGGTGGCCATGACAGTCAGAGATGCAAAGGGAGATGGGGTTGAGATGAGGCTCCAAGGGCTCCTGGGGACTGCAGGGAGGAACTGGGTTGGTCTGGATGCAAAGGATCAGGAAGCCAAAAGGTCAACCCCGGCATCCAGGAAAGAGGCTGGCAGGGGTTGTGTAGCCCAGGGAAGCACAGAGAGGTGAGGGCGGGACCAGGCCCAGAGGGCTCCGGAGGACCTTGAGAAGGAACTGGGTCTGTTTGGATGCAAGGGATCAGGAAGCAGTGGTTTCCCTGGGCCGAGAGGTCAGCCTGGGCATCCAGGAAACAGGCTGGCTGGCCGTGCAGCCCAGGGAAGCAGAGGGAAGTGAGGGCAGGACCAGGCCCAGAGGGCTCTTGGGGATAGTGAGAAGGAACTGGGTTGGTCTGGATACAAAGGATCAGGAAGCAGTGGTGGTTTCCCTGGTGTCTGGGGCACCAAGACAGGGAATGGGATAGGACCCAGGCTAGGAGGAGAGATAGGCAGGGGAAATGGGAGGGTGAATGAGGCTGGGGGAGTCAAGGAGTAGAGGGTGCGATCCACTTACCTGGGTGGGGGGATCGTGCAGGCCCAGGGAAGCAGAAGGAGGTGAGGATGGGACCAGGCCCAGAGGGCTCCTGGGGACCTCGAGGAGGAACTGGGTCCATCTGGATGAAGGGATTGGGAAGCAGTTGTGGCCCGGGGCTGAGAGTTCAGCCCTGGATTCCAGGAAACAGGCTGGCAGGCCATGCAGCCCAGGGAAGCAGAGCTGAAATTTCTAATAGCATTCCATCAAGCTTGTAAGTCAGTTTTGGAAGAATTGCCTTTCCATTGCTTTGACAAAATGCCAAAGAAAATTGACTTAAAGGAGTCAAGATATGGTTTGCCTAAAGGTTGCAGAGGTTGTAGTCCATGATCACTTGGCTCCATTGTTTCTGGGAGAAAAAAATCCATTCATCTTATTTTCATTTTCATGTAGTATGATGTCACGTGACTGCAGAACAGCTTTCTCTACTGTTGATTGATGCTTTGCAGCTTCAGTGGACTTTATATGAGCAATGCTGCTATCACAGACGGATCTTAGAAACATAATGTATAGTGACCAAAAGCAGATGCAAACAGGTGTTAATACACAGCCTTGACCTCACAGAGATAAAAGACAAAAACAGAAAGGCTAGAGAGCAGTCATAGAAGAATGGTCATTATCTTACAGAGGCTCAGTGATTGGAATACAATGGGGGATCCTAGGGTGCAGCAAATACTTTGGTATTTTCTCCCCAGGTGCTGCTTATACAACAAATATTCCCTGAGCAAAAACTAATAATGTGTGCACTTCTTGTACATCTGCTATCCTTCAGTAGGAAGGCTTACTTTTTAAAAACAAAGTTTCTATTGGGGCTGGAGAGTTGGCTCAGCAGTTAAAAGCAGTAACTGCTCTTTCAGAGGACATGGGTTCAATTCCCAGCACCCACATGGTGGCTAACAACCATACGTAACTCTAGTGCCAGGGGAATCTGACACCCTTTTCCGACCTCCACGAGTATTTCATGACATGGGTGTACTTACACACATGCAGGCAATACACTCACACACATAAAAATGATAAGACATAATAAAATAAAAATAATAATTTTTTTTTTTAAGTTTCTATTGGCCTTGCGGGCTTCTGCCACTGGGCAGGAGAGGTGGGGTGCTGCCTCCCTGGCCAGGCTTCCCACCAGGCAGCCATGGCAGCCAGGAAGGCAGGCATATGGTAGGAGATGGAGATGGAGATGGAGATGGAACTCTGCTGCCTGAGTTCCAGCAGGAGTGGACCCCCAAGCTCTTCAAGCATCTGTCAACCAAGCTCATCCACAGTGATGACATGACTGAACTTCTCCCCGGGGACTTGAAGCTAGAGCAGCACTTGAAGGAGAAGCCCCTGCAGCAGGGAGCCAGTATGCCCCAGGCCCAGCTGATTGAAATGCACAAACATTTGACAGCTGCCATGGACTGAGGGAACCTGAAGTCAGAATCCCTACAAGAATTCAATGTGATCATGACAAAGTTGAAGCCATGGATAACTGAGGAAGCCTATGCTGCCAAAGAAGGCAGGTTGTCAGAGGAGAGTCTTGAAGAGGACTTTGCCCTTGTGCATTTACAGCATGGTTCCTCAAAGCTCTCACAGGTTGACAGCCATCTGGATCATAATGGCAGCTGTGGTTTCTGCTGCTGCTCATGCTGGAACGACTTGAGTGACTCAGGGGCCTTCATGGCCTTCTCCAGTGCTCCACTCAGCAGCCGAGAAATGAGTGGGGATCTGCCTGGTGTGCAGGAGCAGAACACAGATGCCCGGCCATCTTGGGCCTGTCCCCTCTATCCAGAGGATTATATCTGAAAGGTTTATCCAGAGGAGCAAGGTTTTGGGCCAGTCAAATGAAGCAGCTATGCTCCGGCGCCCCCTTCTGACCACCGTGGGCATTGCAGAACATGAGTGTAGTTACGTACATACAGGAAGAAACACTGTTTGAGAGTCTGAGAACTTCAGGAAAGAAAGAGAACTAGGACTGTGGTCCCTTCCTGTGAGCTGAAGTCATGATCCCTTCCCATGAGCTTGAGCTGTGGTCCTCTCCTGTGGGCTGGAGTTCTGATCCCTCCTGTGAGCTGGAGCTGTGGTCATCTCCTGTGAGCTGGAGCTGTGGTCCTCTCTGGTGAGCTGAAATCATTGTCCCCTCCTGTGAGCTAGAGTTATGGTTCCCTTCCATTGAGTGGGAGCTGTGGTCCCCTCCAGTGAGCTGCAGCTGTGGTCCTCTCCTGTTAGCTGGTGCTCCGGTCCCCTCCAGTGAGCTGGAGCAGTGCTTCCCCTCCTGTGAGTGAGAGTCATGATTCCCTCCTGTGAGCTAGAGCTGTGTTCCCTCCTGTGAGCTGGAGCTATGACCCTCTCCAGTGAGCTCAAGCTATGATACCCTCCTGTGAGCTGGACCTGTGATCCCCCTCCTGTAAGCTAGAGCTGTGGACCCCTCAGATGAGCTGGAGCTGTGGTCCTCCCTGGTGAGCTGGAATCATGGTCCTCTGTCAGGCTTCTGGAGCTCAGGACTTGGGAATCATTGCAGAGAAGGTGGTGGAAAGATTGTAAGAGCCAGATGTGGTAGATGACCATGGGAGGACAGAGTTCTCCAGACAGCTGGCCAGTTACTCATATGAACTCACAGCAATGGTGACAGCTTGCACAAGTCCTATGCGAGCTCGAGTGGATGAGCCCACGCTGGAGAGCATTTGGGGATTGAAGTTACACTCTATAGGCTTTATTACCCAGAGAGAGTACATTGAAAAGTGTGTGGTGGGGGGAGTGTAGGGAGGAGTGGATGGGAGAGGGGACATAAATGCCATCAAATTATATTGTCTGGAAATCGCAAAATTTCAGTAAAAATACTTCAAAAAAATAGAAAAAAAAGTTCCTATTGGATTTTTGTGTGATTTTCATACAATATATTGTGATGGTATTTAGATCCTCTTCCCTATCTGCAACTCCCCTTACTGCCCCCCACCAAATTTAATGTAGTCTATGTATATATGCCCTACAGAGTCAAATGTGTGTCTCCAAATGTCCTTCAGTGTGAGTTCATCCATTGGAGCCTGGTAAACCTACCAAGAGTCACATCAAGAAAACTTCCTTTTTTTTTTTTTTTTTTTTTTTTTTTTTTAAAAGGGTTGTTTAAGACAGCATCAAGTAGTACAGGAACACAGTTTTTATTTTTGAGACAGGGTCTCCCTGTAGCCCCAGCTGTCCTGGAACTCACTATGTAGACCAGGCTGACCTTGAACTCACAGAAATCTGCCTGCCTCTGTCTCCCAAGTGCTGGGATTAAAGGCATGCACCACCACGTCCAGCAAGAAAGCTTACTTTTAAAAGCTTAATCTATGATTGTAGAATAATGACCAAAGAAATAGAAAAAAAATGATAGAAAGGAAAAGTTGGGAACTTCCATGAAAGAGCAAAAATATCAGAAGTTCCAGAATAGGAAAGAGTTACATGCTGTGGTTTAGTTCTGAAATACCTTCCCGAATCAGAAGGCTGAGTAATGCAATTCAGTAAACAGCATCTCTCTCTCTCTCCCTCTCTCTCTCTCTCTCTCTCTCTAGAGAGAGAGAGAGAGAGAGAGAGAGAGAAACAGAAACAGAGAAACAGAGAGTCTGTAATCTAACAGTGTAGTACATACACAACCTGTAATCCCAACATTCACAGGCAGAGAGGGAGGATAAGAGGAGTTCAAAGACTACTTGCTCTATATAGCAAGATCTTGAGAGAGAGAGAGAGAGAGAGAGAGAGAGAGATCAAATTCTTTCAGCACCTGTGCATGTGAACTTAATTAGAATTTCAGTCTTTCAGAACATACTTCGGACACAGGATTTGGAGCAATAGAGCTGCAACTGACCTGCAACCACTTCCCCCAAAGGCGAGATCTCATAGCTTTGGAGAGCTCTGTGAAGGCGCCAAGGGAAAACATCAATGGATGATCCAACACCAGCTTCAAGACCAAATAACCACATCAATGGCCAGCACAGCATATATCATTGGTGCAGTAGTAGCACTCTTATCTTGGAGGCAGTCAACAGCTACCTAATTTGACTAAATACCCACTCAAACAGAGGAAACTCAAGTGTGGTAATGTAAACATAACCTAATACACATGGCTGGAGTGGCCATAGATCTTAGAGAAAACCTCAAGACTGTCACATTGCTAGACTAATGTGATTTCTCACTATGTACAAAATATGTATCCTTATATCCTTATATTTACAGACAAATATCCCAGTCACCACTCATCAAAGGAGCTTCTTTTGCAACAGACATATTATTACAGAGTTA
>NW_008330488.1:16336-16454 GCF_000622305.1 Nannospalax galili
AACAATGCCAGATAGGAGATACCTTCTTTTGAGTTGTTGGCCAGGGTGGAATGCAAACTCAGGCAGAAAAATAACCCAGCATAGAACTGGGAAAATGAACAGCAGACCCCAATCTCAC
>NW_008330489.1:0-642 GCF_000622305.1 Nannospalax galili
CCATCTGTATATTGAAAATGGTGACGACACAATAGATCATACTAATTACACAAATGCACATAGTGATGTCACAATGAGAATTTTGATGGCACAATGGAACATTGTGAAGTCATATTGTAACACTGTGATGGCACGTTAGAGCAATATAATGGTACATGAGGTGGTAGTATCGGCACATTGGAGAGTTTTATTTTCACACTGGAGCACTGTGATGTCACAATGGAACATTGTGAATTCATATTGTAACATTGTGATGGCACTTTGGAGCTATATAATGGCACGTGGAGGGATTGTGTTGTCACATTCGAACCTTGTAATGTCATATTGGAGCACAATGATGTCACAATGGAACATTGTGAGTCATTTTGTAACATTTTGATTACACATTGGAGCAATATTTTGGCTCTAAGGGTTTCGTGGTTCTTGACAAGAGTGCTGTTTGACAAAGTTCCAGTGGAACGCCGATGACTGCTACTCTTTGGTGCATACCCCTTCCCCAATTACTTCTTTTTTTGTAATTTGTATAACTTTCTCTTCTTTAAGTATGCTGATAACCAACTCTGATGATGGAATGGGAAGCTAAACTGGGGGAATCTCTTCCTTTAAGAATTATCATGTTATTGAAACAAAACGAAAATAAAA
>NW_008330490.1:0-825 GCF_000622305.1 Nannospalax galili
TCATGTTACATTTTCAATTTACTTAAATGTGGTACAAGTTGCAAGATAATCCCGTTGCCTAGAATACAAGGTATCAAAACTATTTTTTAAATAATCAAAAAATGGAGAAAATGAAGGAAATATTTTGGATGAATTTGCTAATTTTGACAAGGAACTTGAGGTAAATTTTACAAATACCCATAAACAGTGAAGGCTATCAATTTTGAGAATAATCTCAAATTTAAGACTTTGTAACATTCCCTGTCATTAGATTATCCATTAGAAAGATATTTAGAAAAGTGTCCAAAGACTTCCAAATGCATATGAAATTAAAGCAAAGGTTACTGAACTCTAGCTGATGCCATTAGGTTGTGGATGGGGAGATGCATTTCCAGAAAGCACCTCAGAAAGCAGCTGTTGATCAAATATCAAATAGAGACAGTGGACACAATAGAGTCCCCACCCTCAAAGTCAAGGGTGCTAATGAGGAAAATGTTGATTTGATATTACAGAACAGGCTACAAGAGTCACTAACAATTATGTCACTGGCTTTTTATAGATTTTATACAGATTGTAGTGCACAGGGGTGTGTTTGCTGTGACAAACAGGCTACACATATGATGGCAGTCTCAAAAGACGGTGACCCTGATGACACTGTGAGTCTTTTATTGAGAGTCCACTCTCTGATGAAAAAATAGCAAATCACCTGCTTTTCAGCTGACCCCATTGTTAGGCAGCACATAACTTCCTGTTCTATAGAAATAATATTTATCTCTAGATAAATACATACCTTAAGATTATGTTAATAGAAATTATCAACATTCATTACTGAGAAATTTGGAATTC
>NW_008330490.1:1825-3271 GCF_000622305.1 Nannospalax galili
TGTTCCTCAGGGGTCACATGGGCTTGGGAGGAGCCCCTGGCTCCTTTCTTTTACCAGTTCTGCCTATGTGAACATAAGTCAAAAGCCCTACTTGACTGTGGCTGGCTGTACTTGGAAGTACTCTTTGTAGACTGGACACTGGTTCAAGTCCATCTGGTGGGGTGTCCACGGCCTCCTTGATCAAGAGGGCCGGTGACTCTCCACAGTTACAGGACATTTTGAGAGATGCTCATAGTACCCTGGAACTTAGTCGACCTAGGAGGGCAAAGAGCAAAGCTGTCCTTTATGTCCCTCTGACGAAATTAGTATAGGCCTCAAAGTATGTCTGTTAAACATCCAAGAAGGTTAGTTCCACCAGTCTGGTACTTTTAATTACCATGTGCCATGTAGATAAACTTGGGCAAAGACCAAATATTCTCAGATAAACCTTGCCTGGAGATATTATATTCTGTGAACTAGATATAAAATTTGTCAGTAGGCTGTTCGATTAATATGTTCCCTCTATATTTTTTAACTAGCTAGGCATTATTTATCTCTCACATTGTCTAACCCTTCCACCATGGTTTCCCCATTTAAAGTGCCCCCATTTATCCCTTAATTCTCCCTTCTCCTATGGTCCCACCTCTCTTGAGCTCCTTCTTTCCGTTTATCCTCTAGGTTCCTTGTATACCCTTCCCTCCCCCCTTAAAATAACCCCATGTTTATCCATATCTCCCTTATTAACTCCTGTTTCCTACGGTTCTTCTCTTTCAGATTCTTTCTTTTCCTTTACTGCCCTGGAAGGTTTTCATTATCCTGCTTCCTGTACTTATGTCTGGATGCATACTCACTTATCAGGACTTGGTGCTAGAACCCACATATGAGAGAGAACAAACTTTTTTCTTATGAGTCTGTGTTACTTCACTTAGTATAACAATTTCTAGTTCCATCCATTTATTTGCAAATTTCATGATTTCGTCTTTCTTTACTGCTGAGTAAAACTCCATCATATAAATGAACCACATTTTCTTTATCCATTCATAAGTTGAAGGACATTTAGGTTGCTTCCATCTCTTAGCTATTATGCAAAGGAGTGTATAACTGAGTCAAATGATCAAAAGGTTAATTTGTAGTTCTTTAAGAGTTCTCCACACTGCTTTCCATAGGGGTTGAACCAGTTTGTAGTCCCACCAGCAGTGGATGAATGTTACTCTTTCCCCACATCCTCCCCAATATTTGGTATCATTTCTTCTCTTGATCTTAGCCAGTCTGACTGGGGTAAGATGAAACCTTAAAGTGCATTTAATGTTAATTTGCATTTCCCTAATTATTAGTGATGTTGAACACCTTTTAAGATCCTTCTTAGCCACCTTTACTTCTTTCGAGAACTCTCTGTTCAGCTCCTTAGCCCATCTTTTAATTGAGTTACTTCTTGTCTTGAGTCTCTGTTTTTTGAATTCATTATAG
>NW_008330490.1:3450-5491 GCF_000622305.1 Nannospalax galili
TGATGTCTGGTTTAGAAAATCATTTCCTACACCTGTATCTTGTAGGTTATTGCCAATGTTTTCTTCTAACAGTTTCAGAGTTTCAGGCTTCACACTGTGGTCTTTGACCCATTTGGAGTTAACTTTTGCGCAAGGTGAAATATAGGAGTTTAGTTTCATTCTTCTACAGGTGAAAATCCAGCCAGCACTATTTGCTGAACATGCTGTCTTTCCTCCAATGAATGTTCTTGGCCCCTTTGTCAAATATCAGGTGGCTGAAAATGCATGTACTCATATCTGGGTCTTCAATTTTGTTCCTCTTATATACGGGTCTATTTTTGTACCAGTGCCATGTTGTTTTTATGACTATAGCTCTGTAATACAGTTTAAAATATAGTATAGTAATCCCCCCATCATTACTCTTAGTGCTCATGGCTGCTTTGGCTATTGAGGTCTTTTGCTTCCAAATAAATCTTAGGCTTGTTTTTTTTTTCCCAATTCTGCGAAGAATGTCATGGGGATTTTGATTGGCATTGCATTGAGTCTATAAATGGCTTTGGTAGGATGGTCATTTTCACAATACTAATTCTTCCAATCCATGAGCATGGGAGGTCCTTCCATTTTCTGATGTTTCCTCAATCTCTTTCTTTAAAGATTTGAAATTTTCATTGTAGAGCTATTTAATGTCTTTGGTCAGGTTTATTCCAAGATTTTTTTTTTTTTTTTTTTTGTAGCTATTATGAAAGGGAATGTTTCTGAGTACTCCTTCTCTGATTCCTAGTTATTGGTATATAGAAAGTCTACAGACCTTTGTAGATTAATTTTATCACCTGCCACATTACTGAACCTCTTAATAATTTCTAAGTGTTTTCTGGTGGAATTTTTGGCGTCACTTCTTTTCCAATTAGTACTCCTTTAATTTCCTTTTCTTGTCTTATTGCTCTTGCAAGAGTTTCAAGTACTGTATTAAACAGAAGTGGAGATAGTGGACAGCCTTGTCTTGTTCCTGATTTCAGTGGGAATGCTTCCAGTTTTTCTTCATTTAGAGTGATGTTGGCTGTGGGTTTGTTATATATGGCTATAATTATGTTGAAGTATTCCAATTCCCTCTAGGACTTTGAATATAAATGTATGCTGAATTTTGTCAAAAGCCTTTTCTGCATCGATTTAGATGATGACATTTAGATGAATCCATTTATATGATTAATGAGGTTTATTCACTTGCATATATTGAACCATTGCTGCATCTCTGGAGTAAAGCTGACTTGATCATGGTGGATGATATTTTTGATATGTGTCTGTATGCAGTTTGCAAGTATTTTTTGAGAACTTTTGTATCTATGTTATTAAGGATATGAGTCTATAGTTTTCTTTTTTAGTTGTATCTTTACCTGGCTTTTGCATTAGAGTGATGCTGGCTTCATAGAAGGAATTTGGAAATTCTCCCTCCTTTTCTATCTTTTTGAAAAAATTAAGTAGTATTGGATGTAGATCTTCCTTAAATATCTGGTAGAATTCTGTAAATCCTTCTGGTCCTGGAATTTTTTTTTAAATCAGGAGGCTTTGTATTACTGTTTCAATTTCCTTATGTGCTACAAGTCTGTTTAAGCTGTTGCTCTCTTTTTAGTTTAGTTTTCATGATTCCCATGCTTTTAAATACCCTTCAGTTTCTTTTAGGTTTTCATATTTAGTAGTGTATGGGTTTTTAAAATAGTCCCTTTTAATGTTCTGCATCTTTTTGGTGTCTGTTGTGATGTTTCTACTTTCATCTCCAATTTTGTTGATTTGGAGTTGTTCTTTCTTTCTTTTGCTTAACTGGGCTAAGGGTCTGTCTATCTCCAATCATGTCTAACTTTTCAAAGAACCAGCTCTTGGATTCATTGATTTTTGTGTTCTTTTTCTTTGTTTCTCTTTCATTATTTTCTGCCCTGATTTTTGTTATTTCTTCCTGTCTGCTGGGTTTGGGTTTCATTTGTTGCTTTTCAAGTATCTTGAGTTGCAATGTTAAGTAATTTATTTGTGGCCTTTCTGATTTTTTAATGAAGGCACTCAGAGCTATAAA
>NW_008330491.1:0-1460 GCF_000622305.1 Nannospalax galili
TGATCTGGAGTCATAGCTCATGAGGTTGTAGGGGAAAACCATTTGGAAATACTCAGTGATGAGTGAAGATGTTCACCAGCCACAGACTAGATTTCTTCCAAATAGCAAATTGATGTGAATGATGGAGGAGAGAGTATACAAAGACATAAAGCTACTCAACAGGGTAAGGAATTCTGGGTGACAAACTGTATTCTTTTTCATTGATGAGTTACAGCAAGAGAAATTACTCTCCCAAAATTTGCAACTTCTTTTGAAGTTTGTGAAGGTGACAGACTTATCCTGTGTGTAGGTTACTTCTCAACAGGGCCAACTGGTATACCTCAGCAGGGGACTTCTGGGTCATCTAACCCCCAGCAGGGATCTTTGTAGCTCATAATTTACTTGGCTTTTGTTATTGTTGTTTGTTTGTTTTTCCAAGTCACCATGATATTTTAAAACTAATTTACTGAGAATTTCATACAGGCATATACAAATATAAGATGTTTTGATCAAATCCATGCCCACTCCCTCCTCTCCAACTCCTCCCATTTCTCCCCATCACTTATTTTTGAGAACTTTATGTACTCTTTCTTCTATTTTATGGGGCTCTTTGCTACTCTAACATTCCCCACTCTGAAGAGGTAACCCTAAAATCTTTCAAAGACTAAATAAGAGCTTGCAAATATTTTCAACATTTTTGGCTTTTGGAACAGAGTATGTTGCTAAGAGGCCCAAGGACATTTGGACTTTTAGCCAAGAGACTGGTTACTTTTCATTGGGGTATTTTTACACTAATTGTATAGCCAATTTCTACCTCCTATTGTTATCACACCATCCCCTGAAGAGGTTACCCAGCTTGTGGCTAGGGCATCAGGATGCAGACTGCTCTGGCTTCTTTCATGCTGAACAGGGGCACAAGGTGAGGCAGTTGGAGTACCCCTTCAGTGGGTCTATCTAAAAGACTCCCAAATTCCATAATTCTTATCTGTATGGAAAAAAGAAAGTCCTTGACTGGTAAACTGGAGATGTGAATGAGAAATAAAGGCAAGAGTAATTAGCATTGCAAGGTCTAGACAGGGAACTAGAAAAATGTCAGAATGGGGCAAATTTCAAATGTTCGTGAGAGTCCACTGGAATTTCTTGATGAGAGCTTCAAAAGCATCCCTCTATTGGGTTCCTTCTCATTTTTCTTTGGTCTGCCAAGGCTGTACTCAAGAGTGATTGATTCAGTATTTTCTTTCAGGCATTTTGATAGCTGTTGTAATGGTTAGAATCAGTGTCAGTTCCCTCTCAAAAGCTTCTAGATGGGGGAGAAAATAAATTTGGTCATCATTTCAGAACAATAGTGTGTTGTCTTCATTAGCTACAGGTGGGCACTACAGTATTGCAGACCAGGATTTGAACTCTTAAATCTGAGAAATAGTTTCTCATCAGAACAAAATCATTAATGAGAAATATTTGTCTAAATAACTTTTTGGACT
>NW_008330492.1:0-477 GCF_000622305.1 Nannospalax galili
TGTAACATGGTAGATGCCACTACTCTGACTACTCACTACAAAGAAAAGCTCTTGAGTCTCCCAAGGAATCCCAGTCTCTTCTCATCACATAATACCATGGCTCAGATTGGAGGCAAAAGCCATGGCGCCTTCATCACCACATTGTTATTTTAATTTCCTTTGAGAGGTTATGTTAGTGCCGTATAGGAAAGAATATCACAATATATTTACTTCAAGACCGCTGTATCTCATAGGTATATCATAAGGATGCAGTAAGGTACTAGAAAAAGAGATGCTTGTGTGTGTTTGTGTCTGTGTTTGTGTGTTATGTATGCACACATACTTAGGTCTGTGTGTATCCACATGTGGATGTCATAGGAAGACATTGGGAGTCTTCCTACGTTTTTCTCTCTCTTATTTTCCAAGACAGGACCTCTCATTGAACTTGAAGTTCACTATTTCTGTTCATTTGTTAGAGAGTTGCAGAGATTCTCTTGC
>NW_008330492.1:616-750 GCF_000622305.1 Nannospalax galili
ATTAAGCCAGTTTTTCAGCCATAAGTCATGTTTTCCATCTATAATATACATTGGAAACACAACACATAGCTATAGCTTCCTCCTTCCTTCCTTCCTTCCTTCTTTCCTTTATTCCTTCCTTCCTTGCTTTCTTC
>NW_008330493.1:0-12599 GCF_000622305.1 Nannospalax galili
CCCCCCGCCCCCCACTTATCTATAGTAGTCTTCACTGTGTGATTTACATTTGCTCAGGATTTGTTTTGTTACTTACATATTCCTCCAAACAGTTCTCATTTGTTTGTTTTGTTGCTAATCTTAGGTTCTGAATAATCATGTTGGTGTGTAGAAGAAGGAAAATTAATCTTTGTTTGTATGTGCCCTACATAAAACTGTGCCCACAGAGTATTCGGCATCAGCTGTTTAAGTTATTCACATGTACACACACACACACACACACACACACACACACACACGCATACACACAGAGTAAGAGAGCAGGGATGGGGAGAGAGGAAAGAGAGGGGGGAGAGAGGGAGGAGGGGGGAAACAGTTTGAGAAAACAGGGTTTCAACCTGTAAGTTATTATTTTTTCTCTCCTTAGTTTTTTGACTCTAGATATTCTGTTTTTATGAATACATGCAACAGTTTAGGCTACTGTGAGACTCCAAATATTCTACTTCTATAACAGTCCTAAAAACATTCAATTAAAATAAAATATTTCACAAATCTTTCATTCTCCAACATAGAGATAGTGAATGTAAGAGAGTCTACTGTTAAGCACCCTTTTCTGAGCCAGAACTATACCTTGTTCCATCCACAAAATTTAAAACCAGTCTCTTACATGTTTCCTTCAGGAAAACTCAAGTATTATCATCATTAAGATTATTATTGTTATTATTATCCTCATTAGGCGGTAGTTTTCAAGTCATCAGGTTTACACTCAAATCTTCCTATTAATCCCACCTAAACTGATCTTTCACTGTATTAGTTTTTCATCTGAACATGTGATGGAAATCTCACAGGGTCTAGAGCTTTATGTACCACAGTTCCAGTCAATGCTCTCTTACTTGCTGGCTATATAACCTTAGGCTTCTCACTGTTTCTGTCTGAACTTCTGTGGTCTCCTCTATGCAGGGTGCTTAACAGTATTACAGTGTTGACGTGTACTTGGAAAGAATACTCACAGTCATTTCTCTTGATTGCTCCTTGGTAGTCAGGAAAAATCCAACTGCAGCAAAAACATTCATATTTCAAAGAGTAATACGTCTTTTACTAAGGTTTGCAACTGAACATGGGGCAACTGGGAATCTGAAGCACTTAAAAGTAAGCCTGAGACTTGACAAGGTGTCCTGAGGGAAGAGAATAGAGATCCCCAGCTTTCTGCTTCAGGGCTTCCTTCTAAGCTGAGCATGGTGTGGATGGTCTATTTACGGGGTACTTTTCTGCAGAGTGAGAGGCACCTATGACTCACTCAGTGTTGAGTGAAGTTAGAATAGCTGCCAGGGCTCTGGTCTGGTCTGCACAGCTAGGTGGATGATGGTGGTCACATCTAAGCCCTGCCCTCCCACTGTGGTTCAGCAGTTTGCACTGTTCCCTCATTGACTGTGTCCTCCCCAGTGTCACCCAACCAGAAAGGCAACAATAACAAAGGCTGTAATTCATGGAGCCCTTTCTCTGTGCCAGGCACTTCTTCCTTTCTGGGTGAATGTATTGAGAGCCTTCGATGCGGTCAGCAGTGTCCTTGGCGCTGGGGATGTTGGTTCAGGGCACCGTTGAAATCGCCTGTCCTTGCTCAGTTTATATTCTGCTGCAGTATACACTGAAGTTAATAAATCAAGAAGCTGTGCAGTGCAGCAGAAGGCAATATTTTGCCATTAGGAAAAGCAGAGCAGGAGAAAGGTGGGGGTGGCGGCTGATGAGTGGACATCCACATTTAAATGGAGTGCCCAGAGCCAACCTCACTGGAAAGGTCTTATGCGAGCAGATACTGGAAGACAGAGAGGGACCAGGAATAGTATGAACCGGTGGAACAAGCACAGGAGAGATGGAAGTGTGTCAGAGTCTGCTCAAGAGCTTCCAGATAGCATTCTGACAGGCCAGGGAAATACCAACTTAGTGGGAAGACAGATAACTACATAAGCAGTTATAACCAGATGGTGAATATTACTAGGATATGTGTGAAATGTTTTAGTGGAATCTGGAAATGTTGGTCGGAGTACCACATTAGTGGAGACCTTAAAGCATTTGGCTAGTCTGCAGGGGAGGGAAGAATGTAGATGAGTTGCAAAAGGCTTCTGAGGACCCATAGAACACTATGCATCCTGTCCCTGGTGTCAAAGGCAATACAGATGATTATTCTAACCCATTTTATTCAGGAGTCAGGATCACTTGCTAGGTCTGACCTGATGATTTGAAAGCCACCATAAATGGCTTTTCCTTTTTCAGTTTTTATTAGTGTATGTTTCTCTTACAGTGTAAGGGTTTCATTATGACATTTCCATATATGCATAGAACATACTTTGACCACCTTCACTCCCTTTATTGCTCTTTGCTTTCCCCTCTCCCTGTCCCATTCCCCTTCCACATCACTAGTATTTTTTTAGTGGCTACCACATATGAGAAAAATTTTGTAATATTTATCTTTCTGAATCTGATTTATTTCACTTAAGATCCATCCCTTTTCCTGCAAACAGCATAATTATGTCCTTCCTCATGGGTTAGTAAAAGTCCATTCTGTGAGGCTGGAACGGTTAACAGCACTGGCTGTTTGCTCTTGCAGAGCACCCAAATGGCAGTTAACAACCATCTGTAACTCCAGTTCCAGGGGAATCCAACACCCACTTCTGATCTCCGAGGCATTACATGACACGGGAGAACTTACACACATGCAGGCAATACACGGATACACATAAAATAAAAACAGTAAATAAAATAATTATTTATACAATTTTATTGAAAATCCTTAAGTGATTTAATGATCTGATGTCAACTGTCATATTTTTAGAGACTAAGTAGAATTGTTTTCTTGTTAATGTTTCATGAAATCTTAATGAAAGAACTGTCATATTTATGTAAATACATAAAAGATTAATAAAGATCACAATTTGATTAAATAGTGCAGAGTATAGTCTGGGATTTTGATGTGGTATGTGTATGCTAAGAATTAAAAGCAGATAACAAACCATACACAACCTAATGATAACAATTATTTTCTGTCCAGTATAAGCATTTATTAAGTAGTTAAAGTAAAAATTAGATGCGATTTTCAGGGCATAGGCTGCCCTGTAATTAGGTTCACAATGGAGCCTCTGCTTTTTTATTAAATAGTTTATTGAGAACTTCATACATGCCTATAAGATATTTTGATCAAATCCATGCCTACTCTGTACCCTCCAACTCCTCCTATATCTCCCCGTCACTTTTTTCTGATAACTTCTTGTACTCTTTCTTCTTCTTTATTTTTTTATGAGGCTTTTGGCTACTCTAACATTCCCCCCTCTGAAGAGGTAACCCTAAAATCTTTTAAGGATTAGATAAAAGCTGCCAAATGTTTTCGATATGTTGCTAAGAGGACCAAGGACATTGTGAGTTTTAGCCAAGAAACTGGATCCTCCTTTGAGGTTTTTTTACCCTAACTGCCTAGCCAGTTCCTACCTCCTATTCTTATCACAGCATCCTCTGAAGAGGTTGCCCAAATTGCCAATAAGGAATCAGACGCAGACTGCTCTGAACAGAGCTGAACAGGGATGCAGGGTGAGGCAATTGGAGTACCCCTTCAGTAGGTCTATCTAAAAGACTCCCAAATTGCATAACTCTTATCTCTAGGGGGAAAACAAAGTCCTTGAATGGTGAATAGGGGATGTGAAGGAGAAATAAAGGCAAGAGTAATTAGCATTACAAGTTCTAGACAGGGGACTAGAAAAAAGTCAGAATAGGGGAAATTTCAAGTGTTCACGTGAGAGTCCGTTGGAATTTCTTGACAAGAGCTTCTAAAAGCATCCCTCTATTGTGATCCTCCTCATTTTTCTTTTGTCTTCCAAGGCTGGACTCTAGAATGATGGATTCAAGATTTGCTTTCAGATATTTTGATAGCTGTTGGAGTGGTTACAATCAGTTTCAGTTCCTTCTCAAAGGCTTCTAGATAGGGGGAGAAAACAAATTTATCCATCATTTTAGAACAATAGCTGATTGTCTCCCTTACCTACTGGTGGACATTCCGTTAGTGGAGACCAAGATTTGAAATCATTCATCTGAGGAGCACTTTCTGGTTAGGAACAAAATCATCAATGAAAAATAATTGTCTAAATAACTTTTTATATAGAAGGGAAGTGTAATCCCTTGAACTCTTAAATATACTGATGACTTTACTCTTTGGTTATACTTTCCTTTTGAGTGTTTAAGACCATAGAGTTGGCCCAAATAAATCAATTTATTTTTGCACTTAAGGTCATTTGAGGATCTGTTCCTCAGGGGTCATGTGGCCCTTTCTTTTACCAGTTCCATCTATGTGGAGATAAGTCAAAGGTCCTGCTCGACCATGGCTGGCTTCACTTGGAAGCATGAGTGAGATGTTTCCTCTGAGTTGACTCTCCTCTTTGTAGACTGGACACTGGTCCATGTCCATCTCGTGGGGTGTTCATGTCCTCCCTGAACAAGAGGACAGGTGACTCACCACAGTTACAGGACATTTTAAGAGATGTTCCACAGTCCCCTGGAACTTAGTAGACCTTGGAGGGCAAAGGACAAAAACTGTCTTTTAATTCCCTCTGACCGCATTAGTATAGGCCTCAAGCTATGGCTGTTAAATATTCAATAAGGTTAGTTCCACCAGTCTAGTACTTTTAATTATCATGTGCTATATAGCTAAGCTTGGGTAAAAAAAAATCAAATATTCTCAGATAAACTTTGACTATATATATATATTTTGTTCCTTAAACTAGTTGACTAAACTATGACCATAGACATTTTAAGATTACGTGTATATTATTTTTGTCTCATCCTTTATATATCATAACAAACCTACACAGGCTTTCACCACTTGCTTGGCTTTCTCAGACCTTCATCAATTGCTTAGGCTTTCTCATTTTTTCTATTTTGGAAAATATCTCCATTCCCATATCCTTTTAACACCTTTTACAGTCTCCTTTTCTTTAAAATAATTATGAGACATAATAGCATTAACAAATAAATTTTCTGTCTGTTGTGAGACTTCTTTTCCTGGACAATGCTTATTCCTTTTTAAGGTTCTAGTGTCAAGCCAATGTCTGATTAAAATTTTACTGGGGAACCAATGAATTTATTGAGCTTACTTACTGAGATAACAGAGGGGTTACTGAGGTGTATGTATGACCTGAGGGTATGCACACTGCAAAGCCTTTACCCAGCATGGATCATGCCTTCTCTTCCTAGCCTTCCCCAGATTGTATACTTTAGCCCTCCCCAAATCCAGGAGGCCATGTGTGATTAGGCCCAAATTACATACAGTTGGTTGGGAAGAGTAGCTGGATATTCCAGTGAGGGTCCAATGACCCTGCATGGCCCTCCTTTAACGAACAAGCACAACAATCAACAAGCTCAATTGTGACAATGTTTAGCAAACAAGCTCAGGTGAAGATGTGATGATGGTAGTTATTTCATGCAGAAAGGACTGCTGTATAGCATCATCTTATTAAAAGGACCAGGAATTTAAAAGGATTTGGTGCTAGGATCCACAAATGAGGGAGAACATACTTCATTTGTACCCCCTTGGTGTGGTAAGATAAGTAGAATACTGTAGAAAGGGAAGTGAACCAAGGAGAAAGTCACTGGCCACAGATTCAGGTTGGCAGGTGATGTCTCATGTCTCCCAACCTTTTTTGCAACATCTGTTAAGCCAACTCTAGCCATATTGCTGAGTGTCTGTCTCATGCCATGCCCCATGCCAGATGATACAGAAACAGAGATATGGTGCCAGATACTAGGCACTATTTACGGAGTGTCACCTCTGGCCTAGGCACTGAGAGTTAAAGTGTTTTGCGTCCACTAGATCATCAGTCCTGCACTAAAACTCCTAGAGTAGATATGGGTAAAGGCATCCTGTAATTGAGAAAACAGAAGCTTGATGGTCAAATGACTTAGATGTCATTTGACACCTAAGGACCAGGTTTGGAGTTCACATGTGTCCTATATGACATCAAAGCACATGCCAGTGAACACTGTGGGTACAGAATTGGAGGGTCCTGAGAATGGAGAAGTAGTGAAGATCAGGTCCTGGAGAGCATAGGATGATGCAAAAAGAGCAACAACGAAGGCACAGACCCTCTTTCACATCTGGAACACCGTCCTGCAGCTAGTAGCTACAGTCTCTCTGGAGACAAAACTGGGGGTGAATTCAACTGATGCATGTGCCATAATGGTTTATGTATTTATAATTCCTAGCTATGGACACAAATGATTAGGAAAGGGATCAAGACTCAAGTGAAGGGGTTTCTGCATGGTAGAAAAGCTGAGAACACTGTGACAGAGCAAAATAATGCTCTTGGCAAGACCCTGTACCTCTCCGAATATATTTGCTACCTGTAAATCAAGGATGATAAAACTGACTATTCCTTGGTATGTGGTGTATGAGCGATAGCACAGGGTCTGTCCACTATAGGAGTTACTGGGAACAGCATCAGTTTCCCTTTGAAAACTTGTGCTAAGGAAAAAGTGGACTGGAATATGAAGATTTGTGATCAAAGATACTTGTGCTACCTTTTCTCTTTAATACTGGGAAACATGAAAGCAAAGGCCACATACAGGGCTTGACTAAAGAATTAGGTAGTCTTTACCCCCAGGAATGTAAATTAGTCCAACTATTATGGAAATCTGTATGGAGGCGCCTCAAAAAATTTCAAACAGATATTCCAGATCATCTAGTCATGCCATTCCTGGGTATAACACAAAGGAATCAAAATTAGCTTACTACAGCGATACCTAAAGCAATACCCACACTCTTCAGAGAAATCAAATTAAGGAACCAGCCTAGGTGCCAATCAATAGTCAAATGAATAAAGAAAATGTGGTACACATATAGAATATTTTATTTGATATTTGGGTAGGCTAAGGCTGAGATCCTAGCAGACAGCCCGAGAGGGTGGGTCCTGACCTCCATCAGTGTAGCAGCTCTGATCTCAGCAGACCACCAGAGAGTTCCAAGTTCTGGCCTCCCTCTGGTGCAGGGGACTGCCTGAGAGCCCCCAGATCCTGCCTCCACTTGGTGGTGAGAGTCCCGTAATTGCACCATACCCATACCCTTACCTGGGATTTGGTGAACCCTCCGAAGGCCCCAGGGCAGATATGGCTTTGGTAGTCTAAGGCTGAGATCCAAACAGACAGCCTGAGAGGGTGGCTTTCAACCACCATTGGTCTAGCAGCTCTGGTCTCAGCAGACTGCCAGGGAGTGCCCATTTCTGGCCTCCCTCTGGACTCCCTTCTGGCATAGGGCTGAGAACACAGGGGACTTCCTGAGAGCACCTGAATCCTGCCTCCATCTGGAGAAGGAGGCCTGAGTGTACCTGACTTGAACCTGAATTGGGCCTCTGTGGGTACCCCTGAATAGCTGCCGTGTGTGTGTGTGTGTGTGTGTGTGTGTGTGTGTGTGTGTGTGCGCGTGATTTACTTTTTGCTTTGAAACCATTATAGATACAGAGGAAGTCACATCCTTCACCCAATTTCCCTCCTGTGATACTTTTATAGTACAATATCAGAAACAGGGCAGACACTGGTACAACGGGTATGTAGAGCTATCTGTCTCGACATCGTATATATGTAGATTTGCGCAACCACCACTACAATCAACTTTCAAAACTGCTCCATTAGTTCTTTGTGGTCATGCTGGCACCATCGTTCAACTGGGGTGGCCACAGGATTGTTCAATATTTCTATAATCATTTTATTTCAAGGATGTCATACTGACACCATGACACCTTGATGGAAATGGTGCCTCTTACCAGGTAAACTTTTCCTTTACCTTTGCCAATATCAGGATTGTGAGATGGAGGCTTTTTGTTTGCTTGTTTGTTTATTTTTACTTTCATACCTGTTGTGAGGTTGTTGTTGAACAGAGTTTTTCATCCTTAGAACCTGTTCCATGGTAGCTTCTTTGTTAAAAACAAAACAAAACGAAACAAAAAACAAAAAACAAAAACAGCCAGGAGATTAAACAAAGAAAGAGGATTTGTTTAAATGTCAAGCTTCCCTTTGAAAGAGCACAGGAAATCTGCAGGATGATCTACATAAATTTGTGGATTGGTGGCCTCCAATCCACGGGAGCCATCTGACCAAGAGACATGTGTACTAGAGAATAGAAGTGGAAGCCTCTGTGTTTGAACGTGGTTTCCAGACCCTCTAGCTTATCTAGAAGGAGAGCAATCGGGGGTCAGGAGGAGATTCTCATGAATTATCTGGTAGGTGACAAAGAAAGAGGCATTAATGTGGTAGGAATCCCCTTTCCTTGAATGAGATAGAGCCTGCCCACTAAGGGAGGGGTGTGCGTGTGTGTGTGTGTGTGTGTGTGTGTGTGTGTGTGTGTGGTGATAGAAGGCAATGAAGAGAGACTCCATCAAATGTGGATCTTGACAATGATGGAAGCAAACACTCAGGAACCTGTTTTAACCAGAATTTGATATTGGATCAATATAGTGTGGAACTTGAAGTGGAATCTCTGAGTTCTGAAGACTGTTTCTTTAGTGAAGCAGGCCAAGAACCGGAGGCATGTGTCTGCTGGAGAAGAGTGATACAGACAAATTTGAAATTCCCTCCGAGGACCAGCAAAACGAACCCTTCCCCTCCCAGCATATTGCAAGAGAAGTCTGGCCCTTTGGGAGACCTTGTTGAAAGAAGGTACAGGTAATGATGAAGAGGAAATCCTGGAGAGGGCTAAACCGCACAACTCACCACAAGGCCGAGAGGGAGTGTGCCAAAATGGTGACGGAGCTAAAGTGAATTACTGCAAAAATCATGTGTTGAAGAAAATATTGACAAAACACAGAGGCCTCTCAAGCACCAGAATATGAGGACTATTCTCAGATGTCAACTCCCAGCAGCATTATGTTTTAGTAGCCAAGCATGTGTCAGGGAGCTTGAGAGGGGAGACACACAAGACAAACAACGACAGATGGAATCTGGTCTCCCACCTTAACTCCATCCACGTTTATGTGATTTGCCACCATCCCCTTAGAAACGGCTGCATTGTGTATGACCAAACAGGAGGTCTTAGCCCCTACTTCATGGGTACAAAGAAGCTGAATCCAAGGAATAAGCCCTTGTCCTGTTTGCAGACAACCAAGTCCAATGACTTTGGTAATGCTTTCATGTGGCTTACCTGTCCGTGAAAGCAGTGCTGTGGATTTGCAACCATATAACCCCAAATTCCACACAGCATGGACTTTATTTACGTATATCAAAGTGAGAAAGTGTGTCAGGCCACGTAGATTTCTGGCCTTTAGTGTAATTTACCTACTTTGAAGTAGGGAGGAATACTGAATGTTTGCTTCCTTTTAGAAAACTGTCACTTCTGTTTCATTGTATGCTTGGGTCTTGAAGTAATCTGCACTGGATATATAGCTCACACTTTACCCCTACCCTCATATTTTATTTTTGGATTTTTGTTTCTTTGTTAGTTTGTTTTTGGCAGGGTCTCCCTAGTCACAGCCTGCCTGGAAGTCACTATGTGGACCAGGCTGGCCTTGATCTTGCATAGATCAGTCTGCCTCTGCCTCTTGAGGGGTGGGATTTAAGGCACTTGCATCGATGCATGGCGAGTACCCTCGTATTTTAAATAATGTCCACATTCTCTTAAGTGATGCTCTTGCTTCTTAAAGAGTAGTACATTTAAATGCATCATCATAGTACCTATCACATAAAGAGGGAAAAGTGTGTTTGAAAGAGTTAATATATAAATTTCGGTAAAGCTATCCTTACAACCCTTAATTTCTCTGCCTTTTATCTTTCCCTCCCCCGGCCCCTCTCTTTCTCTTCACTGCCTCTTAAAATCCTCCTTACTGGATACCATGGAAGCTGCATGCAGTGCTATGTGCCCTCTTTGGAAATTATAACAAAGGATAGGCGGTAATGGCGTTATCAGTTTAGAACAGCTGTCATTTTTTTTGTTTGTTTGTTTTTGTTTTTGGATAGCCGTCATTTACACACAAGGTCAAACTCTTTGAAGGCTGCCTAGCAAAGTGGAAGGAAGACTAGGGGTGATTTTCCAGGGTCCACCTTTGCACCTGGCCCCTTTCTGCACCTAATTTCAGGGTTTGTTGGAATCCATTTCTTCCCTTGGGTTGACAAATATCATTCTTACAGGCTTCGAGGCACCTTCTTGGCCTAGCTTCCATTGGTTCCTGGTAGTTGTCTGTGCTTCAGATCTTTGCCCGAGGCCAATTTTAGAAAGCACCAAATTCAGAAAGATCAGAAATTTGACTGCTTCGCTATCCCCAAAGGTTGCCAGTTTCTGAAAATTACCCAGAAATAATGTTCACATTTCTTTGGGGATGACCAGGTCTGAACCTGGGTTTCCAAAACGCTCTCTTAAACCGTGTGGACTAGCTTCTTGATTCATGGTTCAATCAGACTCTTTGGCAAAATAACTGCCATAACGGGTTTGACTTAAGTTCCCAGAGAATTCCTCCCGTGGACGACCACTGTATATACTCTGGTGAGGACATGAAAACCAAGTGCTTTCTAAGTTTAAGGCAGCACAGAGGGATATGTTTGCACAGCACCTTTTTGTGCCAGTTACTAAAAAACTTCAGTTGCAGAAACCATGCACAAGACCTACCTGTGTGCCCATGTCTCAGTAGGAAACAAATGGTTGAAGGGATCAGTATGGTGGCTTCAGCACTAAAGAATCACTAACTCAGACATAAGAAGGATGCGTCCTTTTCTGAGGAGCAAGGGCACAAGGGTACAGTGGCTGCTACTGTGTCTCCCACAACACGTTGATGCCTCACTAAAGTTGTCTTGTTGTCAAACGTTTTAGGTCTGACGAACATATGTAATGATTTACAAATAAATGATTTATTGAATGCTTGCTTAATAGTAACAAAATGAAAGTAACTGTAAATTCTTCAAATTCCAGTCAGCAAACAGTTTTGGGACAACACCATATCCATAGGAAGGAAAATGGAAGTATGCCCTTAAGTTACACCATATAGCAAAGATGACCCAGAATGAATTCAAACATTTAAACCAAAACATAAGGCAAAAGCTCCATGACATTAGTCTGGGCAGACATTTTGTGGCTATGACTCTAAAGCAGGGGCAACTAAGAAATACACATGAGATTACGGCAAACTAAAAAGCATCCACACAAACGCAAAAGTGAACGTCAGACAGAAAGGACAACCACCTAAATGGGACCATGTATTTGCACCCCATACATCTGATTGGGGGGTAGTATCCAAATATATATGAGGGGTGCAACTCAGTTTTAAGAAAACAGATACCCTGATTGATAATTGGGCAGATGATAGGAGTAGACAGTGCTCAAAGGAAGACACAGAAAAGGTAAACAGGTATAGAAAGGAATGTTCAACATCACTAATCATCGGAGACACGAAACTTAACAGCACACTAAGATAGCACGTCACACCTGTGAGCATGGCTGTCATCAAAAAGATGAAAGGTGCAGGTGTTGATGGGAATGCAAAGGAAAGAGGACCCTTGCACACTGCTATTGGGAATAGAGCCATTGCAGAAAACCGAATGGAGGGGGCTGGAGAGATGGCTTGCTCGGTGGAAAAGCGTTTGCTGCACAAGCCTGAGGACCTGAGAGTTTAGATCCCCAGCACCCATATAAAAGCTGGACGTGGCAGTGTACACCTGTAAGCTCAATGATGGGAAGGAGGCAGACAGACAGGTCCCTGGGGGGTGGATGACTAGCCAGTCTAGCTGAAATGAAACAGTGAGCTCCAAGTTCAGTGAGAAACCCTGTCTCAAATAATAAGGTAGAGAAGGAAGGATAGGGGAAGATACCCCAAGTTGACCCCTGGCCTCCATTCACACATGCACAGAGGAATGTACCCATCCAAATACGTGAAAAGACACATGTGCATACCTAACACGCCCCCACCAACACACACACAAAACCGGTATGGAGGCTCCTCAAAATAATTAAAAAACAACAGTTCCAGGATCCAGAAATCCCACCGCCAGTTATAAATCAGTGATTGACGATACGACCAAATTGCTATACACTGTGCAGTTGCAGCACTGCCATGGATGGTCACCCATAAAATTGTCCCCTGAAGGTAGACTAGTTCTCCAAAGCTGTTTGTTTGTCTGTTCAGGCAGGGTCTCAAGTCTCCCAGACTGGCCTCAAACTCAGCCAAGGGCTGCCTTGAACCTTCCACCCTCCTGCCTTCATCTCCGGAGTACTGGGATGACAGGCATGTGCTCTCATGCCCGATTTATGCAGTGCTGGGGTTGGAACCCAGTGCTTTATGGATCCTGGGCAAGCACTCTACAACTGAGCTAAATCCCCAGTCCTAATTCTAAATATTCTATAGATTGCTGCTTTAAAAAAAAATCTAGAAAATGTATG
Source organism: Nannospalax galili (assembly GCF_000622305.1). Classification (NCBI taxonomy): domain Eukaryota; kingdom Metazoa; phylum Chordata; class Mammalia; order Rodentia; family Spalacidae; genus Nannospalax; species Nannospalax galili. Next base: position 12,371 of record NW_008330493.1, read on the forward strand.
CTAACGTGGAAAACAGAACGTACTCAACTTGGATCTAATTATGAGACTCTTATGATATGAATGCTCACCTCTCTCTCCTCTCCTCTCTCTCTCCACATACACACACCAAAAAACTGTACCTCTCTCTCTCTCTCTCCTCTCCTCTCCCCTCTCTCTCCTCTCTCTCTCTCCACATACACATACCAAAAAACTGCACCTCTCTCTCTCTCTCTCTCTCTCTCTCTCTCTC
>NW_008330493.1:12717-15365 GCF_000622305.1 Nannospalax galili
TCTCTCTCTCTCTCTCTCCTCTCTCTCCACATACACACACCAAAAAACTGCACTCAAATGGAAAGAGTTTCTGATGGCAAAAGTACTAGAGACACAAGCTTAAACAACTACCATTATTCGAGGTGATGATGGCAGAGTGATGTGGAATAAACGATATCAGGGAAAACTATCTCCAAGCAACGTGTACCTTTGTGAAAGGAACAGCAGTTACTGAGGTGAACTGTTCTGAGCACGTCACGGGTCTTCTCTTACGTAGTTTAACGTGACTAGTGAAAGACCAACAAAGGATCTCCTAATCCTTCTTGTGTGTTACTTAGTTCTGACTCTGTGTTGAATGAGTGTGACCCAAAGACATGGACTGGTTCCGTCTATGTCCTGGCAGGTATTCGACAGACTAGGTATGCAAAGCCTCTGAGTTCACGGTTGAAGAGGTTGACTAGATGGCATGGTGTGGTTTCTGGAATGACTCGGTAGACCTGACAAGGCTGCCTGATGGTGGGACACCAACCTGTGCAATCCGAGAGAGCCTTGGCCTCAGCTCACCCGCACATCTATCCTGGGAACTCTCGCAAAAGCTAGTAGAATTGTGTCTAGTCTTGTAGCTCTTGTATCACGTCAAGGAGTATGTGAGCATAAATGCAGGTGCTCACAGGGGGTCACCTTGATTTGTGCACCTGAAGTCCATTCCTTCAAGAGGCAGTGCGTGCAGTCTATCAGGTCTGCCGGCTCTGGGTTCAGACAGTCCAAGCTGTGTGTGACTTTAGACATGCTGTGTGGCCTCCAGGGGCCCCATAACCTCATTTGTCAATGGTGGAAAACTTGCACAATAGAGCCTCTGAGGACTGGAGAACTGAAGGGGGTCCCGCAAGTGTGTGGACGCGTTTTCAAACCACCACCGTTGAAATGCAAAGACTTTACACTGGGAAAGTTATCAGCCTCCCCACCCAGGATCTGTTCATCCATTTTTTATTCACATTGCTGTGCATCCTTGCTTCTTGTCCCACTTGTCCCCGCCACATCCTTCAACTAAGGAAGCCTCTGCCTTCATGAGGCTTCCCTTGCTCTGTAGAGTGGAGTGCTACCTTGCCATACACCTTGGCACAGATTTAACCAGAACGCATAGCTGATTATCAGAAACATCCTTTCCACATGCAGTCACCAAGTGGAGATCCACAGCTCCCGTAATACTGTTCAGAGCATCCTGCACTGGTGGAATTTATCAAATGCTAGGAGTTCCCATGCACAAGATGATAATGCCTCGTAGATTTTTCCCTGTCATACTTGCCAGTTAGCTGGCCTTGTTTAAAATACTTCTCAAAAACTCTATGGAGCTTTCTTAGTTTCCCTTTCGCCATCTCTACTGACTCGGTGATGAAGCCAAGCAAACCTGGGGACACTTGACTGCTTTTTTGACACAGCCAAATTTCTAATCATGTTGTAATTCCAGTGCCTACCACCTGCACCATGTCAAGGAATTGTTCTCACTAGATATCCGGGACATCCTTGTTTAAATGGTAGTCTTGACACAAAAGCACAATTGCCCTTCAAAGGGGATAAGATGTTCGTCTGGAGCCAAATCTGAGTGATCACGGCCTAGGAATACAGATTTAGGTTTCCCAAATCCCTTGTTCCAACGTGGTAACGGTCTCAGGAAGTTTTTACGGTAACAGAACAAAGAAAGTCATCAATCAAGACACTTTTCAAATACACTGGTGGAGACATCAGAGAGGTGGCTTATAGCAAAGCCAGGAGAATCCTGCTACAGGCCTTAGATGCTATCGAACAGGTTTGCCTAGCCCTTGGGTTGGTGGAAGCTGGTGGTCTGCTAAGTTAATACATTCCAAAAGGTTTGTATCTGTTAGTCGCAAGATGTTAAGTCAATCAGAGAGCTGAGCAAGGACCGGCTATTTTAGGGGGCTACAGAGAGCACAAGACAAATTTTAAACAGGCTCCGGACCTGCGACATTCCAAACTCTCCGTAGTTATTGAAGTTCTAAACAGTCGCTCAGCCTTGCAGGAGGTTCAGTTGAAGATGCAGGTTTTTTTTCTGGGAATTTCCGTTCACAATCGCCAAGGCAGGAGAACCGAGAACACTGCTTTGTAAATCCTCTGATAATGCCTTACATGTTCCAGGGCGTGATGCTCTGATTGCTTAGCTCCTGGGAAGCATAATTTTCCCTACCCAGTTAGTTTTCCATCACTGCTGTGTTAATTTGCCACCAGTGCTCTGCGTTCAGACGACTGAAAATTGCTATGTAAGAGTCTCCATAAGCCAGAAGGCCGTGAGGGATTGGACATGTGCTCTGCCTGAAGCTTAAAAGGCCCAAATCAAGATGTCTGCAGGGTTGCTGTCGTTCCTGGAGGTCCTGAAGAAGAACCTACTTGCAAGCCACTCGGGTTGCTGTGGGGATTTGCTTCCTTCCAGCCTTGGGTGTCAGGTCCCTGTTCATTTGCTGTCTGGCAACTGAGAACAGCCAGTTGCTGTTTTAGAGGCTGTCCACGTCCCCTCATCTGCTCTCCCTGTAGCCTCTTCCACCCGCCCACTTTGGTAAGGCAGGATAATCTCTCTACCTTAAGGACAACTGAGCTGCAGCTTCCAAGTTCCTAACAGCCGCCCCTAAAGAGGCGCCCCTGGAAGATGCAGCGGG
>NW_008330494.1:0-526 GCF_000622305.1 Nannospalax galili
AATGGGGAAATGGGAGCAATGGAATATGAAGAGTTAAATAGGGTGGGGAATTGAAGGGCAGGGTAGAAAAGGGATTAAGGGGGCGATAACTAATACTAATGGCCTTTTGAAAAAGTCAAATGGAAATTTATCAGTATAGAAGCTTCTTAAAATATTTACATATGCAATATAAAAATAATTTAAATGGCATCACCCCATAACAGGGGCCAGTTCCCCACAGATAACAGAGGTTAACAAATAAAAATCCCAATACTAGGAATGGGCTTCCTTTTGGGGATATTTTGACCAGGGGTGATCTCATAGATCCGCACACAATACTGGCTATTGCTATTGCTCTTAGTTACTTGTAAGACCTTAATGGTAAGACCTTATTGCTGAAGATACTATGTATGTTGTATTAATCACTTTTCTCTTGCTTTGATAGAAACACTGATCAAAGCAATTTATAGAAGGAAGATTTTGTTTGAGCTTTCGATTCGTGAGGAATTACAGTCCATCCTGGCAGGGAGGCATGGTGGCTGGAGGT
>NW_008330494.1:3460-5726 GCF_000622305.1 Nannospalax galili
AATGTTACAATATGACTTCACAATGTTCCATTGTGCGACTTCACAATGCTCAGTTTGCAATCACAATGCGTCATTGTATCACTGCAATGATCCATTGTGTCATCAACATGGTTGATCAGCAAAATGTTACAATATGACTTCACAATGTTCCATTTTGACTTCACAATGCTGAAATGAGACATCAAAATGCTTCAACGTGCCAACACTGTTGCTCTATGTGAAATTAAAATGCTCTATGTTGCCATCACAGGGTTACAATATGACTTCACAATGATCCATTGTTACATCAGAATGCTACACTGTGAAATCACAATGCTCCAATGTGCCAACATTAACCCCACTTGTGCCATTAAATGGCTCAAATGTGCCATCACATTTTAATAATATATCTTCTCAAGGTTCCCTTGTGCCAGCGCAACGCACCTATATGCCATCACAATGCTCATTGTGCCAACATGATGCACAGTTGTGTCAGTAGCATGATACATTGTGTCATCATCGTGCTCAATATGCAAACGCGGTTCTCAATATCCCCTCACAATCAGCAAATTTGAACACACAATTCTCCATAGTACCATCACAATATTGCAATATGACCTCACAATGTACCATCGTGACATTACATTGCTCCAATGTGCAAACACTGTCTCCCCATGTGCCATTGCATCACTCCAATGTGCCATTACAATGGAACAACATGACTTCACAATGTTATATCACAATACTGCAATGTGCCAACACTATTGCCCATGTGATCTTCTATTGCTCCAATGCGTCAACACATTGTTACAATATGACTTCACAATGCTGCATTGTGAAGTCACAATACTCCAACCTGACGTTACAATGCTCCAATGTGCCAACACTATCGCCCCATGTGCCATTATATTGCTACAATGTGCCATCACAATGTTACAGTATGACTTCATAGTGTTCCATTGTGACATCATAAGGTTCCATTGTGACTTGAAAGTCCTCCATTGTGACATGAAAATGCTCCAATGTGTGAACACTGCCAACTCATGTTCCCTTATATTGCTCTAATGTGACACCACAATGTTACAATATGACTTCACAATGCTCCAATGTCACATCGCAATAATCCAATGTGCCAACACTACGGCCCCATGTGCCATCACAATGCTCACCTACGACTATTCAGTGTTCCTTTTTGACATCACAATACTCCAATGAGCAAATACAATTGCCCCCTGTATGAATACTTGCTCCAATATGCCATCAAAATTATACAATATGACTTCTCAATGTTCCGTTATAACATCTCAATGCTCCAATGTGTTAACACTATGGTCCCAAATGTGCCATCACAATGTTACAATATGACTTCACATTGATTCGTTTTTACATCACAATGCTCCATGGTGCCATCACCGTGTTACAGTACGACTGCAAAATATACCAATATGCAAATACAATGCTCGAATGTGACATCACAATGGTTTAATCTGCCAGCACCATATGCCCATGTGCTAGTATATTGTTCCAAAATGCCAATGATGTTACAATATGACTTCTGAATATTCCCTTGTGACATCGCAATGCTCGAATGTGACATCACAATGCTCCAATATCACAACATTATTGCCCAACGTATGATTATATTGCCCCAATTTGGCACCAAAATGTTACAATATAACTTCACAATGTTACATTTTGACATTATGATAATCCATTGTGCCATCACAATGTTACATTATTATTTCACAGTGATGGATTGTGTAATCACAATGCTCCACAATGTTACATTATGATTTCACAATGTTCGAAGCGTCATCACAATGCTCCAGCTTGTCAACACTATGCTCCACTGTGAAATCACAATACTCCAATGTGCCATTACATGCTCCAAAGTCTCGACACTAATGCCACGTGTGACATTATAGTGCTCCAATATGTCATGACAATGTTACAATTTGACTACGCAATGTTCCAATGTGACATCACAATGCTCCGCTGTGAAACCACAATGCTCCAATGTGCCAACAATATCGCCCAATGTGCCATTATATTGCTTTAATGTCCCATCAGAATGTTACAATATGACTTCACGATATTCCATTGTGACATCTGAATTCTCCAATTTGACATCAGAATGCTCCAGTGTGTCATAAAAATGTTACAATATGACTTCACAATAATCCACTCTGATGTAACAAGGCTTGAATAGGACACCACAATGCTCCAATGTGCCAATACTTTCACCAGATGTGCCATTATATTGCTCCAATGTGCTTTCACAATGTTC
>NW_008330495.1:0-297 GCF_000622305.1 Nannospalax galili
GGATTGCATTGAATCTATAAATTTCTTTTGGTAAGATGGTCATTTTCACAACACTGATTTTACCAATCCATGATCACGGTAGGTCTTTCCATCTCCTAGAATCTTCTATCTCTTTCTTTAGGAATTTTCATTGTAGAGATATTTAATGCCTTTGGTTAGGTTTCTTCCTAAATATTTTGAGGATATTGAGAATTGGGTGGGTTTCCTCGGGTGCTTTATCTGATTGCTAGTTATTGGTATATAGAAAGGCTACAGATTTTTTTTTTGTAAGTTGATTTTGTATCGTGACCGTCTTAC
>NW_008330495.1:392-1522 GCF_000622305.1 Nannospalax galili
GTTGAAGTCCTTTAATTTCCTTCTCTTGTCCTATTGGTCTTGCACAAGTTTCAAGCACTATATTGATAAGGCATGGAGATAGTGGACAACCCTGATTGGTTCCTCATTTTAATGGGAATGCTTGTAGTTTTCCTTCATTTAGGATGATGTTGGCTACTTTGTATATAGTTTTAATTGTGTTCAGATATTTTCCCTCCAGACCAATTCCTTCTAGGACTTTTAATGTGAATGCATGTTGGATTTTATCAAATGCTTTTCTGCATCTGTTGAGATAACCATTTGGCTTTTGTCTTTAAGTCCATTTATATATTTTATTACATTTACTAACTTATGTATGTTGAACCATCCATGCATCTCTGAAATAAAGCTGACTTGACCATGGTGGATGATCTTTTTGATGTGTGTCTGTATGTGGTTTGCAAGCATTTTGCTGAGTATCTTTGCATCTATGTTCATTAAAGACATGGTCTATAGTTTTCTTTTTTGTTCTATCTTTACCTGGTTTTGTAATTAGAGTGATATTGGTTTCATAGAAGGACTTTGGAAGTTGTCTTTCTGCTTCTATTTTTTTAAACAATTTAAGCAGTATTGGTGGTAGATTTTCTTTGAATGTCTGGGAGAATTCTGCTGTAAATCCATCTAGGCCTGGGATTTTATTACTTGGGAGGTTTTGTATTACTGTTAAGTTTCCTTATTTGTTATGGGATTTTTTGTGCTGTTGATCTTCTATTGGTTTAATTTTGGTGGTGGCCATGATTTTAGAAATTCATCCATTTCTTTTAGATTTTCATATTTAATACTGTATAGGTTTTCAAAGTATTCCCTTGCAATTCTTTGAATTTTTGGTGCCTTTTGTGATGTTTTCCCTTTCATCTCTCATTTTGTCGATTGGAATTTGCTTTCTTTCTTTAGGATAACTGGGCTAAGGGTCTGTCTAATCTTTCACAGAACCAGCTCTTAGATTCATTGAATTTTTTTTTGCATCATTGATTTTTTTTGTATTGTTTTCTTTGTTTCTATTTCATTAATTTCTGCTCTGAGTTTTATTATTTCTTCTCATCTACTAGGTTTGGGGTTGGTTTGTTCTTGCCTCTCCAGAGTCTTGACTTGTACTGTCAAGTCATTTACAT
>NW_008330495.1:2372-2580 GCF_000622305.1 Nannospalax galili
TATGTAACTGTTTTCCCCTCTAGCAACTTCCAGGACCCTCTCTTTGCTCTGGTTTTACTATGATGACATTGGGACTTTTTGTTCTGATCATGTCTTAATGGTGTTCTCTGTGCTTCCTCAGTCTCTATAGGTATACCTTTCCTTAATTTAAGGAAGTTTTCTTCTATAATTCTATTGAAGAATTGTTCAATGCCATTGGCTTGAGTTT
>NW_008330495.1:3530-4183 GCF_000622305.1 Nannospalax galili
TTTGCCTGGGTGAGGACTTAGGGATCTATGGTAGGGTGATTAATTAATCTGTTTGGAAAGCTAATCCTGGGATTTGAGGTGAAGGAATTGGAGCCCACCTGTGAGAGCTACCTGTGGGGTAGCTAGTCTTTCTTAGGTTCCTGATATGGTGGCACAGCTCACAATATTCTCAAACTGAAGGTTCATATTTAGACCCTGGGAAGTTCCTCTACTCATTGGGAGACAAACCAACCCTGAGCTAAACTGCTCAGCCTATGTCATGGAAAGTTATACAACCACTTAACCATCTAAAAGATATCTGACTTCCTCTGTTTGCTGCTGTTTCTCTGCTGTTGTTTCCCTGATCCCTGAGAGGCATCCTACCAATTTGTTTGCTATCAAATAAAGTGCAGCCCCCCAATCCCATGGTGGCTGCAAGGGTTCCGTGGTTCTGGGCAAGAGTGCTGTTTGACAAAGTTCCAGCCAAAAGCCAATGACCGCTACACTTTTGGTGGATATCCCTTCTCCAATTACTCCTGGTTTTTGAAATTTGTATAACCTTCTCTTCTTTAAGTATTCTGATAACTAACTCTGATGATGGAATGGGAAACTAACCCAGGGAAATCTTTTCCTTTAGCAGAATTATTATGTTACTGATACAAAACGAAAGTAAT
>NW_008330495.1:4417-13336 GCF_000622305.1 Nannospalax galili
AGATGAATTCGGAAATTTGGTTAGATATTAAATAAAAAGAGTTGGTTATTCCTGTTCCTATGAGAAAAACAATTTTCTCAAATATACACGCCAACCTGTAAATATTAAAATCAACGTATTAAAGGGAAAATTGGGACAGACTGTATTACATGTCTATGGTCAAACAGAAACTGCAAAGCTATAAAGCATAAAGAAAACAATAAAGACTTTGCTTGGCCATGATAAGAAAAGGTTAATCATTGAAATTTGTACTTTTACTGTGATTATTGAAAAATATTGAAAATATTATTGAAAAAAATATTATTGAAAAAATATCATGGTTTGATTTATAGCCTGATGCTTTACTGCTATTGTAAGCTTCTAATTATAAATAAAGTTTATAGAAGGCTGTTTTTCAGAAGTAGAGAGAGAAAAGAAAAAGAAAGAAGATATTCATTCTGACCTCTCCTGAGCAGGTCAGTCAACAGCCTCTACTCGAATTGCAATCGTGGTTTCTGGTATAGTCATTTCTACTGCTGCAGTTACCTTTACCCCTTCAGGCTATGGACTCAGCTGGAGCTGGACTCTGGCACCCCACCATGGATTTGTCTGGTTTGTGGACTTCCTGCTCCACTTTCATACATATGGTGCACAAAACCAGGGGAGGAATGCCTGCATTAGTTATGACCGAGTTCTCCATTTAGTAAACCAAACTGCTGACCAGTTGCCCATGCCTGTTACACAGACTGTCTTGTATTTTCCAGCTCCCACAACTCACTTCATCAGGCTCAAGATTATGAGTCCATCTGCTCAGGCTCTGAGAGAGATACAGTAAGTACTCTCCTGTGGTGCTGCAGATCTGTTTCTCTGTTATCTCTCTCTCTCTCTCTCTCTCTCTCTCTCTCTCTCTCTCTTTCCTGTCCCTCTTCTCTTGGTCTCTCACTCTCCTTCCTTCCTTTACCTTCCTGGCAGAGGTCTTTGCTTCTCTCCAGAAGTGTTCAACTCAGAAGCCATCCCAATATGCCAAACATCTTCCCAGGCCCTAATAGGGACATCTGTTGCTTCTCCATGGGACACCTTGGCAAGTGACTAGGGTCTTTTCTTACTCAGAACCACAGTTGTGACAGGGCCACCTCTCACAACTGCTGCTTCTCTGAGAATACCTCATTCCCTTCTTCCTTGTCCTGGACTTGGAAGGAAATCTAAGACTTAGGTGGTTTGGAAGCTCCAGGAAATTCCCACTGAGCCCCATATGACCCCTTACTTCTCCCTTCCTTGCCGTGGGCTTGGGATGTTCTCTGTCTCCCATCTTTCTCTTGTACTGACTAAACTGACAGCATTTTGTACAAAGTTCCCATCTTAGAATCTTAGCCCTAGTGTATTTCTAGCTCAAGGAATTTTTTGAAGAAACCCTTGAGAGACCTGAGTGACTCCATCTTGGATAAAGCCTCCATGGGACTGACCCAGTCCTGAATCCTATTCCAGGAGAAACCACACACACACACACACACACACACACACACACACACACACACACACACAGAGAAGAAAAACCACAATACTTGGAATGGATAGAGAAAAACTCCCCCACCAACAGTCAATTAACCAGGGACAGGAAAGTACTAAAAGTCCAGATGTCTTTTCAGATTTCCTGAAGCCAGCAGTTTACAGTTCAGCACTGGGCTACAACCAATCAGATGCTTGCCAGGCTGGAGACCCCCTACTCCCCTACTTGCTGAACTTGCTGAAATACACCTATAAAAACCTCTGTCTCCCAAAGCAAGGTGTCTCACATCTGAGATCCACTGGGTTGGTGACAGAGTGGGCCCAAGCTTAAGCTTGTAACAATAAAAGAACCCTTGTGTATTTGCATCGGTCGGCTCCTTCGTGGTCTTTGGGGGCCTCGCGAACTGGGTATAATATCTTGGGGGCTCATCTGGGATCCCCAAAATCCCCCAGGACCTCTGAACCGGAGGGTTCCTGGCCTGGCTGGTAAGTGTCTGTTTGTTTCTAGTTGTGCCTGTCTGTGTCTGTCCTAGCTTTTGTTCTGAGCCTCAAAGCAAACTTGTGAACAGTGTGATCAGGAGTGGTTGGAGTGGATGCACTGGATGACTGTGACCACAGAGCTCTGGAAGACATTCCAGACTCCGGCAGAGGGGATGAAAGGCCCCAGACTCTGTTGATTTCTGTGAAAGGACAAGGTGGGTCACTCCCATGGCACAGTAGTTCGCCACTGTCCTACTTTCAGTGTTTTTTCTGCACAAGTGGGAGAATTTGTTACTTGGCCTTCTGCATGTCTTTCTGTCTTTCTGTTTTGTTTTTGGTTGTCTCTTTCTCTGTGACTGAGATGGACACAATTGGACAGACTCCCTCTATTCCCCCAGACCTCGTTCTTGCACATTTTGGAGAGGTTAAGACTTGAGGCCATAACCTCTCTGTTGTGTCAGGAAGAATAAACTAACTACTTTCTGCAGGTCTGAATGGCTCACTTTCAACATTGGATGGCCCTCGGAGGGGACATTTGATCGTGCTGTCATTAACATTGTTGAGAAAATTATTCTTCAACCACGTATGGGACACTTGGATCAAATATCATACATAGTGGTCTGGGGAGATTTAGTAAATAACTCCCCTCCTTGGGTCAAGTCTTTTCTTCCTTTACAGAATACTGAGTTGCTGACAGCTGCAGAATGGAAAACAACAATCCAGAAAACACCTAAACCTGAAAACAAACCATCAGTATTGTCACTGTACCCTCTTACAGGGCAGCACAGAAGAAGATCTAATTTTTCTTCCCCTTCTTTATCCACCTCCCCCAGAGGAGGTACCCCCTCTGAAACCAGCACCCCTGGTACCAGATTCTTCACAGGTATGGGGGAACTGGCTCAGGGGACTAGGAGTAGAAGGGCAGCAACATTGGAGGGTCCAGACTCTACTGTTCTACCCCTCAGAGTCACTGGCCCCATGGATGAGGCTGGCAATCAGCCCCATCACTATTGGCCATTCACCACTATTGACCTTTACAACTGGAGAACCCAGAATGCTCCCTTTTCTGAAAATCCTAAGGAGCTTATTAATTTTTGAGAAATTGTCTTAGTCACACACCAACCCACTTGGGATGATTGTCATTGATTATTACAGGTCCTCTTTACCACAGAGGAAAGGGAACATATCCAAACAGAAGCTAGGACATTAATTCCTGGCAATACTGGTGTCTCTACTACTGACCTGAAACTGATTGATGCTGCCTATCCACTGACCTGGCCTGATTGTGATTATAATACTGCAGAAGGTAAGGGAAGGCTTCTGGTTTACCACCAGGCTCTGTTGGCAGGTCTCAAAGTGGCTGCTCGTAGGCCAGCTAATTTGGCAAAGGTATACGATATTAGTCAGGAACTAAATGAAAGCCCAGCTGCGTTCTTGGAGCGAATAATGGATGCCTTCCACAGGTACACTCCATTAGACCGGAGTCTCTTGCAGTATGTGGATGACCTACTTGTGGTGGCAGACAGCCAAGAGGCTTGCATGGACTGCACAGAATGCCTGTTGCAGATGTTGGGAAGCCTAGGCTATCAGGCCTCTGCTAAAAAGGCCCAACTATGCAAACAACAGGTCCAATATTTGGGCTATATACTCAAAGAAGGTAAGCGCTGGCTCTCTGATGGGCAAAAAGAAACTGTCCTCAGGATCCCTACCCCGAGGAGCCCACACCAAGTACTAGAGTTCCTAGGGTCCACCGGGTTCTGCAGGTTATGGATACCGTGTTTTTCTGAGATTGCTAAGCCCCTACATGAGGCCACTAAGAAAAGGCCAGGATAATTTTCCTGGACAGAAGCTCACCAACAATCATTTGAGGCATTAAAACTGGCCCTATTGTCTGCCCCTGCCCTCGGGCTACCTGATGTGACTAAACCATTCCACTTGTTTGTGGATGAAAACAAGGGTGTAGCCAAGGGAGTTTTGACCCAACCGATCAGTCCATGGCACCGTCCTGTAGCCTGTTTGTCTAAAAAACTGGACCCAGTGGCTGCAGGCTGGCCCCCATGTCTCCGCATAATTGCTGCCATAGCACTACTGGTAAAAGATGCTGACAAACTGACTTTGAGCCAGAACTTGACCATCACCACACCACATGCAATTGAAGGAGTTTTAAAGCAGCCCCTGGACAGATGGCTAAGTAACACCAATATAACTCATTATCAGGAATTACTTCTTAATCCTGCTAGAATCACCTTCCAGGTTCCAGATACCCTGAATCCAGCCATGCTCTTGCTGGACCCAGACTTGGATAGCCCCCTGAATGATTGTGCCATAATCCTGGTCCATGTCAATGGTACTCCATCAGATTTGAGAGATACCCCGTTATCTGATGCTGAAGTACATCAAGAGAATGAAGGACTTAATTCGACATGCCAAGTAAAAATCAAGGATGCTAATTTAAAGATTAGACACTGTAAATGGCTGTAAAGCTTGCCAAATCACTAATGCTGTGCCAAATATTAGAAACCAAGGAATCAGACTTCAAGGGAGAAATCCTGGTGCCTATTGGGAAATGGATTTCACTGAGGTAAAACCTGACAGGTAAGGATACCATTATTTGCTAGTCTTTGTTGATACCTTTTCAGGATGGACTGAAGCCTTCCTTACTAAACATGAAACGGCTCAAATGGTGGCAAAGAAACTGTCCCCACATGCAGCTTTCCACAGATGATAGGGTCAAATAATGGACCAGCTTTTGTGTCCAAGGTGAGTGAGAGTCTGGCCACAGTTCTGGGGATTGATTGGAAAATTTTACAGACCCCAGAATTCAGGACATGTAGAGAGAATGAATAGAACTCTGAAAGAGATCTTTACTAAATTGACCTTAGAGACTGGCAGTGACTGGGTGACTCTCCTTCCATTCCACACTATCTAGCATATAACTCCCCTTACCAGATGGGATTAACCCCCTTTGATATCATGTTTGGAATTCCCCCTCCCATTATTCCTAACCTGCTTGGCAGAAATAATTCTGCAGAGTAGGAGAGGCCTAGACCTGTTGTTCTTGCAGCAGGGAGGCCTATGTGCTGCCCTTAAGAAAGAGTGTTTTTTTTTATGTAGATCACTCTGGGGTTGTCAAAGAATCCCTGGCTAAGGTTAGAGAAAGTCTGGCTCAAAGAGAGAATGAAAATAGGGCTAAACAAGAATGGTTTTAATCCTGGTTCAATAGCTCCCGTTGGTTGACCACTTTGATTTCAAACTTACTTGGAGCCCTCCTCATTCTGATTATGCTCTTGACTTTTAGACCTTGCATTTTAAATAAATAGGAAGCTTTTATAAAAGAGTGGCTGGGAGCTATACAGCTAATGGTAATGCGAACCCACTATCATCCCTCCAGAGTCACACACACACGAAAAGTATACTTGGAATGGATAGAGAAAAACTCCCCCACCAATGGTCAATGAACCAGGGACAGGAAAGTACTAAAAGCCCAGATGTCTTTTCAGATTTCCTGAAGCCAGTAGTTTATAGTTTGGCATTGGGCTACAACTAATGAGATGCTTTCCAGGCTGGAGACCCCCTACTCCCCTCCTTGCTAAATTTGCTGAAATAAACCTGTAAAAACCTCTGTCTCTCAAAGCAAGGGGTCTCACATCTGAGATCCACCGGGTCGGTGACAGAGTGGGCCTAAGCTTAAGATTGCAACAATAAAAGAACCCTTGTGCATTTGCATCGGTCAGCTCTTTCATGGTCTTTGGGGTCTCTCGAACTGGGCACAACACCCTGAGCCCTTTCCCTTTCTCCCAAGAGTATGCAGCTGAAGCCATCTGTTTTCTAGACATATAGAAAACAAATACTGTTATGATATGGCTAACTACTGATTTTGGTTTCTGTAACTTGCTTGTATTGCAATTTTAGGGTATCTTGACATGTAGACCATGACCACCCTATTATTCAGGGACCATCTTGTCAACATTCCTTTTGTGGTTTTTACCTTTAAAAGTTCCCTTTCACTTCCCCTCCCTACTGCAGCACTCTAACCAGATTCAGAGACTGTAGTACAAACTATCGCGAATAAGGATTTTTTTATCCCAATCTGAATTTCATCTGGTGGTCTTCTCTCAAGTAGTCCCGGGCTCCATAACGCTTTCTGTCTTTGTCCTCTTCCAGTGTCTTTCTCCCTGATTTTGTTGGGGATGGACTCTGATCCCTTACTGATACCATTATTTTCAATCTAATTTTAGTTCTCCCTTTCTACCATTCTTTATTCAAGGCTGCCTTTCCTCCTCCCTCTAGTTATTGATTCCCTGCATAGGCTAAATGGTTCATATCCCTCTCCCCTCTTCCCCTCTGGTAACCCTTATTCTGACACTGAACACAGCTACAGAAATTTAAGTTCCATAAGTCTGCTTGCTTTTCTAATTTTTCAGAGAAGCATAATTTCTCTTTATATCCCTTTTTAAAACACGTTTTCATTAATGCTTTGGGTTGCTCAGCATCTTGTAGTCCTTTACATTTCTTTAAAGCTTCCTTATCCATGCTACATGGCTGCCAACCCACCATGTGTCTGACCTTCATGCAGGCTATGAAGCTCCATTGTCTCATAGCCTTGTCCTAAAGCATTTGTTTGGGTAAATTCTTTTATAAATGAGACTGAGAATGCTCTAGGGGATGATTTTTCTCCCCATGTCGTCTTAGCAACCACTAAGGACCCCAAAATTCAAATAACATTTTTATTTGTTGTCCATGTGGAAATTTTTCACAGGTGCTCTGAATTTGGCAGGTAAACTCCTTTTTGATCTTGCTGTCTTGCCTCAGGGCATTTGAAGCTGCAAACCAACTAGGCTCTTAGACAAAAGAAAAAAACTAAAACACAGAAAGGTTTTAAAAGCCATTTCATTTCTGAACTTTTTCTCAGGCTTTTGGGAAAAAGGAAAACAGCCTTTTGGGTACCAAGCTAGCAGTGCTTAGACCATGTGGTCCCAACGCGGCTGCTTTTCTAAGTAGGTCTAAGCATTTTAAATTTCAGTATACATGAAAAGTCACAAGCTGAGCTCTGGTGAGACATGTTATCTCAGAGCAAACAGCTCAATGGTGTCTGTGGTGGATAGAGCTCTCCAATTTTTTTTCTGCTGCTTTCAGGAGTTTATTTTTCAACAAAGCCTTGTATTTAGGAATAAAGAAATCTGAAGACATTGCTTGGCATTCACAGCTGCAGTGGGTAGTGAGAAACATGCTTTGCTTTCCTATTTGGAACCTATATATCTGAGGGTAATTTCTCCTGTTATATGAAGTCTAACATAACTAGATGCTTTCTTAAAAAAAAAAAGAAGGGGTTACTGTTCACATTTAATCTACGAGCCACATGAATTCCACAGGGCTAGTATCCTGGTGGTTTATGGGCTTATTTTATCATGGATATGAGCTCACTAAGGTGTCCATGTTGCCTGGTCTCCATCATAGCTACTGACTTCACCATGAGGGAGGGATGATATCATCAATATGGAGACAGCTACGTGATTTGTTTGCCATCTTTGTCAACAACATTTTCAAAATGGTGGTGACCTGAGACTTTGCTGCCATCTTAATTCAATCACACAGCATAATTCAAAATGGCAACAACCAGAAATTTACCAGTACTACTGAGATATAGGTGTTTATGACTACTTAGTAATTATCTGGGCTGCAGACAGACAATCACGTGTCCTAATCCTCTGGCAATTCTTGTTTTGGTTGTCATCTTAGATTCTAGACCATTTCATAGAAAAGCCAGAGTTTCCATCAGTCTCTGTTTCCTTGTAGCAAGGTCAATACACTTTTATGTCAGACTAAGAAGGTAGTATCACAATGGGAGTGTAAATTTTAACATTATTTTAACCTGTCTCTAAATGGGATTATTTTGAGTACTATTTAGATTTTAATTATTCTTAACCTAAATTGTTAATGTTTCCTTTTTATCTTTCCTGTCTCCTCTGACATATGTTATGTTAATAACATAGACAAGGGGAACTTTCCTGGGTTTCATATGTAAAGAAATCTTCCTCTGCAGTCTTCTCTTTAAAAACCTGTAAAACTTAGAACTTGGTTTATGACAAGTAATTATAATCTTTTAATCCCATCACAAAGAGATCCTACCTTAAACCTACATGGCAAACTTAACCCTTGTTTTGATCACTAAGTCTTTTCACATATTCAAGAACTAGAGATATAAGCTTTCCTTCTTCTCCTACTCTTTGGTGCACCTAGATTTCATGCTTATAAAATGTGTATTATGTGTGTCCGTGATAATGGTTTTCACAAATAGTGTCAAAAAATTTTTGAACTGTGGCCACTTTAGTTTTTTTTCTCCTTTCTCATTTTTTACTTTTCACAAGAATTATTGGTTTTATTTTTTGGCATGTGTAATTGAAATATGCATGTAAAAATTTATAAATATTTAGATGATCTATTCAAAGGCCTTATAAAGGGGTACCCTAATTATTTTTACATCTATTAAACATTGTCTTTAGGACTATTTAGTGTTTCACAAAACTTTAAAATGCTAATTGCTTATACAAAACAGCATCTAAGCTGGTTGTGTAAAATCCTATTTCTTCAATACCATTTCTGTTTTCATTTACTTTCAAGGTGTTTTAAGGTATCCATTTTGTTTGTCTGCATCAAAGGTGTTTCGGTTTAAAAATAACAAAAGCCACATTCTCAACAAAGAGTAATTACAAAATCTTAGTTACTAAAATCTATCTTATATATAACTAGATATATATATATATATACACAGGCCTGTGCCTCGAGGGGCCCCTCTTCATCCCAGAAATTCCCAACCCAGCTCAGATCATGAAGTCCTTCCTCACTGTGCCCAAGCTCAGAGAGCTCAAGGTGCAGGGACTGGTCTGCGAGGGTCAGGAGGCGGAGAAGGTTCTGTGCAAGGGCCTGCCACACTGCATGGTCATCGACAGGGCC
>NW_008330495.1:13948-17824 GCF_000622305.1 Nannospalax galili
TTCTCTCTACCTAGCATTTACAATTCCTTCAAAACTTAAAGCAAGTTTTTGGTAGACCACTCTCTGAACTACATGAAGTAAGAAAAAGTTTACTAATGGTTTTGCATTTTCTATAAGGTTTACCAGGGAAATTATACAGTGTTTAAACAGGTAATATTAACTCATTATATTATGTGTGTAATTTGAATTCCATGTTTTTTACTAAGATGATGCTGCACAGAACTCTTCTGAGCCAAATAACTGCCATCTTCATGCCTTCAGCTATACCTCGTTGCTAATGATCATCACAGTTGGGCTTGTTGACAGTTGTGTTCCCTCATTAAAGAAGGGGTAAGCAGGGTCATTGAACCCTCACCTGAGTATCTAGCCATTTTTCCCAACCAGCTATATGTAATTCTGCCCTAATTGAAAATGATCCCCTGAATTTGGGAAGGACTATACTATATACTCTTAGGAAGGCTGGGAAGAGAGGACTTAACCTATGATGTTATAAATGTCAACATTCGTGATGGGTAAAGGATTTCCAGTGCAAGTACTTTCAGATCACCCATATACCTTAGTAACCCTTCACTCTTCCGAACCTTAAAAGGGAATAAGCATTGCTTGGCATCCCCAGGAAAAGAAGTTTCACAACAGATGGAAAATGTATTTGTTAATTATGTCTCATAATTATTTTTTTAAAAGAAAATGAGAAAGTAAAAGGTGTTAAAAGGATATGGGAATGGAGATATTTTCTAAAATGGAAAAAAGTGAGAAAGCTTAAGCAAATGATGAAGGTCTGTGTAGGTTTGTTATGATATATAAAGGATGAGACAAAAATAATATGCACATAATCATAAATTTTCTAAGGTCATAGTTTAGTCAACTAGTTTAAGGAACAAAATATATGTCTATTCAAGGTATATATGAGAATTTTTGGGTTTTGCCCAAGTTTTATCTACATAACACATGGTAATTAAATGTACCAGACTGTTCGAACTAACATTCTTGGTTGTTTAACAACAATACTTTGAGGCCTACACTAATATAGTCAGAGGGACTTGAAAGGACAGATTTTGTTCCTTGCCCTCCAAGGTCGACTAAGTTCTAGGGACTATGGAGCATCTCTCAGAATGTTCTGTAACTGTGATGAGGCACCTGTCCTCTTGTTCAGGGAGGCCATGGAGACTCCACAAGGTGTACTTGAACCAGTGTCCTGTCTGCAAAGAGGAGGGTCAACACAGAGGAAATGTATCCTCTGTACTTCCAAGTGAATCCAGCCATGATCGAGTAGTACCTTTGATTTATCCTCACATAGATGGAACTAGTAAATGAAAGGCCCAAGGATCCAGGGGTACTACCCAAGCTCATTTGGCCCCCGAGGAACAGATCCTCAAATGACCTTAAGGGTAAAAATAAATGAGTTTATTTGTGCCAACTACACGGTCTTAAACACCCAATAGGAAAGTATAATCAAAGAGTAGAATGATTGATATATCAGTCCTTTAAGAGTTTAAAGGACTGAATTTCACAGACATTAGACTTAAGTTCATATAATATGGTATTTAAACAATTTTCTCACTAATGATTTATTCTTAATAAAAAAAAATGCTGCTCAGGTTTAAGACTTCAAATCCTGGCTTAATTAACTATGTTAGGGTTTTTGTGTTGTTTATCAAGGTTGAGATTTCCTTGCTCTCTAACATACTGTTGGAATTGGTGAAATTCATAATGCATTTTTATTCTTGGTTAATAGAACTTTCTATTTCTCTAGATGCATATTTCTAAAAGTATATGTGATAGTTTGAATGAGAATGCCCCCATAGGTTACAAGCATGTGGAAACTTGATCCCCAGTGTAAATGTTTGGGGAGGTCATGGAACCATTAGGTGATGTGGCCATGCTGGAGGAAGCACATAACTGGGGACAGGCTATGAGAGCACCTAATCATGTCCACTTCAAGTCTTTCTCTCTTTGCTCCTGTGCCTGCTGGAAGGTGTGATTGCTCAGCTTTCTGCTCAGGCTACCTCCTGCTACTATGCCTCCCCTGCCATGATGGACTTTCCCTCTCAAATTTTATGCCAAATAACCTCTTCATTCTAAATAGGCCTTGGGCATGATATTTTATCACAGGAAAAGAAAAGTAGCTAATAACCTTATCTTGTTTAAAGTAATTAAACATTAATTATGAAAAGAATTCCAAACTGGAAAAAGAAGTGTTTAAAGATAAAATAAGCTGAGCATGGTTGTGAACAACTTTAATCCCCAAACTCGGGAAACAGAGACAGGCAGATCCCTATGAGTTCAAAGGCATCCTGGTCTACATAGTAAGTTCCAGGGCTGTGTAGTGAGACCTTGTCTCAAAAAAGTAACTCAGGATTTTACATGAGTTCTGGGGCTCTGAACTCTAGGTACTCAGGATTGTACAGCCAGCACTTTTACCCTCTCAGCCATTCCGTCAGTCTGTAAAGTACTTTTATTATCTTCTCATAGGATCATTTTAGTATTACATTGGAACATGATTTGTGTTGTTATTAGCACTAAATACTATTCATTAGTGTCATCACAGGTTATTGTATTGTAATAAATAATTATCAATAAAACCTTCCATTATGGAATAATGTGAAAGAATATTTCCAATTAACTTGTGAAATATTTTAATGACTACATGCTATGTTGAACCAGTCACATTCCAAATGCTTGTTCTTTATTGTCATTAGTTTAAAGATTGTGAACATCAGGATCCATGAACATATTAAATGTGTATGAATAAATTCTTTGGCTTCATATCATACATTGGAGTTCCTTCTTCCATAACCATTGCATTTCCATGGACACTTAGAGATATTCTCCATTAACACCCTGTTGTACCAAATTTTCTTCACTTTTCCCATTTTGGGAGGCTCCGTGCATGTCCTCCAAGGTCCCAAGGCTCAAAGTTTAACATAAAACATTTTTTAGTTTGGGTTTTGCATGGTTTTCATAGAGGGGAGGGAGGCAATGACTTACAAAGCAACTCACGTGTCCAGCAGGCATTTCTGATCAATTTAGCCCCCTGCCCACAGTCTTCAAAATCGTGGCCAGTGCATGGTCTCATCCCAGGTTTGTAAATGTCCCATCTCCCTTCCATGTCTGTTGGACCCCTACACCGTTTGCCTGCAGCAGCACACACTTCCTTTCTCTCCATTCTAATGTCACCACCCTTTCATTCTAACTCTTAGCAGCTAACTCTCCTCACTGGGCTCTGCCCCTGTCGGCCTCAGACCTTTGGAAGGAATAAGTATTTTTCAGGCTACACACCCCTAAAGCAGAGTCTGTTATGGAATTAATTGTTAAAAACAAGTTTCATCAGGGGCTGGAGAGATGTCTCAGCATTTCGAATGCACAACTCTCTTCCACAGGACTGGAATTCCTTTCCAACACCCACATAGGGTGAATTAACTGGATTTAACTCCAGCTTTGGGGAGTCTGGTACCCTCTTCTGGACTCCACAAGTTCCTGCAATCAAGGGTATAAGCCCATACACAGATAGACATACACACATAATTAAAAATATGAAAAATAAAACAAAAATAAATAGCATAACATGAATGCTTTCATTCAAAGAGATAATTTCATAAATTTCAAGTGAAAGAAAACCCTGGAAATAAGTATAGACAATTAACATTGTAGAATTTATTCTTTTATTGAATGAAATAAGGTAAAGTTTAAGTGGGAAATATTATGAGATGCTTCCAGTCTATTGTAAAAACATGAAATTCACTATTTGTAAATAAGGATTTTTTTAAAAAATATTTATTATTATTATTTTTTGTGTATGTATGTATTGCCTATATGTAGGCAAGTGCACCCATGTCATACAATGCCCAAGGAGGACAGAACAGATTATCAGATCCC
>NW_008330495.1:17972-24310 GCF_000622305.1 Nannospalax galili
AAGATGCATTTAATTTAATATTGTATGTATTATTTAATTTTATGTGTATGAGTGTATTGCCTGCATGTATGTATGTACACTCTCAATGCCTGCAGAGATCAGAAGAGGGCATCATGGAGTTATGGACTGGAACTGGAGGTATGGACTGCTGTTAACCACAATGTGGGTGCTGGGAATCAGACCTGGGTCTTCTGCAAGAGTAAAATAAGGATTTTTTTAAAAAATATTTTTTATTATTATTTTTTTGTGTATGTATGTATTGCCTATGTGTAGGCAAGTGCACCCATGTCATACAATGCCCAAGGAGGACAGAACAGATTATCAGATCCCCTGGAACTGGAGTTACAGACAGTTGTTACCTGCCACATGGGTACTGGAATTCAAACCTGGAACTTCTGCAAGAATAACCAGTGTTCTTAACTGCTGAGCAATCTTTCCAGCCCCAAATAAGGAATTATTTTAAGTAATATATTTTTATTGAACTTTTGTAATTTCATACAATGGTTCTTAATCAAATTTAGATCCCCTCTCCAAGCCTACTATGCATTTTGCCATACATGTTAAGTCCCATTCATTCAGGCATTTTACCCAAATGCCTTTCAGTGTAAACATGTCACCTGGGTTATATTCAGCCCATCTAGTGATTGTATATAAGGCATACTCTCCTCATCCGTAGTAATCAGTCTTGAATAGTTCTCATTCTAGTGCTGGCCTGCCACCTATTGCTCCTCCACTTTGGGACCTTGTTTAATTAAGTTGACATGGGTCCTGTGCTCAATGCCACCATTGCCAGAAGTTCACATGTGAGAGCTTCCAGTGGCCAGGAAGCCTCTGCTTCCCTGTGTTCATAACCATCCCTGGCTCTTACAATCTTTCCACGTCCTCTTCCCAAATGTTCCCTGAGCCATGGGAGGGTGAGGTTCCATATAGGAGTGGCAACCTACACTCTAGAGTCTCTTATTCTCCAAAACGTGGCCAATTGTGGCCTTCTGTGTGCATTGTAATCTGTTGTATAAAGAAGTTTTACTGGTAAGAGTTGAGGGATGTATTAGTATTCTCTCTGTCCCTTATTCCAATATTTTCCATGAGCCTTAGTTATAGAGGTCCAACTCGCATAGTACTGGACATCTCTCAGATATATGCTGTGTTTGACCAGTTGTGCCAATCTGTGGTAGCCTACATCTGTTACAAAGAGAAGCTTCTTTGATGAGTGCAGCACAGTATGTTTGTCTGTAAATATAAGGGTTGATATTTGTCATTGTGGCCCAAGTTCTCTCAGGTGGCATACTCTCCTCATCCATAGTAATCAGTCTTGAATAGTTCTCATTCTAGTGCTGGCCTGCCACCTATTGCTCCTCCACTTTGGGACCTTGTTTAATTAAGTTGACATGGGTCCTGTGCTCAATGCCACCATTGCCAGAAGTTCACATGTGAGAGCTTCCAGTGGCCAGGAAGCCTCTGCTTCCCTGTGTTCATAACCATCCCTGGCTCTTACAATCTTTCCACGTCCTCTTCCCAAATGTTCCCTGAGCCATGGGAGGGTGAGGTTCCATATAGGAGTGGCAACCTACACTCTAGAGTCTCTTATTCTCCAAAACGTGGCCAATTGTGGCCTTCTGTGTGCATTGTAATCTGTTGTATAAAGAAGTTTTACTGGTAAGAGTTGAGGGATGTATTAGTATTCTCTCTGTCCCTTATTCCACTATTTTCCATGAGCCTTAGTTATAGAGGTCCAACTCACATAGTACTGGGCATCTCTCAGATATGTGCTCTCTGTGTTTGATCAGTTGTGCCAATCTGTGGTAGCCTACATCTGTTACACAGAGAAGCTTCTTTGATGAGTGCAGCACAGTATGTTTGTCTGTAAATATAAGGGTTGATATTTATCATTGTGGCCCAAGTTCTCTCAGGTCTCTTGCCCTATCTGACAAACCATGTAGCATATTTTTATGTGAATTTATTATAGTTTATGCAGTTGGAGGGGAGGAAGTCAGTCACAAATAAATGAGCACTCAGTGCCCAGTTCTGCTCTTGAGCTCAGAGCCCATAATTCCATATCGTTCCCGTGGCCTGCCCATAGTCACCACTAGCTTGCACCCATTCCTCATGGGACTGCAGTCTTGCCCCAGGTTGGTAAATATCAGGCCATTCTGTTCTTATGTGCCTGAGTGCAGTGGGCACATTTCACAGCTCCTGTCCAAGATGGTGCAGAAAGCCCCTCCCTCTAAGGATATCTATCCACAGTTAATTCTCCACAGCAGGCCCTGACCCTCAGAGGAAACAGGTTCTTTGGGGACACAAGCATAAAGTAAGAAGTTTCATTTGTCTTGATATATTAAAGATAAAGTTTTCTCTAGGATCTATGTCTTCTCCTGCCACGTGTATTTGGCTGAATTTACAGAGCCACCCATGGGTTCCCTTCAATTGAGAGGGCTCTAAGTCCAATTAGATAGCTGTTTATTTCTCCTCAGATAGCCGCACCACTACTGCACCAGTAGAGGTAGTTTGCCAAACTGCTTGTTATGATTATTAGGTTTTAGGGCTGAGATGGACCATTGCCTGTTTTTCTCCCTTTGCAGATTTCACATCATCATTTGCCATTAGGTTAGCCAAACTTCAGCTACAAGTCTTCAAGGTCAGTTCCTGCTCCATTGTTTCAGGTCTTGTACCTATGTATGGCCTGTCCTCAATAGGAGGGTTTTATCTACTAGTTCTGGGAGATAACCAAGAGGTTTGGTAATAGCCTGTATTATTTTGGGAGTCTCCTGGACCACTTTCACCACTATAAGGTATGTCCCTTCTGTCTGGCACTGTGTTCTTTGTGAAGCATCTCCCAGGTATACATATGCATTAATGTTCAGAAACTGTATGTGCATTTCTCATAGGATTTTGAGGGCATCACTTTTTCCTTTAGGTTTCCTAGCCCCCCAAGATTCATTCATCTCTAATAATTTTCTCCCATTTGGCCTTCCTCCTCCCTCCATCCCTAGTCACATTGCCACCATTATCCCCAAACCCCAACACAAACAATTGGCCACCATCCTCCCTCTCCTGAATTCCCTCCCTCCCACACACCATGGTCCTTGCATGTTTCCTCTCTTCCCTGCCAACTACTCTCACTTTTCCCACCTGTCCCCTGGTAACATCTGTTCCCTACTATTCCCCCTTTCAGATTCTTTCTATTCCTTTACCTACATGTATCCTTTCCCTTTTCCTGGCTCCTGGAGCACATCAGAATTTATACACACACACATAAGGGATTTGTGCTACAATCCCCAAATGAAGGAGAACATACTTCGCTTGTGTTTCTGTGTTTGTGTTATTTCACTTAGTATAATATTCTCTTGTCCCATCCATTTACCTGCAAATTTCATCTTTTCTTATGGCTGAGTAGAACTCCATTGTGTAGATGTACCACATTTTCTTTTTTTTAATTTCATTTATTATTTTTATTTTATGTGTATGTGCATATTGCCTGCATGTGGATAAGTGCACCCATGTTGTACAATGCCCGCGGAGGTGAGAAGAGGCTTTCAGATCCCCTGGGACTGGAGTTACAGACAGTTGTTAGCAGCTACGAGGGTACTGGGATATGAACCTTGGTCTTCTGCAAGAACAACCAGTGTTCTTAACTGCCAAGCCACCTCTCCAGCCCCAAATGTCAGCTGAAGAACATTTAGATGGTTTTCATTTCTTAGCTATTCTGAAGAGACCAGCAACAAACATGGATGTACAGATATCTCTAGAGTAGTTTGAGGCCTTTGGGTATATGCTGAAGAGTGGTATAACCGATAATCTGACAGATTTTTATGTTTTTGACGGTTCTCCACACGTGTTGTCTGTAGTGGTTGCACGAGTTCACATTGCCACCAGCAGTGCATGAGCATTCCTTTTTCTTCACATTCTCTCCTGTCTTTTATTCTCTTCATCTTAGCCAGTCTGACTGGAGTATGATGAAGTCTTAAAGTGGTTTTTATCAACATTTCTCTAATTACTAAGTTTGTTGAGCACTTTTCAGGTGCTTCTTTTTCTTTCTTCCTCTGAGAACTCTGTTTAGGTCTATCACCTATCTTTTTTATTGGGTGGTTTATTTTCTGATTTTTTCTTTTTTGAGTTCATTGTATATTCTGTATATTAATCTTCTGATGATGTACAGGTAGGCAGATATCTCTAGAGTAGTTTGAGTCCTTTGGGTATATACTGAAGAGTGGTATAACCGATAATCTGACAGATTTTTAGGTTTTTGATGGTTCTCCACACGTGTTGTCTGTAGTGGTTGCACGAGTTCACATTGCCACCAGCAGTGCATGAGCATTCCTTTTTCTTCACATTCTCTCCTGTCTTTTATTCTCTTCATCTTAGCCAGTCTGACTGGAGTATGATGAAGTCTTAAAGTGGTTTTTATCAACATTTCTCTAATTACTAAGTTTGTTGAGCACTTTTCAGGTGCTTCTTTTTCTTTCTTCCTCTGAGAACTCTGTTTAGGTCTATCACCTATCTTTTTTATTGGGTGGTTTATTTTCTGATTTTTTCTTTTTTGAGTTCATTGTATATTCTGTATATTAATCTTCTGATGATGTACAGGTAGTGAAGATATCCTGATCAGTGGGTTTCTTCTTCCCTTTCTTGTTTGTTTCTTTTACTGTACAGAAACTTTGTACAGTTAATGAAGTCCTACTTACTGATTGCGGACCTTACTGCCTGAGCATCTGGTGTCCAAATTAGAAAGTCCTTTTCTATGCCTATATCTTGGAGGGTGCTGCCTATGTTTTCTTCTAGCATTTTCTGAGTTTCAGATTTATATTGAGGTCGTGATCCATGTGGAGTTGATTTGTGCAGGCTGAAAGTTAAGGGTCAAGTTTCATTCTCCTGCAGGCGGAGATCTAGATTTACCAAGCCGTTTTTATTTCTTCATCTGAGAACTCTGTTTAGGTCTATCACCTATCTTTTTATTGGGTGGTTTATTTTCTGATTTTTTCTTTTTTGAGTTCATTGTATATTCTGTATATTAATCTTCTGATGATGTACAGGTAGTGAAGATATTCTGATCAGTGGGTTTCTTCTTCCCTTTCTTGTTTGTTTCTTTCACTGTGCAGAAACTTTGTACAGTTAATGAAGTCCCACTTACTGATTGCGGACCTTACTGCCTGAACATCTGGTGTCCAATTTAGAAAGTCCTTTTCTATGCCTATATCTTGGAGAGTGCTGCCTATGTTTTCTTCTAGCATTTTCTGAGTTTCAGGTTTATATTGAGGTCGTGATCCATGTGGAGTTGATTTGTGCAGGCTGAAAGTTAAGGGTCAAGTTTCATTCTCCTGCAGGCGGAGATCTAGATTTACCAGCATCATTTTTTGAAGATACTATCTTTCCTCCATTGAGTGTTCTTAGCACCTTTGTCAAATATCAGATGGCTGAAATAATATATACTCATGTTTGGATCTTTTGTTGTGTTCCATTGATCTACGTGTCTATTTTTCTGCCAATATCATGCTGTTTTTTATGACTATAACTCTAATATAATGTGAGATCTGGTATGGTGGTCCCCCAGCATTATTTATTTTTCCCAAGATTGCTTTGGCTATTCAGGGTATTTTGTGAGTCCATATGAATTTAGGTTTATTTTTTCCAAGGTTTATGCAGAATATTGTGGGTATTTTAATTGGGATTCCATTGAATCCATATTTTGCTTTTGGTAAGATGGTCGTTTTCACAATATTGATTCTACCAATTCATGAGCATGGCAGGTCTTTCCATCTCTTAGTGTCTCCCTCCATCTTTTTCATTAAAGTTTTGAAATTTTCATTATAGAGATCCTTAATGTCTTTGGTTAGGTTTATTCCTAAATATTTTATTTTTTGAAGCTATTGAAAATGGGAAGTTTTCCCTGGGTGGTTTTTCTGGTTGCTTGTTATTGGTAAAGGTTACTGGTTTTTGTAAGTTGATTTTGTAACCTGCCACTATACTGAAAGTATTAATCATTTCTAACGTTTTTTTGTGGAATTTTTTGGATCTCTTACATATAATAACATATCTGCATATAGGGATTATTTGACCTCTTCTAATTGGTAACCTTTCAATTTACTTCTGTTTTCTTATTGCTCTTGCAAGATTTTCAAGCACTATATTGAAAAGAAGTGGAGATCATGGGCAGACTTTTCTGGTTCTTGATTTTAATAGAAATGCTTCCAGTTTTTCTCCCTTTAGGATGATAACTATGAGTTTGTTGTATATACTGTTCATGATTTTGCAGTATGTTCCCTGTAGACCAATTCTTCTAGAACTTTTAACATGAATGCATGTTGGGTGTTTTTCAAATACGTTTTCTGTATCTATTGAGA
>NW_008330495.1:24327-31336 GCF_000622305.1 Nannospalax galili
CATCTTATTGCTCTTGGAAAATTTCAAGCATTATATTGAAAAGGAGTGGAGATAGTGGACAGCCCCATCTGATTACTGATTTTAATGGGAATGCTTCCAGTTTTTCTCCCTTTAGGATGATAACTATGAGCTTGTTGTATATACTGTTAATGATTTTGCAGTATGTTCCCTGTAGACCAATTCTTCTAGAACTTTTAACATGAATGCATGTTGGGTGTTTTTCAAATACGTTTTCTGTATCTATTGAGATGACCATGTGGTTTTTGTCTTTAAGTCTGTGTATATGTCTCATTATGTTTATTGACTTATGTATATTGAACCATCCTGCATCTCTAGAATAAAGCTGATTTGATTGTGATCAATGATCTTTTTATGTGTGTCTGTAAGCAATTTGTGAGGGTTTTTTTGAGTATCTTGGCATCTATGTTCATTAAATCTATGTGTTTATACTTTTCTGTTTTGTTCTATCTTTACCTGATTTTGTATCAGCATGACACTGGCTTCATAAAGGAGTTTAGGAGTTCTCTTTCTGCTTCTGTTTTTTTTGAATACTTTAAACAGTATTGGTTGTAGATTTTCTTTGGATGCCCGGTAGAATTCTACTGTGAATCCATCTGGGCCTGTACTTTTTTTGTTGAGAGGTTTTGCATTATTTTTTCAATTTCCTTATTTGTTACGGGTTTGTTTAGACTATTGATCTCCTCTTGATTTAACTTTGGTGGTTATCATGATTTTAGAAATTCATCCATTTCTTTTAGATTTTCCAAATTTAAGGGAACATAGAAGTTAAAAGTATTACAATGTTTTGAATTCTTTTTGATGTCTGTTGTGAAGTTTCCCCTTTTGTCTCTGATTTTGTTGATTGGGATTTTATTTAAATTATTCTTTCTTTCTTTTGGTTAACTGGGCTAAGGGTCTCTGTCTATCTTGTTTAATCTTTCAAAGGACCAGCTCTTGGAATTGTTGATTCACTGTATTGTTTTCTTTTCGTTTTCAATTTCCTTATTTGTTATGGGTTTGTTTAGGCTATTGATCTCCTCTTGATTTAACTTTGGTGGTTACCATGATTTTAGAAATTCATCCATTTCTTTTAGATTTTCAAATTTGGTAGCATATAGGTTTTTAAAATATTCCCTTATAATGGTCTGGATCTTTTGAGTGTTTGTTGTGATGTTTCGAATTCTTTTTGGTGTCTGTTGTGAAGTTTCCCCTTTTGTCTCTGATTTTGTTGATTGAGATTTTATTTAAATTATTCTTTCTTTCTTTTGGTTAACTGGGCTAAGGGTCTCTGTCTATCTTGTTTAATCTTTCAAAGGACTGTCTCTTAGATTCATTGATTTTTTTTTGTATTGTTTTCTTTGTTTCTAGTTCACTAATTTCTGCTCTGAGTTTTGTTAATCCTTATTGTCTTCTGGGTTTAGGGTTGGTTTGTTCTTGCCTTTCCAGAGTCTTGAGTTGTATTGTCAAGTCATTAACACATGCTCCTTCTGCTTTTTCAATGTAGGCACTAAGAGGCACTAAGAGCCTCTTTAAAACTGCTTTTAAGGTGTCCCAGAGGTTTTGTTGCGTTCTCTTCTTATTTTCATTTTGTCCCAAGGAATACTTTTATTTTTTTCTTAATTTATTCTTTGACCCATTCATCATTCATGAGTTTTGTTAATCCTTATTGTCTTCTAGGTTTAGGGTTGGTTTGTTCTTGCCTTTCCAGAGTCTTGAGTTATATTGTCAAGTCATTAACACATGTTCCTTCTGCTTTTTCAATGTAGGTACTAAGAGCTATGAACTCTTTAAGACTGCTTTTAAGGTGTCCCAGAGATTTTGTTGCGTTCTCTTCTTATTTTCATTTTGTCCCAGGAATACTTTTATTTTTTTCTTAATTTATTCTTTGACCCATTCATCATTCAGGAGTATGTTGTTTAATCTGCATGAGTTCATGTAGTTACTACAGCGTCCTTTGCTGTTGGTTACAAATTGCACTGTGGTCTGATAGAGGTCATGGGATTATTTCATTTTTTGTATTTGTTGAAATTCTATTTCGTGCCCCAGAATGTGGTCAATTATAGTATAACTGGCATATGCTAGAGAGTAGAAAGTATACTCTTTGGTGATTGGGTAAAATATTATATGACTGTCAGGTCCATTTCATGTAATATGACATTTAATTCAGATGTCTCTTTTTTCATTCTTTGTCCAGTTGACCTGTTTATTGAAGACAGTAGGGTATTAAATTCACATGCTATTACAGAGTTGGGGTTAATCTCTGTTCTATAATCTTGTAGTACTGATTTTATGAAATTGGTTGCTCCAGTTTGGTGCATATATGTTCATCATTGTGATATCTTCTTGATCAGTTGTTCCTTTGATTAGAATGAAGTGGCCCTGTTTATCTCTTCTGATGAGTTTTAATTTGAAGACTTTTTTTAGATATTAAAATTGTGACACCTGCTTGCTGCTTAGGACCATTTGCTTGGAATATTTTTTCCATACTTTCACCCTTAGATAGTGTCTGTCCTTGAAGGTGAGATGAGTTTCTTGAAGACAAAAAAAGACGGGTTTTCTTTCTTCATCAGTTGCATCAGCCTGTGATTTTTGACAGAGGAGTTGAGGCCATGGATAGTTAAAGTTATTATTGAAAGTTGTGTATTGGATAATATCATTTTAATTTCTTTGTGTTTATGGCCCTATTTTGTGTTTCTGTTGTTACAAATTTCTTTGTATTCTTTCTATAGCCTCTTGGGTATATGCTTAACTTTCTTTGGTCCCTTGTATTGCTTCAAGTATTCTCTGTGTAGCTAGTTTGGATGACGTGAATTCTTTCAGTTTATTCGTGTCATGGAAAATTTTCCTATTTCCTTCAACCTTGATGGATAGTTTTGCTGGATAAAGTATACGGGGTTGGCATCTATGGTTGTTTAGACCTGGAAATACTTTGTTCCAGGCTCTTCTGGCTTTTATAGTTTGCATCAAAAAGTCAGGTGTAATTCTGATGAGTTTTCCTGTATATGTAACTTGTTTTTCTGTAGCAGATTTCAGTACTCTTTGTTCTGAGCATTTAATGTTTTTACTATAATATGCAGTAGGGACTTTCTGTTCTGATCATGTCTTAATGGTGTTCTCTGTGCTTCTTGAATATCTGTAGGTATATCTTTCCTTAATTTAGGGAAGTTTTCTTCTATAATCTTATTAAAGATTTCTCAATGCCATTCTTCTCCTTTCTGTATGCCTATAAATAGTAGATTTGGTTGTTTCATGTTTCCCCACATTTCCTGAGAATTCCATTCCTGTTTTTGTTTGTTTATTTGTTTGCTTTTTGAATTTTGTGTAATCTTTGCTTACAGTGTCCAGATCTTCAACTTTATCCTCCAGTCTTGATATTCTGTTTTCTATTTTATTCCATTTTATTCATTCTGCTTATGAAGCTTTATTCAGTTTTTCAGTCCCGTGTTCATTTTGTTTGGGTTTACTTCACTATTTCTATCTCTTTAGTGAATTCACTTTTCAAGTTTGTTTTTGATATGTCATTAAGCCACATATTTATATATTCTTGGGCTTCTATCATAAGTTTATGCCTTTCCTCTTTGAGTTCTTTGGTTGTTTTTCTGTTTTTTTGAAGTGCTTTGATCATATTTATGATTATTCTTTTAATTTCTGTGTTCGGGGTTTCCTCTGGGTGATTATCATTGCTGTGTACTTCTGTAGGACTAGTGGGTTTTGCTGGGGACATATAATCCTGGTTGTTCACATTGTTCATGTTTTTCTTTTCATTCCTGCTTGGGTATATGAATCTTCTTTTCTGCCTTTGTTTCATTTAATTTTGGTTCTCTTAATATTTTTTGTGTATTAATAGTTAATGTTGTTCATGTATGGAATATAAATTGTTAGCTGTTTCTGGTTCTTTCAGGGTAGTAGCCATGTGAGAGTCCTGGCTGAGCATTTCTGTCTGCCTGATCTGGAGGCTTGGAAGTTGTTGGTAGGGGGAACCACTTGTTTAGGGACTTAGGGATCTATGATAGTGTGTTTAGTGAGTCTGGTTTAGGAAGCTAGTCATGGGATTTGAGGCAAAGGAATTGGAGCCCAACTGTGCCAGGCTGGCAGGGGATTTGGTGGGGGTGGATGAGAGAAATGGACTAGAGAAGAAGTAGGCAGGATCTGACTTATCAGAGTCCTGACTTATTAGGTCTGTCTTCCAGACCAGGAGGCTGAGAAGTTGGCCATTGGGGGTACTGTCTGGGAAGGCAATTAGGGATCTATGTTAGTGTGATTAGTTAGTCTGTTTTAGAAAACTAGTCCAGGATCTGAGTTGAAAGAACCTGTGTGTGACAGACGCTGGCAGAGGATTTCTTCAGGGTGGATGAGAGAAATAAATAATGATCTTCTGAAACTCAGTTAACACTCATAGATGTCAGAGCATCATAGGATAGTGTTGTTAGATGTACAGGAGTTAAGCGTAGGGAATTTTAACAGAAGTTATTATCATGGGCAGATTCCACAGTTGATTTTTTGGTTGTTAATTTGTTCTCATTTTTGCCTCCATGATCAAGATTTGTGTCCATCCTGCTTCTCAAACTATGTCTATTTTCAACTACTCAACCCTGATATCCACCAAGCCAGTGAAGCTTGCTGACCACATCTCTCAATTTCACTGACATTGTGATGGTTCACACACACTCCTTGTTGATTTTTTGGTTGTTAATTTGTTCTCAATTTTGCCTCCATGATCAAGTTTTGTGTCCATCCTATTTCTCAAACTATGCCTATTTTCAACTACTCAACCCTGATATCCACCAAGTCAGTAAAGCTTGCTGACCACATCTCTCAATTTCACTGACATTGTGATGGTTCACACAAACATTGTCCTAAACTGATTTATTGGGTCCTATACATCCTGTCATCCTTCCTTTCCCATAGCCTCTAGCCCTAGAAATATCTGATCTTCATTCAGCCATTACCCAGTTCCTTACATATTCCACAGTTTTGCATAAATTAATTGCACTCTATTAAGCTTAATCCTAAATAATGAGTTATGGAACTATATGGAAACATTTATGGCTTTGAAAAATTTATACCTGAATTTATTATAAGCAATAATTGATTCAAATATTCTAACTGTATTTTATTTTTAAAGTTTTAAATATAAAAAAATATGTCCCCTGTTTCTGAACTTTCTGCCTCCTGTGTAATTTTTTTTTTGTATTACTACATAGTGGTTAGAAATGTGGTTATTGGGACTTCTTCATTTCGAAGCTATAGAGAAATGCAAAGAACTTCCTAATAAACACGATGAATCATTTCTACCTTTTGTGAAGATTCTCATCACCAGAATAAAAGTTCCCCTTTCATCTGTGTGTGGTCAAGAACTAAATTTTTTTTTAATGAGTGGATTTTAAATATCTCCAATTTTATGTGGTATTCTTATAGTCAATTTTTATTTTTTTCTAATGTTATAGCATATATGCTAGCCACATAAAATAATGAGAACCTCTTCTGTTCTTTAATTTTCTGCTAATTATGAATAAATTTTAATAAAACATCAGTGAGTAATTAATGATTTTCAAAGATGCAATTAGTTGTTATATTTTACATGAATGTGTGTATGCCTGAGTATGTATGTGTAACCCATGGGTGCAGAGAGGGTATTATGACTAAATTTTGAATAAAACATCAGTGATTTAGTACATTTCAAAGTAATTAATGATTTTCAAAGATGCAATTACTTGTTATATTTTACGTGAATGTGTGTATGCCTGAGTATGTATGTGTAACCCATGGGTGCAGAGAGGGCAGTGAATCCTCCTTGAACTGTAATTATAGAAAGCTGTGAGCATTATTTAGAACATATGCTCATTTTTCCAATTAGAAGTCAGCCATGGGGAAGATGAAATATCTTTTCAAAGTCACTTTAAGAAGAAAGAATGATTGAACCAGGGTTTTGTTTAATTCAGATGTCTCTCTGTTAAGTCTCTGGCCTGTTGACAAACTTTGCTTCTGTTATTTAGAACATATGCTCATTTTTCCAATTAGAAATCAGCCATGGGGAAGATGAAATATCTTTTCAAAGTCACTTTAAGAAGAAGGAATGATTGAACCAGGGGTTACACCTGGGGAATCTGACCCTAATGCCCACATGACAACACATGACAGAGTGAGCTTCTTCTGCTTAACAAAAAATAATTTTTCTATTTTACCACCAGGTGAGATTGTGCTGCCTGGAAAAGCACAACATCACAGCTTTACAAAAGTATTTGACAACACTTGAAACTTACACAACTTTTCAGTATGAATTCCATCAACTTATAATTTTATTTTTAGTACAAAAATCAAAAGTAGAATGTGTCATACTGAGGGTCCTGAATGGAGAGACACATCCTGAAAATTTCCAGGATATGAGGGGAGTGATACTATCATTGAATAGTCAATATTATTACATTATTTATTCATAATTAAGGAAACAATCAACAGAGTTGAACCATGTGTTTAAGTGAATGTGATAAAGAGGGAGGCATAAAGCCACCTCTCCATTCTGCTGTAATGAAGTGAAGATGGAAAAGTGCCTGTTTCATTTGATACTCAAAACTGATTTTGAAGTCCGGTGGCTGTCCTATCGGGGACTTCTGCGCTGAGATGATGGATTGGAAGTGCAGAGTGAAAACTATGGGACTTTCAGGTCTGGTAACAAGCCATTTATTCAAAAATTCAGAAGGTTTTCATACATTACAAGGAACTGGTCTTCATGTTGGGGTTGGCAGTTACATACAAATATTTAGGGCCCAAATAGATAAGAACAAGGACATATAGCTTTTAGTTGGTTCCAGCTCAGGGCTGTTTGTAAAACAGGATGCTTGAACTTTTACTCAAGGTTACCAGTTCCTCTCTGGTAATTTATTGGTCACAGTTTTCTTTCTTAGGGCTAAAAGCATAGTAAACTTTTAGCCCCAGAGTAAACCTTTAACTTGGCTTGCTCTTTTAGCTAGGGATAGTTGAGAGTTATTTGTTCAGGACAAGAAGATGG
>NW_008330495.1:31701-34787 GCF_000622305.1 Nannospalax galili
AGCTGCGCTATAGACTTACCCCAAGAGGCCTGAGGATAGTAGTGCAGGCTAGGAGAGTTAGCCGGTGTTGCAGGCCCAGGGAAGCAGAGCGAGGTGAGGGCAGGGCCAGGACCAGAAGTGGTGCTCCTGGAGCCCAAGAAAGGGACTGAGTTTCTCTGGGTGAGAAGGGTCAGGAAGCAGTATTGGTTCCCCAGGTGTCTGGGGCCCCAAGACTAGGAATGGCACAGGGCCCAAGCTAGGAGTAGAGAACAGCGGGGGAGATGGAAGGCTGAGCGCGGCTGGCGGAGTCAAGGCATAGAGGGCTGCACGGTAGACTTACCCCAAGGGAGGTCTCTTCAAATGATCTTTAATGGCTGGGTCAGTTTGATTTTTAGACCAACTGTGTTTTAGAAATTCTTAGTGGATACATTTAGTGTCATGAATCATCAAATCAGATGACAATGCTCTGAAATTACTATGTACATTTTGATTTCATGGATCTTAGTAAACACTATATAGTTGAGAGTTATTTGTTCAGGACAAGAAGATGGGCTAAGGGCTGTTGACCAAATTGCTTTCCCTCAGAACAACGAACATAAACGTTTGACCTGGCCACTTTTCTCTTGATACTTCTGCAGTGTTCTGTGAGACAGGGATTTGAGGGCTGCTGTTTTCAGTGCCCCAGAGCGCTCCTTCAGCAGATATTGTAGCCTAGGATGATGTTAATGGACTTTTCTAAGCGATGGAGAGGCTCACAGTCACAGGAATTCATGATAAGGCTCTGAGGGGAGACAGCATTATGAGAGACAGCTACACACTGTGGCATACTGAGGTGCCTAAAGGGAGAGACACATCTTGCAAATTCCCAGAACATTAGTGGAGTGATACCATCATAAAACAGTCAATGTGATGATCTCTTGAAGGGAGAAAGAACCTTCAATCCCATAATACAAACAGATTGTCTGACAGAGTTTCAAGGGTACAGGTAAGTTCCACACCATGTAACCAAGCCCACAGGCTGAGTGACACAAGGTTTAAGAGAAAAAAACCTATAACCATAGGTTTTCTTAAAGCTGCAAGAGGGAGGGAGACTGCAGGGCCACAGCAAGTGTCATCAACCTTCTGTCCTAGAAACAGCTTCAAGAGGGCTTGGCCTGATTTTTGAGAGAAAGATAGGCACCTGGAGAGACTGTGACCTAATTTAACAGACTTTCCATTGATATGGAAAATTATAGAAGTTAAAGGAAAATAGGATCTAAGCATTTGTATGTTTACCTCATGTCTAACTACTGCAGGCTGAACTGGGATATTGTAATTATTAATTTTAATCTGAATGAAATTCTACATGGCTCTTTATTTTTAAGATAACCAATTGGTTTATTTTTATTTTATATGCATGCACATTTTGTCTGCATACATGTATTTGTACCATGTGGGTGAAATGACTGTGGAGGCCAGAAGTGGGTGTTGGGTGTTGGATCCCTTGGAGCTGAAGTTACACACAGTTGTTAGCCATCATGTGGATGCTGGGAAGCCATCCAAAGTCATCTACAAGAGCAGTCCATGCTTTTAACTGCTGAACCACTTCTTGAGACCTTCTAGAGACATTTAAAAATGATTACGATATAACTGTATAGCTCAGATGAAACAGAGTAAATAGAATCAACTGTAAACTTAAAAGTATCTATTCATAGGGTTAATATTGAAAATATCATTAATATGTGTACAAGATGACAGAATTCAGAACTTATGGAAGCATTATTGTGGGATTAGCTTTTCTGCATTTGTACAGAAAGTTATGTAATTTCAAATGATCTTTTTTTTAAATTTTTTTTAATAACCACATACTTATAAGAAGCAATTCATTACATCAGCATTGACATATTCAATAACAATTTTCTGAGCTAGGCTGCACCTCTTACAAAATTGGCTGTACATTTTTAGGTTTACACTTGAATTATTACGGTTATACAATATTGTACTCAGTATAAAACCTATAACACATAAAATTAAATGAGGTTTTAACCTTTAAAAAGAACTTGTCAATCAGCCAGGAGAGACTGCACACCAAGACATCCCAGGTGACTTTTCAATTCTTATATGAGGAAAGAGAGATTTCAAAGAATTTCTGACAGATCTTTATATTCTTCAAATTAATCCTACAAAGCTAAAACTATGATTCTATGAAGGAAGCCTACCTTAATGAAATAAACAGAAAACATAAGTGTGTATATTTAATTCATATTGACATGTAAAAATGAGGCATATTCAAAGAAAAACTGTATATTGGTAATACTTCATTTTTTTGCATGGTCAGATATTCAAAAACCACTTCCCATATTCCCTGCTCTGATGAGGTGAGACAAAGCCCTAATGGAATAATTTCATTGTAGATGTGGGAACACTAAGAATACTCCTACACACTTATATACATAGATATGAAATTTACACTAGAGAAGTAGTATGAAATCCAAAGCACCTCACAGTTCAACTTTCCCCTCAATATTTTGAAAATAAATATTTTCTTGTAAATTCTTATTAAAATGCTTAACTGTGAGGACTCTTGCATCCTATGTTACTTTTTTATGATGATAAATGTGTTTTAATACATTCTTATGTCACCTGATACAGCATAGCCATCAAAACTATGTATGTTTCTATCAGTGGTATCAATATCAAAATTTCATCAACAAATGTTGTAAATATAAGATAGCAATTTACAAACATATACACAGGGATATAACACTTAAGAATAAAAGTATTAAAAATTAGAAAAATTTTCATATGACTTGGAACTTCTTGGAAAGGAGATATATTTGGTAATAGAGATGGAGAAGCCAATTCTATGCATTCCTTTCTAATTGTTCAAACATTTTTTATTTTTAAAAATTTTTTAATTTGTTAGAAGAAGCATTTCATTAGAGCTTTGTCTTACAGGGCTTATACTGAGTTCAATATTGTATAACTCTGACTTGTGAAAAATGAATGGGATGTTATCACAGGATGACAGGAGAGAGTAGGAATTAAAGAAGCCAATGAGCCCAGCGTGGTGGCACATGCCTTTAATCCCAGCACTTGGGAGGCAGAGGCAGACAGATCTCTGTGAG
>NW_008330495.1:34815-37565 GCF_000622305.1 Nannospalax galili
TTAGATTTGTTCTCTCTTACACAAGCTTTCCATGATATGGTTAAAGATTTTGTTTTTAATAAAAAGTTGAGAGAAAAATATGAAATTATAACTATATGATTCCAGTACACAGAATGGGAGGCAAGTAGCTCTCAATTGTTCAAACTAAAAAAACCATTCAAATATTAAGCTAGATGTGTATTTTCCTCCTCTCTCTTTCTCTCTCTCTCTCTCTCTCTCTCTCTCTCTCTCTGCTCCCTCCTTTTCTTAGTCACTTGATTATTGGATTTGCAAGCTTCTGTCCCTATACTTGGACCAAATACAGATTTTGATTCTAAACAAAATGATGAACAGTGAATAGGCAATAGTGCCACAGATGTCAGGTTATTTTTTTTGAAAAATGAAGGCATGAGAATGGAAAACTGATTGTGCTGTCTCCAAGAGAGACCTTCATGAGAAGGACAAAATGCCTATCTCGGGTTTATGAGGCATGAGGATGATCTGCCCTTGAGGCTAAGGATTCTATCAGATGCACTTTCTAAGCCGATGAGTCACCTGGACACAAGGAACTATGAGATCCCACAAGTGTAGAAGAACATCCATCAAGGGTAATGGCCTTGTGTACCTGTTGCTGACACCACAAATGACCTGTGGAAGAGTATCAACACTGGTCTCTGATCAGCTTTCACATGCGTGGGCATTTTGGAGAGAAAGTGAATGATTATCTCCATCCTAGAGAGATCTAACTGTACATCAGGAAGTAAAAACTGACTTTTATGTTATCAGGAAGGCAGGTCCCTGGGAATCTTCTGAGGTTACACATTTCAGGTGTGAATGCTGTCTTTCCAATGTTAACCTACTTCTCTAATTTTACTTTCTTTTCAACTGTTCCTGCTTATAGTGAGTGTTCAATAATTATTCCATGGCTGTAAGTGAAGCTAGGGTTATAAACAGGAATTATGTCCATTGAAAAACAAAAGAGAAATCCCTAAACATCAGATGATATGAACACAAGAAGTTAAACACCCAACCTGAGATAAGTCTGTAAGAATTGTGTGGGAGTACACAAGCCTGTATGTGTTCCTTGACAGGAGTATTCTTGCTTTAATTTCAATCTCAGATTCACTGACACTGATAATAGCAGGAAAAGAGAAACACAACACATTCAGCCCCTAGGGGCCAAAGTAAAGCATCTTCTCACTGTGATTCCCATGATGTCTGCTAGAAAGAAAGCTTATGTCAACAATCTACAGAGAATTATTGTTCAAGTTCAAAAGTCATGTTTTCTGTACAGGGTCATATATGAGCTGCTTAAACTCAGTGTCCTACTCAAATTTACCAGAGCCAAAGTTTAGAAACCTTTCGCAAGAACCCAATATTGTGTTTCTACTAATGACTTAAGAGTAATGGGTTTTTACCAGTGAAAGGAGATGAAAATGATTTTTATGTGGCAAAAAATGATTTTTATGAGGTAAAACAATTTTTCTGGCATAGTACCACTACCTTGACCTCAGGCTCACCCTCCTGTAGAAACTGGTTTCCTAATAAATCTGTGAGCCTCACATATGTAAGAATGTGATCTACATCATTTAGACTCACATATCAAGTACACAACTGTCAATTGCTGATTAAAATCACAATTTTCTATGTTATCTTTGTAATTCATTTGACATTTATATTTTCCAGATGTTTCCAACAATTTCTATTCTCAACATGATTAAGACAAATGGAATCATAGTATCTTCCTCCTCCTGGCTTCTCTGATAACTGGGAGCTACAGGTCCTACACGCTTTGCTCTTCTTGGTGATATACCCCTTGGCCTTGGCAGCAATTTCATCATCAGTCACTGTCCCCGAGTCTATTCATAATTCACGTATTGCCAGTGGATGCATGTCCTATGCCCATCGTGTGTTGTAATTTTTCTTTATCAAATCTTGGGCTGTGCTGCTGAGGTGGTCATTCTCATAGTGTTGTCCTATTACTTCTATGTGGCTATCTGTCTCCCAGTCCAAGGTTTATGAGGCATGAGGATGATCTGCCCTTGAGGCTAAGGATTCTCTCAGATGCACTTTCTAAGCCAATGAGTCACCTGGACACAAGGAACTATGAGATCCCACAAGTGTAGAAGAACATCCATCAAGGGTAATGGCCTTGTGTACCTGTTGCTGACACCACAAATGACCTGTGGAAGAGTATCAACACTGGTCTCTGATCAGCTTTCACATGCGTGGGCATTTTGGAGAGAAAGTGAATGATTATCTCCATCCTAGAGAGATCTAACTGTACATCAGGAAGTAAAAACTGACTTTTATGTTATCAGGAAGGCAGGTCCCTGGGAATCTTCTGAGGTTACACACTTCAGGTGTGAATGCTGTCTTTCCAATGTTAACCTACTTCTCTAATTTTACTTTCTTTTCAACTGTTCCTGCTTATAGTGAGTGTTCAATAATTATTCCATGGCTGTTCTTGTCCTATTGCTCTTGAAAGAGTTTCAAGTACTGTGTTAAAGAGAAGTGGAGATAGTGGGTAGCCTTGTCTGGTTCCTGATTTCAATGGGAATGCTTCCAGTTTTTCTCCATTTAGAATGAAGTACACAAGCCTGTGTGTGTTCCTTGACAGGAGTAGTCTTGCTTTAATTTCAATCTCAGATTCACTGACCCTGCTAATAGCAGGAAAAGAGAAACACAACACATTCAGCCCCTAGGGGCCAAAGTAAAGCATCTTCTCACTGTGATTCCCATGATCACTGCTAGAAAGAAAGCTTATGTCA
>NW_008330495.1:38598-39271 GCF_000622305.1 Nannospalax galili
GGATCTAAATATGATCAAAATATATTATATTCAATTTAAAAACACTTAATTTTAAAAAGGAGAAACATATTCATACCCAGCTGTAAAGGATACAAACCACAGGAATAGATAACCTCAATCATGCAATTTTAATAAAAGTATGAACACTTATAACTTGGGTGCAACCAATAGCATCCTAATTGGATTCAAAGTTCTGTTCAATAGGAGGGAATTTGTGACTGATAGTATAAACTTAGGCACTGCCACTGGACCTTAGAGGAAAATTGGCCTTTGTCATTTTCCTAAACCAACATACTTTCTAACTGTATTGAAAATATTTAACCATACATACTTTGAATATATGTCTTGTTTATATCTCCATTTTTACTTCATTTTCTGTATGCTAATATAAAATAGTTTATAATATCACAATTACCTTATATTAGTAACTCGCATCTGCTGTTGAAATGGCTGGAGAAGCTGGCTCTGGAGATGAGGTTGGCTGTACCACTTCATACCAAAGGACGTTTGTTTTATAGTGTTCTCAGAGAGAACTGTCTCTTGATGGGCTGGTTCCTTGGCCCTTGAAGAGGAGAAATGAGGACAGAAAAATAGTCCAATATTCAAAATACCTTGTCCTTCAGAACAGGACAAAAATCATTTTAGCAAAAACATTGTGTCTATGAACACAGCT
>NW_008330495.1:40047-40536 GCF_000622305.1 Nannospalax galili
TTAAACTTCATTGATATATCTTGCAATCTCTCCCTTTGACTTATGGTTTCTCAATTTGTTTGTCATTTGAAAGAGCAAAGTCTGCTTAATCTATTCTCTGTGTACATATTTTGTTCATACTTCATTGTTTTCTGACCTGTATTATTTCTTTCCATCTACTGATTTAGGTTTGGCTGGTCCTTGATTTCTAAGAACCTGAGGTGCAACTTCTTAATCCAATCTGTTAATCTATGAGTTTTGATTAGAAAATTGAGGCCATTAAGTTTCAGAGGTATTACTGAATGATATTTATTAATTCTCATCCGGTTTTTTTCCCTATTTGTGGTAATTTCCTAACCCTCATTTGATTACTCGGTGTTCTAGCTTACTTTATCCCTTCCTGCTACCTCATGTGTTTGTCTTTCTCTTCTACAACTAGGATTCCTTCAACTACTTTCTGCAGTGCTGCCATGTATTCAATTAGTGTCTACTTATTTTTGAGTGACTTTC
>NW_008330495.1:40915-41596 GCF_000622305.1 Nannospalax galili
AGTGCCTCCTTAATGGTACATCATGCCTCTCCCAAGGTCACTTCATATTTTTTTAGACATGTATGTGCATTGTTTTTGCATGATTCTAATTTGTCTGCTTTCTCTTCAAATCCTCATATTCCAGCTTCCATTTGATTCACTGAATGGATGAGCCATTATATCAATCTTCTTTGGAATGCTTGTGCTCTTCCAAATGTTCAATTTAGGTTTTATGCAGTAAAATTTTATTGAATTTCCCTCTCAGATCCTTATGGACTTTTTTGTTTCACCCATGTGTTTGTTATTTCTTTGAGTACATTCAGTTTATACATGTCCTCTTTGACACTTTTGAATATGTTTATAATCATGGTTTTTAAATTTGTCTGAGATTTCATCAAGTTCACACTCATTGGAATCTAATGGTATTGTAGGAGTTTTGTTTCCTTTATTTTTTTCTTTTTCTTTTTTGTCTTTCTGTGATGGGACTTCTTTACCTGAGCTTAAAATGGGTGAGCTTTTTGTCAAACCTTTCTACATTCTTCCAATTAACATTTTTCAAGTGTTCAAGTAGGATTCTATTGTAATAGAGTTGTGCTGAAATTCCTCCCCAGTGAGCCAAGTAGGAAGTCCATAAATGAACCTTCAACTCTTGTTGTGAGGGTACCCAAGATCTAATGTGAAGAAAGATGAAAAAGAAAAAGA
>NW_008330495.1:43071-45230 GCF_000622305.1 Nannospalax galili
AAATAAACCTGAGTACTCCATCTCTTCCTGGGACAGGAGCCACAGGACACAGGAAATGCTGCAGCTCAGGTACCCTGGTGAACTAGAATCTACCCACTCCATTGCAATCTCCACACTCACAATTCTAGTTGTGATTGTCCAACTGGCACACTAGACCAGACTGGAATATATCCATCCATTCAATAAAAAAGTCAAAAGTGGAACTTGGAACACAGACCAACTATCTTTTCATTCATAATGAGAAATCAATCAAGATATGACAACAATAAAAACTGAACCAAACTTCTACTCAACAAAGACATTTGATATTTCGTATCAAATATACAACCAAAAAAAAAAGAAAAAAAACATATGTTCAATTCATAATGCCAAAAACCAGTAATATGAAAAAACATGTTTCCTCCAAACCCCTAGAGGGCTAAAGAAGTGTCAGAAAATGAGAGCTATTCAGAGGAACCCAAACATGATCAATGATTTCAAGGGCTTTATAGAACACAAAAACATAGAAGTAAAGGAACACAAAGGGAATAGGAATGAACACCAAATTGAAGCTCAAGAAAATACCACTCTGCTAAATCAAATGATAAAGACAATTCAGGATGCATCTCTCATCCGTCACCAGTAAAGTTTCCTGATACAAATGTTGATTAACCCAGAAAGTCACAGCAGGCCAAAGTGCAGATAATAAGAGACTGCAGAGTGCTTATTCCTGAACAGGCTCCTATATCAAAACTTTGCCACCCAAGGCTCAGGGACAATTGCAGAAGAGGGGACAGAAAGATTGTAAGAGTCTGAGGCAGTGGATGATGACAAGGAAGTAGAGTGTTCCAGACATTGGCCAGTTACTCATATGTACTTGCAGCAATGGTTACAGCATGCACAATTCCAATGAAAGCTCAAGCTAGACAAATTCCCAGCATAGAAGTGGAGAAGTAGGTATGAAGCCCCAACCTTAGCCTAGAATGTATTGGCAACTGATAACTACTGGGAGATGGGGAGTTGGTTTTTTCAAAGGATGTGACACTAGATCGGTTAGCCGGGCTCCAGTTGGATGCACACTGAAGAAGACCAGGAAACACAAATGTTTTCATAGGCCTCGATATAGATGAGTACATGAAATCTGGCAGGGAGGCTATAAGAGGGGGGTAGGTAGGGAAGGGAGACTAAGTATGACCAAAATAAATTGTCTCAAATTTGCCAAAATTCAATTTAACAAAGTAAAGGAGAAACAAAAGCATGTGAGAAGGAAATTATATGGGTAATAATATGAAAAGAAGTCAAATTATCCCTATTTGCAGATGATATAATATTATACATAAGATAGCACTAAAACTATACCAGAAAACCTCTAGAAATGACCAACTTGCAGCAAAGTGACTGGAACCAAAATCAATTTGCATAAATCACTGCCCTTTTATATGTCAATAAGAAACAGAGAAAGCATTTATAGAAACACAGCTTTTCACAGTAGCCTAAAAAAGCCTAGGAGTAAACCTAACAAAAGATGTTTAGAGTGTCTTTAATGATAATTTTAGACCTTTGAAGAAAGATATTGAAGAAGGCGGTGAGGATTGAAAGGCCTCTCATGCTCATGGATTGGTGGAATTAATATTGTGGAAATGAGCATCCTCCCAAAATCAAGTACAGTGTAACCCCTATGAAAATCCCCATGACATTTTTTTATAGAAATAGAAAAAAAATCCTAAGGTTCATATGGAATTACAAAAGATCCTGATAGCCAAGGCAATCCTTAACAAAATAGAAATAAGGGAGAGATTAACATACAATTTTCAGAGTATATTACAGAGTGATAGTTATAAAAACAGCATGATATTGGCAATAAAACAGATTCACGGTAAAAAAATAGAAGACCCAACATGAATGCATACAACTTTAGACATCTGATATTTTACAATGATGCTAAGAACACACCCTGGAGGGGATTTCAGAGTATATTACAGAGTGATAGTTATAAAAACAGCATGCTATTGGCAATAAAACAGATTCATGGTAAAAAAATAGAAGACCCAACATGAATGCATGCAACTTTAGACATCTGATATTTTACAATGATGCTAAGAACACACCCTGGAGGAAGGGCAGCATTTTCACAAATTATGCTGGGAAGGTTGGATCTCTACATGTAGAAGAATGAAATC
>NW_008330495.1:46420-52733 GCF_000622305.1 Nannospalax galili
GCAGATATTTGTTTGTATGTGTGTGTATATATGTGAGTATA
Organism: Nannospalax galili; assembly: GCF_000622305.1. Taxonomy (NCBI): domain Eukaryota; kingdom Metazoa; phylum Chordata; class Mammalia; order Rodentia; family Spalacidae; genus Nannospalax; species Nannospalax galili. The sequence continues at coordinate 46,462 of NW_008330495.1, forward strand.
TGTGTAGGTGTGTATATGTCTATGTATGAGTGAATATGTGTATGTATGTATGTATATATTATATGTATGTGTGTAGGTGTTTCTATGTGTTTGCGTATGTGTGTTGTGTGTGCATGTATGTGTGTACATGAATGTATATATCTGTAAATGTGTGTGGTGTGTGTATATGTGTGTATGTATGTGTTTATGTGTGTGTGTGTAATATCTGACTGCATGTGTGTACGTATGTGCATGAATGTGTGTGTTTGTATGTGTGTGCATATGTGTGTGATTATGTGAAGGTGTGGGTGTATGTGTGTGAATGTGTATATGTATGTGTGTGTATTTGTGTTTTTGTTTATATTTGAGTATGTGTGTAGATGTGTTTGTGTATGTGTGTATACGTGTGTGTATGTGTGTATACATGTGTGCATGTGTGTGAACATGTGTGCATACATATGTGTGTGTGTTTATATGTGTGCTTGTGTGTATATATGTGTTCATGTGTGTGTGGATGAGTGTGTGTTTGTGTGTGTGTGGTGAGTAGCAAAAGTACTGAAAACAAAGATTATTCTTTGGAAATAATGTAGATGTAATTATTCCATTTGTATGTAAAACAACGCATGAAATTTAATTGATAACATCTGTTTCTGGTTGTATGTGTTTATTTGTGCATGCGTGTGTGTGTGTGTGTGTGTGTGTGTGTGTGTGTGTGTTGACAAATAGAGAAAAATTATCTGATAAGAGTCTGACTTTATTTCCCAGTTCACTCTGGATATATTGTTTCAATAAAACACAGCTCAGCAAAGAATCCTGAAGGATCACATTCTTAGAAGTTCATATCTCCCCTTGATCTTAAAATGGATACTAAATATCAGACTTTTTTAAACAGGCATAACTGTAATGCCACACTGCGTAGTAAACACCACACACCTAGAAACCAGAGACATTGATGAAGATTCTGTAATCCCAGGAGCCCTTGGGAAGGAAGTGGTGGAGACAGGAGAATACCCTGAAGTTTGTGTGCCAGCTTTTCTGGTTATGCAGTGGTGGATGCCAAGTCTTCAGAAAAGAACAAAGATGAAAATAGGTAGAAAGGCACAGTCACACAGGCTCACCTATCTCTCTCTCTCTCTCTCTCTCTCTCTCTCTTTCTCTTCCTCTCTTTCTCTCTCTCTGTTTCTTCCCATCACACACACACACACACACACGCTCCCCTCTCTCTCTCTCTCTCTCTCTCTCTCTCTCTCTCTTTCTCTCCCTCTCTTTCTCTCTCTCTGTTTCTTCCCATCACACACACACACACACACACACACACTAACATACATACTAAAGTAAATAACAATAAAGAATGTTATACATTGAAGAAAGCCCTTCTATTCACATCTGCTGGTGATCAATAATATATTATTTAATAAAATATTTCAGCATATAATAAACAAAATTGAAAAACTGTAATTCAAATTATTTTTAATCAGTACACTTGTTAAAATAATATAGCAGAATAGTAGTTCAGAAATTAGAGTATTTCATTGAAATAGAACTAAAAAATACAGCAGAATTTATGTATCATTGCAGGTAGATTGAAATTACTAGTGTGTTAAGAAGTAAAATGATGAAAATTATTGGAGACTATTTCCTTACAAAACATAAATTTTTTGCTACAGGAACTCACAATCAACTTGATATAAAATTTTTAGTGAAACAAATAGCCACTTTTTGTGTATTGTGACAAATACTACTGTTTTATTTATTGAGACAGGGTTTAGGCTACAGGGTTTAGACTAACACATGCAATGTACTAGAGTGGCCTTGAACTCAAAGAAATCTACCTTTATCTGCCTTCCAAGATGCTGGGAATAAAGCATGCACCACTATGCCCAGCTTGTAAAATGTTTTTGAGAAATCCTTCTAGCTTTCTACTCTATGTATATAGCGGCGTATTTCAAGTTGTTAGGTGCTTAGAAAACAAGTGCTCTCTACATTTGTTACATGAAATAAAAAAGTAATGGGGACTTCATAGAGACCACATGATCACTCACTGTAATGGTCATAGCCAATGTTTTAGTACTTTGTAAACTAATTTTAAAAAATGGCAAGACACTTCATGTTTTATACTATTTGACTCAAAGACATTCTTTAGAATTATCAAGAATATAACTTCAATTTTATTCTGTTAAAATAAAAAAAATCAATGAATATAAGTAAGCAGCAGAAATCTGAGTGCATTTCGAGTGGATTCCACTAAATATATGCAGTATGTAGAGTGATTACACTTAAATGGTGAGTATACACAGTAGTATCCTATGGATTGTTGCAATATATAAAATTTGTATGGACAGACACCAAAAATTGAAGTGGGTATTTGAAAGTAAATGGTTGAAGTGACCATCAGCTGTTTGTTGATTGGAATTATAAGCACTTGGTGTTACAGTTTATTATCATTGTGAGGTTGCACATGTACATGTTCTAACTACTATAATTTTGGTGTGCCCACTTACCTGACTCTGTGTATCCACTTTGAGCATTTGTAAGTATTGGGCCTGTATTACTAGGTTATAGTTGTGTACTCACCTTTAACATGAAAGAATAAGAATGCTTTCATGGCCTGAGTTACAGAATTCAGAGGAGGAATTTCTGTAATAACATTGGTCATAGATACAATTTACAGAAAAGAGATTAGCGCATACTGCTAATAAAAGATATTGAATTCCTTTTTCTAAAAAATATCTTCTGAAAAATTTTGCCATCTATGAACAAGACCAAACTAACCTTCCTCTAGGGAATCTGTACCTTAAGAGTAACTTTCTTGCAGCTGATTTCATGGTCTCATTCCTCAGACAGTAGATAACAGGGTTGAGGGTTGGGGAAACTACTGTGTAAAACATAGAGGTGATGAGGTCTAAAGCAGTTGGAGAGTCTGAAGGGTGCTTCAGATATGCAAAGATACTGGTGGAAATACAAAATGTGACCATGCAGAGGTGGGGCAGGCAGGTGGAGAAGACCTTAGACTGACCTTCTGCAGAGGGCATCTGGAGGACTGTGGAGAATATCTGGATATAGGAGAGGCAAATGGAAGTGAAGCAAGCAGTTCCCACCACAGCCATGAGAGCAACCACTCCAGTCACTCCAAGGTGATCATTGAAGCAGGAGAGCTTGAGCGGCTGGGCGACATCACAGAAGAACTGGTGGATTGTTTTGGTCCTGCAGAATCTCATAGAGAATGTTGTTGCTGTGTACAAGGTTCCTGGTATGCCTCCACATATCCACAAAAATGTCACAGCCCACCTGCATGTTCTGGAACTCATCATGGTCTCATAGTGCAGTGGGAGGCAGATGGCCACATAGCAGTCATAGGACATCACTGTGAGGATGGCCACCTCAGCCCCACATAAGGATAAGAAGAAAACCTGCAGCACACACTGGGCATAAGAAATGTATCCACTGCAAGTCAGGGAATTGTGGATAGACTGGGGGACAGTGACAGACAGGAAGGAGAGGTCAAGAATGGAAAGGTGCTTCAGGAAGTAATACACTGGAGTTTGGAGCTGTGGGCCCGTCATTGTGATGGTGATGATGATGAAGTTGCCTGCCAAGCCCAACAGGCACATCAGCAAGAAGAGCCAAGCATGTAGGATCTGCAGCTCCCTCTTGTCAGAGAACCCCAGGAGGCAGAAGCCACTCACTGTGGTTATGTTTCTTACAATCATGTTGATAACAGAAATTGTGGAAGCAACTGGAAAATAAAAACATGAAATGAAACACAAAGAAAGCACAAACAAGTATGGCTTTAATTAACACTGTTTGCTTCAACAACTAATGGCAGAAAATCTGTGTAATTTATCAGTTGTGCACTTGATGTGAGATTTAAAGGATAAAGCTCAGATTCTTAAATATTTGGGGCTCAGGCTTTTATTAGAAAACCATTTGCTTCAGAAGGATCATCCTGAAGTCGTTACCAACACTATCTCAGAAAAAAAGTTGGTTTACTTCATAAAAATCTTTCTTCCCCTTCCACTGGAAAAACCCATTACTGTAGAGTCACTAGTAAGAATACAGTACTGGGCTATTGGTGAAAGGATTCTGTACTTTGGCTCCAGTACATTTGTGTAGTGCACTGAATTTAAGCAGCTCAATATGACCCTATAAAGAAAGTACAACTTTTGAACTTGAGCAATAACTTCCTATGGAGATTTGACATCAGCATTCTTTCTAGCAGACAACATGGGCAACACAGTGAGAAGCTGCTTTATTTTGACCCCTAGGGGCTAGATGGCTTGTGCTTCTCTTTTCCTACTACAATCATAGTCAGTGGATCTGAGATCAAAATCAAAGCAAGAATGCTTCTGCCAAGGAACACATACGGGCTTGTATACTCACATATACTCACTTGTATTCTTACATACTTATACTCACTTGTATTCTTACATACTTATCTCAGGTTGGGTATTTCCCTTCTTATATCCAGTACCAATCATCTGGTGTTTAGGAATTTCTCTTGGTTGTCCAATGGACTTAACTCCTTTTTACATCACTTTCTTAGCTGCAGCAGTGGAACAATTTCTGAACACTCTCTAAGGCAGCCATATTTGAAAATAAAGCAAAAATCTGAAAATTGGGTTAACATTGGAAGGACAGCATTCACACCTGCAGTGTGTAACCTCAGAAGTAGATGAGATTCACGGGGGTCTCCCTTTGTCATAACAGAGAAGTCCGTTTGCATTTCCTGATCCACAGTTATATTTTTGTTGGATGGAGATGACCATTCACTCTCCCTCTACAAAATTCCCCCTGGCATATGAAGGCTTATCAGAGACCAGTGTTGATGCTCCCTCTTTCACGTGACATTTCTGAACTTGTCAGAAAGTACATAAGACCTGTGCTTTGATGGTTTTCTTTGCCCTGTGGAATCTCATGTTTCCTTGTGTCCAGGTCACTCATCAGTTTAAAAAGGATGTCTGGTAGAATCCTGTCTCAAGGGCAGATCTTCCTCATGCCTTGTAAACCTGAGATAGCCATTTTGTCCATCTCATGTCACCCTCCTGGGGATAGCACAATCGATTTTCCTTTTTCACACATTCATTTTACAGAGGCTTAACCTGACATCTGGGCACTATTGCCTACTCACAGTTCATTGTTTGATTTAGAGACAAAATCTGTACTTGATCCAAGTGTGGTGACATTCAGGTGACTCAAAGAAGGAGACAGAGAGTGGGAGGGGGAAGGAGAGGAGAAGAATGGACATCTATCTGAATATTTGAATTTTTCTGTCACACTTGAAAATATAGGTATCTATTTTTTTTGGTCTTTTTAGAGACAGGAACTCCCTGTAGCCCCAGCTCTCCTGGAACTCACTATGTAGACCAGGCTGGCCTTGAACTCACAGAGATCCACCTGCCTCTGCCTCCCGAATGCTGGGATTAAAGGCATGTGCCACCACACCCAGCCTAGTATCTATTTTTTAAACAAATAATTTGTAATATCAGTACCTATTCAGGGCACTGAAATCTCATATTTATACTTCCATAATTTTTAATGCCTATTCATTCCTAAAAAAAATATCTAAACACAAAATGCATATCTTGTGTGACTGAGACCAAAGCTGTGTGATGAATTCTCTAATTTCAAGTTATTTTTTCTGTTCAATTTTCCATTGAATTTATGAATAGCAGTATTGTTTATAATAACTTTGAATATTTAATATTTTAATCTTTTATGTTTCTACCCGTTTTCTTACAGACATGGAAGTGAGTTACCTGAATAAATGTTTAGATTCATTTTTACAAGATGCATAGCATGCTAAAGTCCTTCACAATGTAAGTGTCCATACACAAAGGAAGTTCACTGTTTTTTCTAAATACTGAAAGAAAATTGAACTGCGAGGGGCCTTGAGATTTATGCCATGTCTCTCATGTAAACTTCATATCCATGTATATAAGGGTATAGGGACACTGGGAGAGTGGCCATATCTACAGTGAAAGTATTCCATCAGGGTCTTGTCTTCTTCAGAGCAGGGAGTATGGGACTTGTTTTTAGAATATGCATATGTATAAAATATTATTACCAATATTTTTTTATTAAACATTCCTCTTTTTTAACATGCTTATATGAAATAAATACAGAGACTTAGTTTTCTTTTACTTTTCAATGAGGTGGGCTTCCTTACAGCATAGAATCATATTCCTACCTTTGCAAACATTATTTGAAGGGTGTATAGAGCTGTCAGAAATTCCATGGAATCCTTTCCTCATTCATGATTTGAAAACTCACCCAAGATATCTTAGTATGAAGGT
>NW_008330495.1:53587-54842 GCF_000622305.1 Nannospalax galili
TCACCTGAGACATGAGCCATTAGAAATCCAGGTAATGGGAGAGGGAGGTGGTGAGCTTGGGTATGTTGTCTCCAGCTCAGTGGTTCTCAGTTCTTATCTGACCAGAGAATCTGCTGGAAAGCAGGTGAAAGCTCAAGGACCTGAGCCCCACACTCGGAAACTGAGATGCATGAAGTCTCAGACTACACTAGGATGCACATTGCCCGCCAGGCTCCTAGGAGCTGCTGCTGGTGGTCTGAGGACTACAGTTGGAGAGCCATTGTATAAGTAAGCCATGTGTTTCTGACAGGCTATTAGGAAACTTAAACATTTATTTATGGAATTAGTCCTTTAATGTCAGATTTCTAGAAAAATAGAAACTGTTTACTGCTATCCTTGAAATCAATATGTACATATTAATTTCAGAGTATTGTCATCCATTAGGAAGACTCATGACAGTGAGGATAAACTAAGACACTGTAAAACACAACTGGCTTAAAAACCACAGAAACATGTACAGACAAAAAAGATCATTCGAAATTAAAAAAACTTTTTCTCTTCATGTGGGGACAAGCTAAAACTCCCATTATTGCTTAGGTAATTCCTGAATTCTCTCATCTTGTAATTTAAATATCAACTAACAGGTCTCAAGATGTGGCTCAGTAGTTAAGAGCACTGGCTGCTGTTGCAGAAGATGGGCTGGCTTCGAAGCACCCATATGTTGGCTAACAACTGTGTGTACCTTCAATTCTAGGGCATCCAACATCCGCCTCTGGCCTCCGCAGGCATTTCACACATATGATTCAAGTACATATATGCAGACATGCATGTAAAATAGGAATAAATTATTTGGTTAACTTAAAAATAAATTAAAAGAGAACATAAAATTTTATTTAGATTGAAAATAATACTTACAATATTCCAGTTCAGCCCTGTGCAGTTAGAATCTAGGCCAATCTAGAAATCTTTGGACCCTATCTTTCTTTAACCCCTGTTCTATAATGTCATTTTTTACATAAATTGAAAGCCTGTTATGTCACAGTCACTCCAGAGTCTGTCTTTGTCCTCCAATCAGGCCATACCCTGTTGAAACTGTTTCTAGGACAGAGAGTTGATGAAGCTTAATGTGGCCCTGCGGTCTCCCTCTGCCTTGAAGCTCCAAAACAATCAAGAGTTAGAGTTTTTCTTTTAAAATGTCCTGTTAAAACCAGGCAAAGTGGCACATGCCTTTAATCCCAGCACTGGGTAGGCAGAGGCAGATGAGTCTCTGTGAGAT
>NW_008330495.1:54867-60469 GCF_000622305.1 Nannospalax galili
GAAAGAAAGAAAGAAAGAAAGAAAGAAAGAAAGAAAGAAAGAAAGAAAGAAATAATAAATAAATAAATAAATAAATAAATGCCCTATGACCTCCTGTCTGTAGTCTGTTTCAAATTTTGATAGATTCCCTTTCCAAAGCTTTGATGCTGTGATGTGCGTCACTTTCTCACCTGTAGCCAACTTGAGGAATTATTTTTTGCTAAGCAGGAGAAGGCCAATCCATCATGTGTCATCATGTGTCATTAGGGTCAGATTCCCTGGTGTGGATCCTGGTTCAATCATTCCTTCTTAGAATGACTTTGAAAAGCTACTTAATCATTTCCATGGCTGATTTCCAATTGGAAAAATGAGAATATATACTAAATGACAGATGCAAAATCCAGAAGGATTCAAGAATAATAATGCATGGGCTAGAGAGGTGACTCAGAGGTTCAAAGCACTTACCATTCTTGCCGAAGACCCAGTTTGAATCCCTGACACCCACATCAGGGAGCTCACAACAACCTGTAATTCCAGGTACAGGGGATCCAAGGCCCTCTCCTGCACTTCTGTGTCACACATACATACTCAGGCACATGCACACACGTCCCAATAAAACAAATAATCGCATATTTAAAAATCATTAGCTACTTAAAATAAATATTAAATCATTGGTGTTTTATTCAAACTTTTTTCATAATCTAGCAGAAAATTTAAAGAACAAAATCATTGTATGTTTGTTTTGTGCGGCTCGTACATATGTTGTAACATTAGACAAAATAAGAATTTTGACTATAAGACTACTACAAAAATTTGAATATATTCAACATCCACTCATAATTAAAGCACTGAGTTCTCAAGTAAATATACGGTGAAAAGGGAAATTTTATCTTGGTGATGAGACTCTATGCAAAAGCTAAAGAGGATTTCTTATGCTCATTAGGAAAGTCTCATTTCCCTTACACTTTAAAAATGAAGAATGGCCAATGACCACAAATTCAATGAAACAAGAAATTATATATTTTTTATTTATCTCTATTTGTACCAGTATTTTCTTTCACTTGAGATTTGTAAAATTACCTTTGTGAGTGAAAACACTTTATACGATGATATTTATTTTCTAAGAATGATTTTCAGTATTTTAAAATTATGTGTATATGTGTGTATCTTTGTATGGGCATATGCCCTGATTGAAAGAAACTGTGGTGTCCAGAAGACAGCACCACATTTCCAAGAGCTGGAGTTACAGCCAGCTGTGAGTCACCAACATGGCTAGGAAATGAACTCTGGTCCTGTGGAAAAGTGGTGAGCATTCTTAACTGCTGAGCGATCTCTTCAGTCCTTGATAAAACAGTTTTAATAATTAATTCCATAGAAGACTCTCTGCTTAATGGCTGTTAATGGAGACTATCAATAACTGTTCATGGAAACACAATGGTTTATGGAAGAGGCAACTCCACTGTATGACATAAAGCCAAAGAGTTAATTCATAGAAATTTAATATATTTACGGATCAAGATGCTCACAGTCTTTAGTCTTTAGAATAATGACAATAAAGAGCAAGGATTTGAAGGGGGATTGATTCAAATAACATGCAGTCATTAAAAAGATTTTACATGTTGGTCTGAAATAGCCTTCTCAGGTGATTTCATAACTGAAGAGCTTATTAATCATAATGTTTAGTATTATAATATGATATAGTACATAGTCTGTTCATTATGTATGGTATTACAATGGAATATACTACATACACATAAATCATGTTCCAATGCATCCATGCTTATTTTTATTATTTATTTACTTATGTATTTGGAGGGACAAGTTCTCACTGGTTGACATGGAACTTACTCTGTAGACCAGGCTGGCTTTGAATTCATAGGAACCTGCCTGTCTCTGCCTCCCAAGTGCTGTAATTAAAGGTGTGTACCACCATGGTCAGTATATATATATATATAGTTTTTCTTTTTTTTACAGAAAGAAGAGTTTAGTTGAGCTTACAGAGGAATTACTGTCATGGCAGGAAGGAATGGAGGCTGGAGGTGGCTGGAGGTAGCATTAGCGGAGCAGCAGAAGCTAAGCTCTCACATCATCACAGGCACAGGAAGCACGAGAGCTACCCTAGATCCAGCAAAGCTTAAGAATTCTCTAATCCCTTCTAAAACCTCCCTAAACAGCGCCACCATGTGGGGAAAAATGTCCAAATAGTTGGAGTTTTTGGGGGTTTCATTCACATTCCATCCCCTGGCCCCCCATAGGCTCATGACCATATAAAATGCAAAATGCAATTAGTCCAGCTTTAAAAGTCTCAATAGTCATTATCAGTCTCAATACTATTCAAAAGTCCACAGTCCAAAGTCTATTGTGAGACTCAAGTAAATATCTGAACTGTAAGCCTCTAGAAAATCAAAAGACAAATTACATACTCCCAACATACAATGGAACCAAATACGAAGACAAATTACCATTCCAAAAGGGAGGACTGGAGGGCTAACAAGGACATACTGGACCAAAACAAGACCAAAACCCAGCAGGGCAAACACCAAATCCAGTAGTTTGTTTTGTCTTTATAAACAGTTCTCCAGTTTGAAATTCTTTTCATAAATAATGTTTAAGCTCTTTAAACAATATATGCTGATCAGTTACTTTTCTGTTGCTGTGATAAAACACCATGATCAAGGCCACTTATAGAAGGAACAGTTTATTTGGTATAAGGTTCCAATGGATAGTCCATAAAGGCAGGGGAGGCATGGCAGCAGAATAAGGCTTGAGCAGAAAGCTGAGAGAGCATACCTTCCAGCTGGTACAGGAGCAGAGACAGATAGACTAGAACTGGGCATGGGTATGTTTTCGCAAAGCCTGTCCCCAGGGATGTACTTCCTCAAGTATGACCATACCACCTAAATGTTCTATGACCCTCCCCAAGCAGTGCCACAAACTGGGCACCAAATTTTCAAATATTTGAAATCTATGGCGGACATTCTCATTCAAACCAGCTCATATGCATATAGAGAAATAGAATGTCTTATTAACCAAGCATAAAATGCAGCACCAATTCCAACTCTAAATTAGAAAAGAAGAAAAGCTCCAAATTAATAAATAAGACCAAAATATCTTTATCAAGTGTGTAGGTGTGGGAAGGTATTTTAGACTCACAAAGTGCAAACAGGTTTCTTCTGAAATACTCCACGATTGTTCATCCCATGGACAGTAGAAAGTGTACTTTGCTTTACTTCAAAATTGAGCACGTCAGACCTATTAAATATGATGTTTATTAAGATAAGTAGGGACACTAAAAATGTTCCTGTGAGAAAATAAGAAAAGTGCTTTATAGGCCGTGGGGGTGGGTTAAAAGTGCTGGCTTCACAATCCCAATGAGCTAGAGTTCAGATCCCCAGAATCCATGTAATATCCTGAGGAGGTGACAGAAGTAACTGTATCTCTGTTACCTATGCAAAGTGAAAGGGGGGCCAGACAAATATCAAACTCTTATGTTCTAGATAGCCTGGCATAGGCAAGAGTAAAAACAGGGAATCAAAATATGAAAAAAATAAGAAGAAGAAAGGCAAAGTCCAATATCCATAGGGTGTCCTTTGACTTCCACATGGGTACAGTGGCTCCAGCACCTGCACTCATACACATAAACATGTACACACACACACTCACCGCCACACACCCCCATTGAAAAATGCCTTTCCACTTATATTCCACGATAAAAAACAAGATATTTGTAGCAGAAAATTAAGTAGGGAATAATAATAATGAATTCGAAACTACATTTGAAATGCTTTTTGTTTCCGTATTTTAAAATAATAGACCAAAAAATAAAATAATATGCAAATAGAATAATATTTCAGAAAGTGTGATGTTATTTCACTGGTATATTCTTAAAGATATATCTTTATATCTTAAAGATATGAAAACTATAAGTGTTAAATTATATGGATGTGCACAAAATGGCATACATATTTGCACTAATACACATTATTTATGATACATATTAAATGTAAGATACATATTAAAATTAAGACTCACATGGTGAATTGAATTATAAGCAAATATAATAACTCTGTCATTATTATTATTATATTACTGCCCATTAACACGTTTTCAAAACTCATATGAAAATTGTTGGTAATCAATGCATAGACCATTGTATGAACTGGTAGAGTAAGGAAGTACTGTGGTTATATTACTAGATTATAATTATTTATCTTCTATGAACTTGAAAGCATGAAAACAAATTCAGTATCATAGGAAAAATTTACAACTTTTGTTGCACTAAGGATTTATTATATACTTTATCTAGAAGATGTACTACTATTATTCTTAACATTCATATTAAAGGCATTCAAACTACTAAAGTGTTCCTTGCGTTTGCTGTTATCAGACACTAAAAACAAAATTAAAGTGATCATTTTCCAATGAATTCTCCACCTAAAAGTAACTTCCTTAGTGCCCGCTTAATGGTCTCATTCCTTAGACTGTAGATAACAGGGTTGAGTATTGGGGAAACTACTGTGTAAAACATGGAGAGCATGAGATCTAGAGCAGTTGATGAGCCTGAGGTTGGCTTTAGATATGCAATGTCGGCTGTGAACAGAAAAAATGAGACCACACAGAGGTGAGGCAGACAGGTGGAGAAGACCTTAGACCAGCCTTTAGCAGAGGGCATTCTGAAGACTGTGGAGAATATCTTTACATAGGAGAGGGTGATGGCAAAGAAGCAGACAAATACAACCAAAGAAATAAAAACAACCACTCCAACCACTCCAAGATAATCATTGGAGCATGAGAGCTTGAGCAACTGAGGGACATCACAGAAGAACTGGTGGATTATTTTTGCCCTGCAGAATCTGATAGAGAATGTGGTTGCTATGTACAAGGTTCCCAGGATGCCTCTACTTAGCCACACAGCTATCACAGCCCACCTGCACTTTCTGGGAGCTATGATGACCCCATAGTGCAATGGGAGGCAGATGGCCACATAGCAGTCATAGGACATCAGTGTGAGGATGGCCACCTCACCCCAAGCGAAGCATATGAAGAAGAAAACCTGCAGCACACACTGGGCGTAGGAAATGTACCCACTGCCAGTCAGGGAACTGTGGATAGACTGGGGGACAGTGACAGACAGGGAGGAGAGGTCAAGAAGGGAAAGGTGCTTCAGGAAAAAATACATTGGAGATTGGAGCTGTGGGTCCAGCGTTGTGATGGTGATTATAATGAAGTTACCTGCCAAGGCCAACAGGTACACTAGCAAGAAGAGCAAAGCATGTAGGATTTGCAGGTCTTGGTTGTCAGAGAACCCCAGGAGGAGGAAGCCACTCACTCTGGTTATGTTTGTCAAAATCATGTTGAGAGTAGATGTTTTGGAACCAGCTGGGAAATAAACATGTGAAATTAAATACAGAGAAAATACAAAAAATTATAACATTATTCAGCATTGTTTGATTCAACAACTAATGGTAGAGAAACTGCAAATTGTCAGTTGTGCACTTGATTTGAGAGTTAAAGGCTGAAGCTCACATGGTTAGATATGTGGGATTTAGTAGGAGAGCAGTTTCTACAGGAAGATGAGTCTGATATCAAGTTATTGGTACCATCTCAGAAAAAAGTTTATTTG
>NW_008330495.1:60483-61511 GCF_000622305.1 Nannospalax galili
TTACACCTTTTGGAAGTTAACTAGTAGTTGCAGCTCAGTGAAAGTGCAGCCCAGTCACCATACTGTCAGTGAAAACTCCTTTGCTCTCTGCAAAACAGACAAAATTTCAAACTTTCCATTTACATCTGTGAAACCCATTGCTTTAAAGTCACAATATGAAAGCAATCATGGAAGTTTGATGCAAACTATCTGGATATTTTCTGGGTTACATTTGTGCCTTGCACTGCTCTGTTGTAGCAGATGGATTAGCTGTGGACAGGTGATTCCCTTTTCCTTCCTGATGAACAATATGGTCATTATGACAGACACCAAGTGGGTCATCCTACTATTTTGTTCTTATTGTTTACTATTATTGTTATTATTATTATTATTATTAATTGTTGTTATTTTAGTGCTGTTTATTAAGCCCCAGACACAGAGGTTGCTCTGCGGCCACTCTGTCTTACTTACTATTTTTAAAAAGTACATTTGATTTTAATCTCTAATAAATCTTTGGTAAAGAAAATAAATTCTACTTTAAAAATTGGTGTATGCTTTTGTCATTCAGCAAGTGGCTTTGAATATGTGCTCTTTATGAATGCTTTGTGTCAGTTGTCCTCAGGTGAATCCATCAGATAACTGCTAGGTGACTCACCCCCAGTAGACATTAGGAGTCAAAGACAGCAGTTGCTGGGAGGAAGCTTTAGCATAAGGAGCATAATGCCAGTCAGGGCAACACAGTGAAGCCTTGTCACAAATACAGTTTTCTTTAATCCAAACAAGTAATTTCATTATTATGGGGTTAAATATTTTAATACACATTTTACAAGGAAAAAACGTCTTGAATTCTTTCGTAACAGAATAGAGATGTGAATTCTAGTCATTGGCTTTTCATTCCCTAACCTGTAAAAATTATAATATTAAAATTTATAAGACATGAAAGGCTTAGGAGAAAAGTGAGCTTCACTAAACATACACCACTGAAGACCTTCTCTTTCTTACACAAGAAAGTATTTTAAAAATTGTTTTTCAGATTATTGGTTTACATG
>NW_008330495.1:61725-67629 GCF_000622305.1 Nannospalax galili
TTACATCATCCACAATTAGAAAACTCACCCTAGGATGTCTTGGTGTGAGGAATTCTATCCAGTGTGATCAAAAATCTCGGATGTTTTTCTTACACAGTCACAGAAATTTAAATCATGCTGCTGAAGACAGCTTGATTTTGAATGGTTTGGGATGTGGAGCTTTTGATGTGAAGCCTCAACTGAATGACAGACGAGGTTTGTTTTCTTGGCTCCATTGTCACTTGGGAATTCAGAGCCACAGAAATTTCCACACAACAAGCAAGGGACATGGTGAGCTTGGGGTTTTAATGTCCCTAGCTCAGTTGCTAAGACTTGGCAAACCTGAAAATCTCTTGGAGCTGATTTGCAATCTAGAGACCTAGGCCCCACACTGGGCAATCCTGACTCTGGTCTCAGGTGAAACCCAGGAAGCAGTTTCCTAACAGTCTGATGGGTGCCCTGCGATCTCACTAAGTTCACCCTTAGTGAACTGATTATAGAGAAATCAAACATTTCTGAAAGTCTAACTGGAAATTTTAAACTTCATCTTTCTTAAACAAGAGTCTCTAATGTCAGGCTTTGGGGGAAACTAGACTTCGCAGACCGTATTTACCTTTAAGTTTAAAGTTGTGGCTTGCATATAGAAGCTCATTGTTTTGTTTTATAATTTTTAAAACATCATTTTATTTTGGGCACACTGTGAAGTTTTCATACACACAGATTATGTAATAATCACAGTAACAATTTGGCTTTTAAAATATCCTAATACTAATACTGTAGTCTTTACCAAGATGGGACAATATTTCAATTTCTCATGTCCATATTTGTAGCCCTGATAGACACTATAGGCACATAAGAGAAAATAACATGAGGGGCAGAAAAATTACCCCAAATAGGTTAATTCCTTTTGTTTGAATTCTTCTAATTAAGTTTTCATCCAGGCTACCAATATAAAATTGATTTTGGCCATTAGAATCAATCAAACACAGGTTTAATGAAACTGAGGGAAAGGCTTACAGTAAGGAAGCAGATATCACTATGCAGGCACCAATACTTACTTCCTGTGAGTTCATGCCCCAGAGCACCTTTCAATGAGGACTTGCCTTTCCCCACATTTCTAGCCAGGAGAATAAAAGTAGAAAGGGGGATACCTGTTTCCAGACCTGATTCATGCAGGTCTCATGAAAAATGGGTTTAGAATCTCAACACACAAGTATTGTTTGATCCAAACATTGCATCAGTATTTTGCTGGACATCTTTAGTTGTCAACTTGACATACCTGGTTAGAGGGAACCTCAATTAGAGGGTTGTCTCAGTGGATTGTCCTATAGTGAAATCTGTTTGGCCTTTTGTTGATTGTTGAGTCAAATGGGTGGTGGACCCCACTGTGGGTGGTTCCACCTCTTGGAGGGTGGTCTTGTGTTGTATAAAAAAGCAGGCAGAGCCTTGGCCAGAGGAGCAAGCCAGTAAACAGAGTTTCTCCATGGTCTGTGTTCCAGGTTCCTGCCCTGAGTTCCTGCCTTGGTTTCTCTTGATGGGCTGTGTTTGATTGCCAAAAAAAAAAACCCTTTCCTCCCCAAGTTGTTTTTGGTCAGTGTTTTTATCATAGCAGTAGGGAAACATACTAGAACTAGTACCTTTGGGCCAGGAGAGTAAAAATCTCCATGCATGACTCTTCAGTGCTGCTTTATTCTGACAATCTCAAATGGAAATGACTTAGGTGTTGTTCAGCAAGTAAGTGTTGGTGCCTGTGGAGTAATATCTGCTTCATTTGTAAACATGAACCACTACACCCGAACTTTTGCTCCTTTTAAAAAATTTAGTACTCATTATATGAATGGAGCTTATCTAAGTATTTATCCAAGAGAAATAAAAATCTGCTCCACAGTGTCCACAGAAACAGGGTCTTATCTGCTCATTCTGGTTGGCAACCAAAGTGAATGGCAATAGCCAGCATGCAGCATCTCAAGAAGAGGGGCCCCATGGTGGCACTAGAGGCTCACTCCTCCCTTGGTACTTTCCATATTGCTGAAAGATACTGTTCCCAGTTGTGAACTTGATGAACGACAACACAGCCTGTCACATAAGATGTGTGCTCTGGCATAACAGTGACACAAGAGTAACCAATGATTCTTGGATTGTATTTGAGACTGGCTCCACAAAGGGGATATTGACACTGTCAACCTGGCCAATGACTCATGGTTGGGCAGGTCATGGGCCCTAGAGCAGCTTACATCTGTGATTTAGCTTATAGAAATGGTACCAAACTGCAGTGTACATATGATGTTTACAACCATAGATTACTCTCTTCCTTAATCACAGCATCTTGACTTTGCAGTGATCAACAATGAATGCAGAGAGGCAGGGCTGATCAATATGCTTAGGATACATGACAAGTCAATGCTCAGCTCCAAACATGGCATGAATTCCTCAAAAGATCATGCAACACTACGGAAGAGAGAGTGTGAAGGAGGTGATGGGGATAAGAGATGCAAAATACTGCCTTCAGGCATGACACAGACATTGTACACCTGATCTTACAGAAACTCTGGTTCCCTGAACTAGCCCTACACAGACCTGGGCCTGCCAATAGCAAATTATAGACTGAAGAGTGGCTCCTTGGGCCTTATTCCTCTCTGCTGATATGCTGACAGCTAATGGATTCTGGTGGGAAGACAGCCATTCCCATCAGTTATGTACCAACTGCTGAGCCCACCGGGTTGCAGTTGATATTTCCAAACTTGGGACCACATAGACATTCGTGTTTAAAATCAGAGGGACACTGACAAAAGCAAAACAAAAAGTTATGACTGTGTAAAACGGACCTGTATGGAGGAAGGAGAGCAGCAAGTGTAGGAGGGATACAGGAGAGTGTGCGAATGAGGGTTAACAGAATGTTCTAGATAGGTGTATGAAATTGTCAAAGCACAGGTTTAATCAATAAAAACAAGGTCTCAACAAGTTATCTAAATATTTATCAAAGCTTTATTTACAGTAATCCCACTGGAATCAACGTTTTCAGTCAGTAAGTGAATGAATGAAATATCTCATAAAGAAATAAGTAATTAAAATAAATCTTACAAATTTGTAAAATGAATGCTCCAATTCTATGTGGTGAAATACAACTCATAAATCCTAAAGGAACACACCCACATGGTTCAACCTTGGAACATTATATAATGTAGCACAAATGTTTGCTCAACAGTTCCAAATTCTTAGAGAAGATAAAGCACATTTATAAGTAGAAAAAAAATGTCATTTTTTTTGTTGTCCATGGATAGATATGGCTTAAATAATTGACTCAAAAAATCAGGATCAAAAATTTAGGAGTAAAACATACTCCCTTCCATTTCATCATGATTGCTCATTTCTTTTTTTTAAAAAAGGTTTATTTTATGTGTGTGCACATATGTAAGATACTATGAAGGTACCTGATGCTGATGAAAGCCAGAAGAGGGTGTCAGATGCTCTGGAGATGGAGATAACAAGTAGTTGTGAGCTACCTGATGGTGGTGCAAATGCTTTTAACCACTGTGCCATCTCTATGGCCTCTAATTGTTCATTTCTATAATTAGAATGTGTTGTTTGATGTGCTTCAACACTGATGGCACTAGGGCAGTGGTATTTTCAAGATGTGCATAATGAGTCTTTTTAAAAGAATCTTAAAACATTACTCAGAGTGTCAGAACTTTAGCTCCTCACTGCTCAACCAGACACACACACAGCCTGCTTTCTGCACATGCTGCTTTTTGTGGATGCATTTCAGAGGTCCAGGATGCCTTCCTGTGTAAATGTTTTGCCAAGGTCTGTTTTTGTTTCACACATTGGTAAAATCAAATTCAGGCTTTTTCAGTCAGGGAAAGAAGATGCTTGGTGCCTAGCGCATTGGGGAGCTGGGGTCATATGTCCTGATTTTCATAATTCTATCCATACACCCAAACTACAATTAGGAGCCAAAACATTTATATTTTGATGTGTTTAGGTTGGTAGCCTGAGCCTGTAATGGCCAAACTATCCGTCCAGCTCCTGTGATGCATGTGAACAACCATGAGTCAGAAAATATATTCATGTGAATCACAGCTTTATTATATTTTACTTAGAAAATGTGAAGAAAATTATTTTCCATTAAATTTGGAGTCATCATTAGTAGAAAGGGGACAATGAGGTAATGTACGGCAAATATATGAACTTACTCTGGACTGAAAATTAGGTAAATACTATTATATTCCTTAATAACAAGCAAATATATGGATACTTAAAAACTATATAAAACATGGCAGCTCATAAGAAATTACATTATTACAAGATATCTACTATCATATAGACAAACTCAGTTTATCTGAGATATATTTGTTAAGGTCAACATTAAATTGTGTTGGCCACATCATAAGCTGACTATCTTTTCTCTTTTATTTCATAGGCATCCCTAAAAGGCGACTAGAAATGATGCTTGATTTTGAGAAAGACAGGCCATATTCTTAGAATGTATTCCTTGATCAGATGTCATACATTTGATAAACTAAACTCTGAAAAGGACATAAAGAATAAAAATGTTGGAATGGAACCCTGGGAAGAAGTTAGATCCATCCCTCTTCCAATCAAGGACATAATCATTATGATTTAATTTGTCCCTTTACTATGTGAATGATTTTTAAATACATCATTCTCTGAGAAAACATTTCTCTTCACAGCACTTTCTTCAGAACTACCTTCATGGCTTTGTTTCTCCAGCTGTAGATGACCAGACTGAGTGCTGGAGGTATCACAGTGTAGAAAATGGAAAACGTGAGGTTCAAAGCTGATAAGGAATCTGAAAGGGATCTTAGACACTCTAAGTCTGTGGCAGAGAGGGAAAAGGGTGATTACGAACAAGTGACACAGGGAAATGGAGAAGACCTTGGTCTGATCATAAGCTGAGGGCATTCTCAGCACTAATGAGATGATCTAAACAGGAGAATGCAATGCAGATCAGACAGACAAAGACTGTAGAGGTTGTGAATGTAGCCCCTGCAATCTCCTTAATGAATGCTTAAGAACAGGCTAGTTTCAGCATTTGGGGAATGTCACAGAAGAACTGGTGAATAATTCTCTCCTCAGCAAGAAGATTCCATAAAGTAATGGCTGATTGCATGAGCCCAGAGATGCCTCCTGGCACACATAGCACCATCACTGCACACCTCCCGCACCTGGATCCATAATTGTCTCCTACTGCAGCAACTGACAGATGGCAACATACCTGTCTTAAAACATCACTGTGAGGATGACTGCTTCCTTTGAGACCAGAGTCGTGAAGAAGGAAACTTGAAGGACAAACTGACAGAGACACAGCAATTGTTCAGGAGGGAGTTTGCAATGGACTGTGGAACAGTGACAGAGATGAACAGAGGTCCAGAAGAGAGAGGTGCTTCAGGATGTAAACCTAGGGGAGTGCAGACGATGGTCCAGGGTGATGATGCTGATGATGATCAGATTGCCTGTGAGGGCCAGCAGATATGTCACCAAAAAGAGCACCACATATAAAATCTGAATCTTATGCTTGTCAGAGAAGCCCATGAGGAAGAATCCTGTCTTGGAGGCCATGTTCACTATGGCTGCTGTGTTTAGGAAAAGAACACATTATAGATACCCTAAGTGTGTCAACAAAATCAGAAATTCTTGAGCATATGAGCAATAGAAAAACAGAAAGAAGCGATGGGAATAATTTTATTCACTAAACCTAGTAAAAATTAAGTTGATATAGTGGTATTATTTCTTTTCCATGTACCTTGACACTGAAATGATAAACTGAACTCTCTTCTGAGGACCAGAACAAAGGGAGTTACTGAGAGGACCTTATAAAGATGTTAGGAACAGCCCAGGTGTAATGGTAGGAAAGATGTCAGTCCAAAGAATAGTTACATTTCTTGCCTTTGAGAGGCTTTATCT
>NW_008330495.1:67796-70494 GCF_000622305.1 Nannospalax galili
TTGTGACTGAGGGCTACAATCTTCAGAGAACACCTTCTAATTATCAAAATATTTAGTTGAAATAGGGGTTGGGCATTTTCAATGAAATTCAATTGAACAAAGAGTTAATTCTCTAAAATGCATTTGTTTCTATGTAATGGGAAGAATGTTTGTTGGGGGATAAAGGTCTTTACAGCATTAGCTCTCATTGTAACCTCTTCAGCAGAATTACAAAACTCTCAGAGTCACTCTAACTGCTCTCTCTTCTTCATCTTCTTTTCAAATGTATGGACTTGCTGACAGGCCTGTTAGTGTCGTCATCACTGAGTTTCTTGGCCACAGAGGCTGGTCCTTCATCATATCTGCCCTCAATTCCCACCTTGACAATGGCATCTAACGTGCAGACAATAAGGCATATTTACTTAACAGAGACTGTAGGAAATCAGGATGGTGTACCCTAGGGCGAGATGTGTCTAAAACTTTTAAAGTCCAGGCTATGTTCTCTACTGAAGGGAGGGGCACTGAAAACAGAATCCCTCAAATCCTTGCTTTGCAGAATACTTCAGGAGTAGCAGGAGAAAAGTGGCAGGGTCAAAGTTTAAGCTCCTTGTTCTGAGGGAAAGCATCTTGGTAAACAGCATTTCGCCCACCTCCTTGTCCAGAACAAATAAGTCTCAGCAACCATTAGCTAAAGAATTAGGAGGTTAAAGGTTTACTCCTTGGGCTAAAAGCTAAAAATTTACTGTGCTTTTAGCCATAAGAAATAAAACATTGTGGCCAATAAATTACCAGTTAGGCACCAGTAACTCTGAGTAAAAGTTCAAGAATCCTGCTTTACAAACAGCCCCTTGCTAGCACCAGCTAAAATCTTTGTGTCCTGTTTCTTGTCTAATTGTGCCCTAAATCTTTGTATGTAACTGCCAAACCCCACATGGCTGCCAGTTCCTTGTAATGTATAAAAACCTTCTGATTTTTTAATAAACAGCTTGTTGTAAAGAAACACTAGCCCCAGAGTTGGAACTCTGCACTGATCAATATTGCCATCACAGAGGCAAGGCTGCCCTGCTAAGAAAAGCAGACTTGGGTCTCTGCCAGAGACTCTTCATGTTTGATTTCAATTTTCTACAGGTAAAATCCTTGTGGACAAGGGACATGACCATTCCACTGTAGACTGCGGTGTGTCCCACTGGTGAATCCCTAAGCAACAGAGAAGAAAAGCTATGCATGACTTGAATGGGGCTCTTATTGTTTTTCTGCAATTTATCCTGAGAAATGACTGAAACAAATTTTAGAGGTTCATTTGTATACAAGGAATTGTTTTAGAATCAGATGTTTCCTAAATTCAACTCCCATTGTCTTGGTCACATCTTACCCAAGACAGCAGCAGGGATTATTGCAAGATATGGCTACTTCAAAGGGATTCTGCAGACTTCCAGTACTTACCTTTCCCTACTCTCCCAGTGAGAATAGTCACACTACTGTTTTTAATCCAATGATTGACTTAATCTGTTACAAATACTGGGTGATAGTGTCTGAATTTAAAACAAATGATGAATGTATTAAATCAGTTGAGTCATGTTTTAAAAATTAATAATTGTCACTGGATTGATAATTAAAAGCACCATCTATTTCCTATTTCTAATACATTGTATCAATGAAATCTAGGAAAAAACAGTTTTAAATTTTTATAATAAGGATTCCTCCATAGGAGAAATTTTTGATAAAACTTTAATATGGTGGCACTCACATACACACACACACACACACACACACACACATGCATACACATGAAGATACACACATTCACACAGAGTCACATAAATATACACAAAACATGCACATAAATACATATTCATATTCACACCAAAATGCACACATCTATGCATAAACACAAGTACACATGCACACATAGGCACACACAAACATACGCATGCAAACGTACACATGTATGCACACACAAATAGCATATAGATATATACAAACTGCACACACACAAACAAGCACAAAAATATAGACAAACCCTACACACACAGAAGCATTTACACTATTTACACTATTTTGTATGCACACAAAAACATGCACACATACATATACAAAATATACAAATACAGAAATATACTCATAAACATACATTAACACAAACATGCTCACCTATCCTACCTCAAGAACTCCCATCAATATAATTTAAATTTTCTCTCATTCAAAGGAAAATGGAAAAATTATATAAATTTTACTAACTGAAAATTTTATTTTGATTTCATTATTTATACCATTAACTAATGATCATTGCTGAAGAAGAAGGAAGCCCTGTATTTACAGAGATTCACTGAGAATAAATAGAATACCCTGTAAGTAGACAAAAAAACTCTGCTTCAATTATTTCAAGTCATCTTTCATTTAATTTTAAATCTTTAGGTTCGAATGAAATATTCACTTATTGCACAATATTACATTCCTTTTCAATGTCATTTAATCTGCACAAAACTATTATCACTTTGTTAAATATCTGTATGTAACTTGTATTATTCTACATATCTAAACTACCTAAGCTTTCCCCTGATTTTGAAACCTCTTAGGCTGAAATGTTACATCTTCCTGAAGGCAGTGTTTCTATTATAGAAAGTCAACTCATAACTCACCAAAGAAATGTAGCTGAAATAACCCTGGTCTCCTCTGCACTGCTGTCCTGTGGCTTCCTGCAGGATGTTCTGTCAATCAC
>NW_008330495.1:70505-73580 GCF_000622305.1 Nannospalax galili
CAGGTAGTTGAGTGTTAACTTACCCCTCTCTCTCTCTCACTCACTCATTTTAATAACTATAAAATATAATTTAACTATATATTTACTAGAAATGTATTTTAAATCTCATCCATTTTAGAGAATAAGGAAGCCTTTGCTCCTGAACAGAGTGGTCCTTCATTGTCCTCACTCTTCACTCCTCCACAGGCACCATTTGAACCATGTTTCTCACGCTTCCACAATGAGTTTTCCCACACATCTTTCTAAAGTTCTCAAATAACTACTACTCTGAAGGTGAGGTAAATGGGCTCTTTTAATAATATTATTATTTTAAATTTCCTTTATCATGTGTAAGACACCAATGAACAAATTTTACTTCAAAATCTCTCTTTGATTGTCCTGCTGCTCTCTTCTGTTTTTAATTTCCTTCACTGATGAATATGCCTTTATCAGTCTCTACTCAGGTCGTCTCCTGAACATTCATTCAAATTAGATGATCTCCCCAAAAATCAGTCTTCAGAACAGCTTTCCATTTTTACATTTCAACTCAATAATCCTTGTAAGTGCTGTTGAATGGAGCCAGGTGAGCTGCTTTTCTGTACATTGTGTTTCTCTACTAGACTGAAGGAGTTTCAGCACTACTGCAGAGCCTCATGCCCTACTTCATGGTTAGCTGCTCCCAATATGGTGGGCCCATCTCAGCTCATCTCCTGTCTCAACCCCCTGCCATCAAAGCGTCTCTCTCATCTTCACAGTCATACACATATTAACACTATAGGTTAATTATCTTTATTTATGAACTTTCCTTACTCTATTGTCTTTTGAGTTTGGTAGGGTTTCATTACTCAACTTCCTACAAGCAAGCTTCCAGACTGTACAGATACAGATACCATTGCCAAGTTCTTGACGTCACATTTAATCTGCTGAACACTTAATATGAATAATGTCCCCAAACCATAAAATTCCAAATGCTATTTTCCCCATGTTCTCTTACTGACTGTTCATTTCTTCTCTCATTGTGACTCCATTGCCCCTGACAAACCCCTCACCTAATAATGAATTCTTAGATAGCTCTCTATAAAACATCACCTTGGAAGCTGTTGCCCAAGTTCTCTGTGTCTCTTGTGCTATCAGGCAAAGCATATATGTTTATGTAAATTTATTATTACCATGGGGGGGAGAGGCATGACTTACAAAGAAACGAACACCCAGTGCCTAGGTCTGCACTGCCCAGCTCCGCACTGCCAAGCTCGGTGCCACTCAGCTCTGTACCACAGCTCAGAGCCCACCCATAGTCACTGCTAGTTTTGCCCAAACCTCAGGGGCCATCAGTCTCACCCCAGGTCTGTAAATGCCAGGCCATTGTGTTCTCGAGCACACCCGGCTGCTGCACCCTCTTCGTGTTTGCGGCTCTGGTTCAAGATGGCGCCACAAGCCCCTCCTTCCATGGCTAACTCTCTACAGTCAATTCTAAACAGCAGGCCCCACACCTTGGAGGAACCAGGACCCCTGGGGAATGCCCACCACCCCTTTCTTCTGCTCTTACAATCTTTCTGCCAATATTCCACTAAGGTCCCTGAGCCTTGGAGGGGGTGACATATGTAGGGCAATCTCTCGTATCATGGTGAGACAGTGACTTCTTGGGCCTCTGCATTACTTGTCTTTAAGCTGTGGCCATTGATCTATCTCAGTTTTGTTTCTTTTACTATAAAGACAAATAGAAGGAAGTAGACGCATCTAAACAAACAGAAATTTAAATAATAATGGCTAGAAGATATCCCAATAGGAATGCTATATTCATTAAACAGTATAATTTTCCCAGCTAGGGCCTGTAGCCTTCCTCAACACAAGGTGTTGGCTTAGTCTACACCAGTTGTGTGTTCCACCCCTAGGAGCAGGCCTTAATCAATTAGAAATTTGTTAGCTATATGTGGCTTGGTCTACACCAGTTGTGTGTTCCACCCCTAGGAGCAGGCCTTAATCAATTAGAAATTTGTTAGCTATATGTATGTTGGTTGAGCCCTTATTGCACTTCTAGGCATTGCTTTGCATATCTATTGGGTGCAGCACACAGGGTCCATTGTTGAGTAGAATCATAGGGATCCTTTCTTCCCCACCCATCTGCATAGTGCCTTCTGGCAACATGAACATCCATCCAGTGGCATGGAGTTTTTTGGCTTAGTCTCACCTCCATCTCCTATTCTTTTCCCATGCTCACAACATACAGTGTCTTCGGCAACATGGCCTTACTGACCTTTATAGTGTTCAACTGACATTAGTGGCAATAGCCTTGGTGAATTTGAGGACATCCAGGATCTCTCTCTGACAAACAGCTCATAGGGGGACAACCCACCATAAAACCCAACCATAAAACTCCCAAGAATCTTACACCTGTCACTGGCCTTTGCTTCTTCAGATATCTTTCAAATGGGTTTCACATCTGTAAAACACTCGAAGGAAGGTTAACATTATATATTGAATCACTCATAGACAAGGTCTCACACAGCATGGAAAGGTTTTGTCCGTAGTATTAACTGTTTTTTTTTTTTCCACAGATCCTTATTAGGTATCATAGCATGGATAGAAGGCATTAATTTGGTTAGCTTTTTATAATTTTTAATTATCCTTTTAGAGTCATTTTACAATTGGGGGATTTTACACGGAGTCTCTTTGTATTCTTTTAGTCTTGATAAACTCACAGGTGTTGGCTCCAGTTGTCAGACCCTGCACTGGGCTAAGGAGGCAGGGGGTTTCTACTGTCCCCACTGCACTTGTTTGTTCCCTGAGTCAGGCAGGCCGTGGTTCTGCCACCTGTCTTTAGCCATATCTGTCATTTCTACATTGATTACACCTGGATGCTGGGGAAGAACGTGGTGGGAAAAACTGCTTCCACCCCTAGTATAGCCTTTATGAGAAGAGAAACACATGTTATTTAATCCTTGGGGATTCTTAACCACCCATGGGACAGTTTTTATTTTTTGAATGCCTTTTGTAAACTGTTCTTCTGGTTTTAAAGCCTTCCAGATAGTCCTTAGTACAGAATTTGGTTTTCTATCAATCTTTTTTTCTGGGAATTTGGCCTCCACATAAATCTTG
>NW_008330495.1:75863-78038 GCF_000622305.1 Nannospalax galili
TTTTTTTTTTAATATTATCTGTCTTTTTCTTTGAGTCCTTGGACCTTACGCAAATTAAAATGCCCAGATTTTTTTTCTCTCAAGCTCTGCGGCTAGATCTGCCAGGACCTCTGTAGACTTTTCACTTTCTCATGCTTGGGGCTTATCTTTTATTATGAAAAGTGGCCACACCTCATTTCTGGGCTCTGTGTTCCTGTCCAAAGTTGGCAAAAGTTTTCTTAGCCTCTCCATAACTTTTAACAAATCTTCACATACCTGCAACATACCCCCACATTTACAAGGGAGCTATGCGCCACACATTTGTGTAGCTGGCCTTTTTTTAGTTGTATATTTTATAATCCATTGTATAACTCACGTGACTATTGCTAACCTCATTAAGTGTATGGGGTTTAATTGCCTTCTCCCCTGGGTTTCTGGCAGCTGCTCCTGGATTTGGGAATCAGAGCCCAGCTGACCCACCACAGAGGCAGCAGGTACAGCACTGCTTTCCCAACCCCACATCCCCAAGGCTGTAGTTCAGTTATCTGCACTGGATTATTCCAGTTTTGTCTCCCAAGTTCTCTCTGGGTCTCTTGTACTATCAGGAAAACCATATAACATGTCTTTATGTAAATTTATTATTACCATGGTGGGGGACAGGAATCACTTACAAAGAAATGAACAACCATTGCCTAACTCTGTGCTGCCAAGCTCCACACCACCCAATTCTGTGCCACCCAGCTCTGCACTGCGGCTCAGAGCCTGCCATTCCAGATCACTCCTGCTGCCCGCCCATAGTCACAACTAGCTTTCCCACATGCCTCAAGGACCAGCAGTCTTGCCCCTGGTACATAAGTGCCAGGCCATTCTGTGCTTGAATGTATACAGCCATTGCACCCCCTTCGTGTTTGTGGCTCTGGTTCAAGATAAGCCCCTCCTTCGGGGACTAACTCTCCATAGTCAATTCTGCACAGCAGGCCCTGCCCCTTGGAGGTACCAGGACCCCTTGGGAACACAGAAGCTCTGCTGTGTTAACCCATATTCTGATTCTGTCTACAACTCCTCCCCCAGACTCCCTTCTCCTTTGCTGTGAAAATATCTAATCATTTATAAAGACAGTCACATTACTGCTGTCATTTAAAACTCCCCTGAGTTTAATAGATAGCCCAAGCAAGACTGACCACTCATAGGAACCCAGACTGCATCCACTGAGATGACCATAATAGATTTGATTTACCCACTCTCTGCATCTATTTTCCAGTTTACTTAGACTTTTCTTTGTTTTCAAGTAAACCAAATAGGCCATTTCTTCTGTCTGGTCTTTTATATCTATCATATGTTGTTCTGTTATTCTACAGACACATTTTACATGCTGGTCAGAGTCACTTAGATCTGCTAAAGCCTTTCTCACTTTACAAAGATCCTGTCCTATTAAAGGGCTTGTTTCCAGTTTAATCAAGCTTTCCTTTATATCTCTGGTGAAATTAAGCTTTCCTTCATATCTCTGGTGAACACAGTCTTATCTGGCCCAGTGAACTGGACATCATATATTGTTTTTCTCATACCTACCTCTCTCAGTAATGCCTGCCCCTCTTTTATAGTCCTCTAGCCCCTGCAAATCATGTTAGTCTCACTTGGTGATGACCATGTATCTTTAATGCCTTCAACCAGCCACCCCATTAAGGACTGCTCCCCCTTGCATTGGTCTAGGTTGAACAGCCTATATTTCAAGGATGAATGGGTGGTTATATAAGTCAGCTGTGAAGCTTCTGAATGACTTAGGCTTACATTATTTCCTCCCATGTCCCACACTCTCACAAGCCATGTGGCTAGGGGCTCTTTGATGGCTTGCTTGTTTTTCCTAGTTTTAGCAGTTGCAGCATGGTGTTTTTCCTAGCTACAGCACTGTTAGCTTTTTTTCCTTTTGTATCAATGGTTGAATCTGAGGGGCAGCTTGAACTACTTTTATTTTTAGGTCATCTTTTTTACTACTCTCTCTCTTTTCCTCTGAGTCCTTGGACCTTACACAAGTTAAAATGTCCCATTTTTTTCTCTCAAGCTCTGTGGCTGGATCTGCCAGGACCTCCCTGGCCTTTTCAGCTTCCCCTGCCTGGGGCACAGCTTTTATTATGCAAAGTGGCCACAACCCCTCTCTGGGCTCTGTTTGTGACCGAAGCTGGTAAAAGTTTTTCTAGC